>NC_142586.1:113242424-113580669 GCF_965207765.1 Zootoca vivipara
TTCAAGTTACAGGAAAGGCGATTCCGACTAAACATACAGAAAAACTTTCTGACACTAAGCGCTGTTCGACAAAGGAAGAGACTCCCACAAAAGGTGGTGGACTCCCCTTCCTTGTAAGCAGTGGTTGGATGGCCATCTGTCATGGATGCTTAAGCTGAGATTCCTGCGTTGCAGGGGGTTGGACTAGATGACCCTTGGAGTCCCTTCCAAATCTACAGTACTATGATTCTATGAGGTTAAAGAGACTCACTTAGTGAAGTATTTTGCCCAATGACCAGCAGAAACCATGAGCAATAAATAAATGGTCACCTGCTGTTTTTGACCAAATGGGAAGCTCTTAAGGAGAGTCTTAGCTTTCAAATAAGATGATTGGGCCAGATGAAACTTATCTGCAGAAGGAAGTAAGATCCATGAAGTGCATATAAAGAGAAGCAGAGTATGCATTTCTCTGATTTACCCTGAGAATAGCCTATCTCTCTTGAGGGCTTGTAAACCAAACAGGTAAGTGTGGTGATATGTGGATCTCTCTCTCTCTCTCTCTCTCTCTCTCTCTCTCTCTCTCTCTCTCTCTCTCTCTCTCTGCTTTTTAATTAAAGAGTTTCAAGGGGTTTGGGGGAGTATGGTTTGGGGGCTTCATGCATTATTTTGGTGGTGGTCGTGATGGTAAAACCCTGAAACAACTGGTTGTGTCTGCGAGGCAATGACTTGGATGTATCTGCTGATCTGGTGACTTTAGGAAACCTGAAGCGTGTAACTGTTTCAAGGATATGCAAGATTTGTCTGCATTTTCAACAGAAAAACAAATACGTGGGGATAATTTTGACATGGAGATTTCCTTCCCTTCTTTTAAGATCCATCCCTACTTCTTGAATAGCTCAATATCTTACGATATGCAGTGTGATATGAACAGAAATACAGGCTTCCCTCCTGGTTTTGATTTCCTAGGATTTGCCAATGAAACAATAGCCTTTGATCTGCCATGGCTATGAAGACCTAGTACCTTCCTGTCCTTGTCCTTGTCTTGGTTCTCTCTTTTGATCCAAGTAAGTTCTTCCATCACCTCTAGACAAAAGGCAAGCCATCCTAATTCACACTTTCTGAATTAGCACAGCAGTTATCCAGGCAAGTAATGGGTACAATCAGTTGCCAGTTCATTTCCGGAGCTATTTTTGTTTCGGGCACCCTGTGGAACGCCCTCCCATCAGATGTCAAGGAAATAAGCAACTATCTGACTTTTAGAAGACATCCAAAGGCAACCCTGTATCGGGAAATTTTAAATGGCTAATGTTTTGAATTTATTTATTTATTTATTTTCAAGGTTTAAATAAAAAATAATCTTTATTAAATAGTTTTCCAAATGAAATGGTCATATGACCTCAAAAATCAAGTAGAAACCACCCAAAATGACATGAGATTCAAAGTCTTGCTCCTTCCTGTTCCCGAGAGATTAGAATGGGGAAATCCATATATATATATATATATATATATATATATATATATATATATATATATATAATAAAGACGTGTGTGTGTGTGTGTGTGTGTGTGTGTGTGTGTGTGTGTGTGTAGTCTTTATTGTTTAAAATAAATACATTTATAGAAAGAAAAAAACAATAATAGAATAACGAACATCATTTATACCCCCTGCAATACAAATAATTATAAATCGGGGGGGGGGGGGGATAAAATTAAAAATGACTTCCAATTAGTCTCACTGTACTTTATCTATTAATTCCCTTATACCGCACAGTTACATATTTCTTGTATAGTCTCTTTTTACATCCCTGCAAATTGGTCATTTACTTTATTTATACAATACAAGGGTCAGTCTAGTTCTGCCAGGAGGTTTCCTTTTATACCATGGTTTTTTAAAGTATTCTTTAAAAATTCTCCATTCCTTATAGACTATTTCTTTTCTTTTTTTAGCCTCAAATCCTTCCTGTCATCTTTGCTAGCTGCAGATATTCTACCATTAGGGTTTGCCAATCTGCTATATTGGGTTTTGTTGTATTTTTCCAATTTCTTGCTAAAATTTTGGCTGCTGTTATCCCGTACATCAGGGGTCAGCAAACTTTTTCAGCAGGTGGCTGGTCCACTGTCCTTCAGAACTTGTGGAGGGCCGGGCTATATTTTGGAAAAAAATACATGAATGAATTCCTATGCCCCACAAATAACCCAGAGATGCATTTTAAATAAAAGAACACATCCTGCTCATGTAAAAACATGCGGATTCCCGGACCATCCGTGAGCCAGATTTAGAAGGCGATTCGGCCGCATCCGGCCCCCGCACCTTAGTTTGCGAATCTCTGCTATACATGAACAATGTTCTTTTTGATTTCCCTATTTCTTTTGGCAGTATAATAGGAATATTTCTGGCCTTTTTAAAAATGTAAATTTAAATAATTTTCTAAGTTCTTCATATACATTATTCCAAAATATACAGATGTCTGTACAATTCCACCACATATGCAAATAAGACCAAGTTTTTCTGTTACCTCTCCAACATATAGATGATCTATTTTTATACATTTTAGCAAGTTTTTCTGGAGTTTGGTGCCATCTGTACATCATCTACATGGTGTTTTCATTGAGATTGTAACAAGCCGTAAATTTTATATCTTCCCACCATAATTTTTGCCATTGTTCCATGTAAATATTATAACCCAGGTCTTGTGCCCATTATATGCCTGTTGTCTTTGTCCATGGGGTTTTTTCTTGGCAGGGATACTGGAGTGGCTTGCGAGTTCCTGCTCCAGGTGGATCACGTTTAGTCAAAACTCTCCACTATAACCTGTCCATCTTGGGTAGCCCTGCACGGCATAGGTCATAGCTTCTCTGAGTTAATCAAGCCCCTTCTTCATCATGCAAAAGGCTGGACAGGATGAATTCCAAGCCGGAATTAAGATTGCCGGAAGAAATATCGACAACCTCAGATATGCTGATGACACAACCTTGATGGCAGAAAGTGAGGAGGAATTAAAGAACCTTTTAATGAGGGTGAAAGAGGAGAGCGCAAAATATGGTCTGAAGATCAACATAAAAAAACTAAGATCATGGCCACTGGTCCCATCACCTCCTGGCAAATAGAATGGGAAGAAAATGAGGCAGTGAGAGATTTTACTTTCTTGGGTTCCATGATTATTACAGATGGTGACAGCAGTCACGAAATGAAAAGACACCTGCTTCTTGGGAGAAAAGCAATGACAAAGCTAGACAGCATCTTAAAAAGCAGAGACATCACCTTGCTGACAAAGGTCCATATAGTTAAAGCTATGGTTTTCTCAGTAGTGATGTATGGAAGTGAGAGCAGCACCATAAAGAAGGCTGATCGCCGAAGAATTGATGCTTTTGAATTATGGTGCTGGAGGAGACTCTTGAGAGTCCCATGGACTGCAAGAAGATCAAACCTATCCATTCTGAAGGAAATCAGACCTGAGTGCTCACTGGAAGGACAGATCCTGAAGCTGAGGCTCCAATACTTTGGCCACCTCATGAGAAGAGAAGACTCCCTGGAAAAGACCCTGATGTTGGGAAAGATGGAGGGCACAAAGAGAAGGGGACGACAGAGGACGAGATGGTTGGACAGTGTTCTTGAAGCTACCAACATGAGTTTGAGCAAACTGTGGGAGGCAGTGGAAGACAGGAGTGCCTGGCGTGTTCTGGTCCATAGGGTCATGAAGAGTCGGACACAACTAAACGACTAAACAACTTGTGCCCATCTCACCATTACTACTTTCACTTTTTCTTCCTTTGCTTCCCATTCTAATAAGAGATCATGCTTTTTTTAATGTGCTGTGGGCTGCTCAGAGTGGCTGGTGAAACCCAGCCTAGAAGGGTGGGGAAAATAATAATAATAATAATAATAATAATAATAATAATAATAATAATAAATATATTTTATTTTTACTACCAAAAACACCTTATGTGGGTCTGCCATGCTTCCGAAATCACCAGGCACTGAATTAGCAGGTGTACACACAGCCTTCAGCATGTAGGAGTCCCAAGACAGAGACGGAGTAAGAAATCACAGAAACTATTAGGTACAGACAGAATCATAGAATGGTTCGACTATAATTGGATCTTAGTGGTTACAGAAAACTACAAGCTTCTCGGTAGAGGTTCCCTTAACTGTTGCAGACCTTAACGTGCATGTTTGCATACCTTGCCCCCCACCCCACATCCTTTCAGTCCAAGAGATGGTAGTCCAGTAAGCTGTGCATCTGTGAAAAACAGTTCTCACAGGGATGACCTTGCACCTGAGATAAACAATCCAGCATTCTGGCAGATTGGGTCCTCCCTCAAAGAGGGCACGTGTTGTGGTATGACCTGGCAAGCAAACCCTGTGTTGTGGGTTGGTATGATTGACAGCCACAACACCCAATTGGTAGGTCCTTTGATGCAGGGTGTAATCAGGCCAATGGGTCACAGCCTAAATGGATCAAAGGACCTATGAATACCTATGCACGTGACCCAGAGCTTCCTCTTTTGGCAAGTGCATCAGAACACTCGCCCACCTCTCCCTACTTTTAGGGCTTTTTTGCGCTTGACCTTGCTATGCCGCCGTGTGCCGTCTGTTGTTGGGACAGGGGCATGGCAGAAATTTTTCCCACTTGGCCAACTGGCTGGTGCCATTTGGGTTTCACCTGCCGTGCAGCAAATTGTCACAACTTGTAAGGTTGCGAATAGGCTCTGGTTCAGGTGACAGGGATGGGAGAGCGCTCTCGCCATCCCTATGTGAAGGGTATTCTGTTAATGGAATCCAGGGACTCTATGGTTTGGTCAACCCTGTGAGGGGGTTGTGCCCGTGCCTGAGTCCAGGGGAGCATATGGGCGGTGGACATAGCAAGTCCCCAGCTTTCCACTGTCCCAGGTGTTCACCCTAGGCTGACCTATGATGGTGCCCTGGGTCAGCGCTACCTGCAATGGTGCAGGGAGCTAGTCGAACCAGAGCCTATGCAACCACTCAATTGCTGTAATCAATAAAGTTGTGGCCTAAATTGTGCCAAAAACCAAACCAAAATTTGAGTCTTGTCTGAATTTATTTAAGGGGGAGGTTAAAGGTCTGAACACGCAACTTCTGGAACTTTCACAAATTTTCTGTAACTTGTTGCAGGGAATGAATGACACTCTCACACACAAACATTCTAAGTCCTCATGTCAGTGTTTAAAAATCTAAATGATATAGGACACAAATGTTTGGAAGACTTCAACCCTGTGGAAGGATGTGTGGATCCAGAATTGGCCTCCACAGTCACCTATAGACTCACTGTTAAGACCGTGTTCATGGAAGAAAATCTTACTTGGCTATGAGTGATCGCCAAAGAAGAAAAAGAAGATACTTTCAATCACATACTGAACACATAGCTCTTTTCCTTGGTCTTCAATCCCTGAGATATTTGTTTTCTGTACTGAGTTTTAATTGTTTGAACCCTCCTGGGGCCTGCTTTTAAAGGGTGGGTTTGAAATGTTGGCTTAATGTGAGGTATTTTGGTATTATTTTCCTATTGCTGATCCATTTCCTCTTCTGGTTTTCATGTGAATAGGTTCTGCTGACAGAAAAAGTGAAGAATTGTGCTATGACCTTGGTGGCCAGTGCAAATATTTGAAATGCCGGTGTCCGTTTGTGTTCCTCGGAACCTGTGGTTCGAGATGGGTGTGCTGCATCAGGTGAGATAAAGGATTTCGAGCAATAAATAAACAAATGTGTCATTATTGTGCAATATTTCATGTATCAAAAAGAATGGATGAGTCAAAAATGGTTGTGGTCCTCCTAGAAGCATTTCAACTGCCATCATGAGGAATACTTCAGTGTACCTGAGGGAACGTCTCCACCCCCATTGTTCAGCATGAGGTCCAATTTCGAGGGCCTTCTGACAGTTCCCTCAATGTGAGAAGTGAGGTTACAGGGAACCAGGCAGAGGGTCTTCTCAGTAGTGGCGCCTGCCCTGTGGAACACCCTCCCATCAGATGACAAGGAAATAAATAACTATCTGACTTTTAGAAGACATCTGAAGGGAACCCTGTATCAGGAAATGTTTAATGTCTAAAGTTGGTCTGACACAGTCAAAATATATAAATAAATAAATATAAATAAATAAATAAATAGTCCAGTAGCACCTTAGAGACCAACTAAGTTCGTTCTTGGTATAATCTTTCGTGTACATGGATACTTCTTCAGATACCCTGAAACAGAAGTCACCAGACCCTTATATATATTGTGGGAGGGTGGGGTGGGGTTTTTCTCAGGAGGGTAGTAGGAGATGAGTGATTGACTCAATGGGTATGGTAAACCTGTTGACAACTGTTAACGACTGCAATTAGTCCTACAGGAAAAATGCAGATGATTAGCATATGTAATGAGACAGGAATATCTGTATATCTGACGAAAGCTTATACTGTACCAAGAACGAACTTAGTTGGTCTCTAAAGTGCCAATGGACAATTTTTTTATTATATATATACACACACACACATGCATACTAACTGGCCCTGCCACGCGTTGCTGTGGCTTTTTGTGTTAAATTGACCTTTTTATGTTAAATGGACCTCCAGAGTCTCCCTTCAGAGTCCCCTCACCTTCAGAGTCCCCCTTCATTTTGCATACAATCATTCCCCCCAATAAGCGTGTTCTGTAAAATTCTGCCCTGTCCCAACCCAGACTCCCCTACCCACATGTTGTTGTTGTTTAGTCGTTTAGTCGTGTCCGACTCTTCGTGACCCCATGGACCATAGCACGCCAGGCACTCCTGTCTTGCACTGCCTCCCGCAATTTGGTCAAACTCATGTTCGTAGCTTCGAGAACACTGTCCAACCATCTTGTCCTCTGTCGTCCCCTTCTCCTAGTGCCCTCAATCTTTCCCAACATCAGGGTCTTTTCCAAGGATTCTTCTCTTCTCATGAGGTGGCCAAAGTATTGGAGCCTCAGCTTCACGATCTGTCCTTCCAGGGAGCACTCAGGGCTGATTTCCTTAAGAATGGATAGGTTTGATCTTCTTGCAGTCCATGGGACTCTCAAGAGTCTCCTCCAGCACCATAATTCAAAAGTGTTAATAATTCACATGTGTTAATTCACATAATTCACATGTGTTATGTGAAATCCCCCCACCCCACCCCGACACATTCATCCTACCCAAAGGCACAGCCCTGTAAAAGGCCCTTATTTAGTTTGTTGTTGACTGCGGCCTAATCAGTTCTCCCGGCTGGGCAATGCTGTGGCCTAGTCAGTTCTCCTGGCTGGGCTATGGTGTGGCCTAGTCAGTCTGCTGGACAATGCTGGGCCTTGTTGCTGCAAAAGGCCTGTTTTCAGTTGGTCGTTGTGGAATTTTGTGATGTCACTGATTGTCTGCAGCCAATGGAGATGCTGCTTCTCCATTCTTTTTCCCAGCATGCACTTTTGGGTGAGCTGTGTCATCTGGAACAGGTTTTTTTGGGGGGTTTACCTGGCCCAGGTGTGACATCTGTCTTAGGTAACTTACTAAGGTCCTTCGGACATTGGCATATGATGTTGTGTCAAAATTTCACCTCAATCGGTCAAGCGGTTTCGGTGAAAAGTGGACACCCACCCACACCCCCTTTTTACATTTATATATAGATAGATTTTGATTGCTGTTGTTGTGTTTTTGTTTTGTTTTACATTCTGCAATGAAATGGACCTCCTGCCTGATCTCATATGGAAAACTGCAATCAAATAACATTTTCTTCCCTGTTTTTGAATGTGTTCTTACTTGATTTTTAACTGTAGCACTTTTATCACTATGATGTTCCTAGTATTTTTATTAGTTTGTATACATCAGTATTATTGTTTCGATTATTTTTTATTAAGTATTTTGTGCTTTTATATTGTAGCTTTGAGTTGTGAACCGTCCTGAGACCTATGGGTATAGGGCAGTATACAAATTTCAATAGTACAGTAGTAGTAATAATAATAATAGCCGTAGGAGTTACCTGCAGGAGTGAGCTATAATCTCTTTCATACCACTATTGAATCTATTCAAATAACTTGTGCAGTCATTTGAAGAATGATAAACCCCAAAAACTGATCACAAACCTATTTGATGACAGAAAATGTAATGATTTAATAAGAGATTTAATAAACAATATGGAAGGGCAGCTATAGTGTCCAACTCAACTTCAGATCCTACAACTGGCAGGAGAGGCCTTGGTGGGGCTGTCACTGTGTTCACAGTATTTACCCAGATATCTGACTGCTGAAAGATCCAGTCCCTGAGATCATTCATTGTTTTGTTTTGTCTTATTGGGATTGGTGGTGGTTTTTTTTTGGGGGGGGGGTATGCAGATCCATTGTGCCCTGGAAGTAGAAGCACCGCAGTGGAGTGAGTCTGTGGCAGAGAATATCAGATAAGAACTGGGGTCCTGGCTCAGCGTGGGCTGGAAGTGGCTTGGGCTTTAGCTGCTCTGCACACTGTGGCTGCTTCCAGCCTGAGTCAGGGAAAGAGGCACGCAGATGCAACAGCGGCCCTGTGCCCGTGTGCCTCTTTCCCTGGCTCGGGCTGTCAGTGGCTCGGGCTGTCCTCTCTTTTTTTGCTCTTCAAGATACACTAGTGCTCTTCCCTCTGATTAGAAGTTAGACCTGCCAGTCACAGAAGATATACCCTGCATTTTTCGTTTTATGCACGCTGACTTTTTGCCCCACACCTAGGCACAAGTCCACACTTTCAAGCGCTGTGTCCAAGTGTTTCCTCTGCTCCAACTCTGAAGTAAAGAGTGTGTTTTCTTGAGGAAAGCGCTGGGACCAAGAAAACGCTTGGACCTCATTCTTTAAAGTACAGACCTGTGTCTAGAAGCATGGCACAAAAGGAAATCTGGATAAGCCCAAACTTGGGGAAATGTTCTGTGGTTTGCTTGCTTGCTTTTGCAGGCAGCTTTTTTAAAAATAAAAATAAAAATAAATCTCTGAACCATTGTTGAATTTTTGTAATGTACAAGGTCATGTAGAGACTGGGGGCGGAAACAAATAAGTAATGAAGAATAAAATAATAACACAGAGTTGCACAGTGAAATGTCAGCAAACTAAGAAACAACATTGTCTCCCTCTGACAGCCGTAACGAAATTCAGGGCAACAAACCTTGTAAACCCATCAGAAAGCCTTCCAGACACACCAAGAAGCCTATTACACCCTCCCCTCCACCCAGTTTTATCCGGACTCCCTCTCCTCGGGGAAAATAATTCAGCCTGTCATTGGAAAAGGTCAGTCATACCTGTTATTTGAAAAAATAAATAGCATGGTAAGGAAACAATAAGAAAAGCCTACTTAGTTTAAGGATAATTAAAGGTAAAGGTAAAGGTACCCCTGACTGTTATGTCCAGTCGCGGACGACCCTAGGGTTGCATGCTCATCTCGCTGTATAGGCCGAGGGAGCCGGCGTTTGTCCACAGACAGCTTCTGGGTCATGTGGCTAGCATGACTAAGCCGCTTCTGGCAATACCAGAGCAGAGCACGGAAACGCTGTTTACCTTCCCGCTGGAGCGGTACCTATTTATCTACTTGCACTTTGAGGTGCTTTTGAACTGCTAGGTTGGCAGGAGCTAGGACCCAGCAACAGCAGCTCACCCCATCACAGGTATTCAAACCGCCAACCTTCCGATCGGCAAGCCGTAGGCTCAGTGGTTTTTAGACTTAGTTACTTAGTTGAAGGGTAGTTACACTGAATCAAATCACTGATTCTCAGCATCTCAGAGAGATGTGAAACCTGACATATTGGTTTAGAACAGGCATCCCCAAAACTGTGGCCCTTCAGATGTTTTGGCCTACAACTCCCATGATCCCTAGCAAACAGGACCAGTGGTCGGGGAAGATGGGGATTGTAGTCCAAAACATCTGGAGGGCTGAAGTTTGGGGATGCCTGGTTTAGAAACTCCTTGATGATGTGCAAAGCTCAAAGCTGGGCAATGTGTGGCCTGTGTGTTTGATAAATCTGGCAAATGTTTCTCTCTCTGTGTGTGTGTGTATGTGTGTGTGTGTGTGTGAGAGAGAGAGAGAGAGAGAGAGAGAGAGAGAAGGGAAGGGGGAGAAAGGAGAAAGAGGTGGAGCCACCCACCTTGGTTTTGCTCCACCCATATTTGTCATGGATGCTTTAGTTGAGATTCCTGCATTACAAGGGTTTTTACTAGATGACCCTCAGGGTCCCTTCCAATTGTACAGTTCTATGATTCTATGGCAGAGGGAAAGGGAGAGGGGGCAAAGATGGTATCTTTTGACCAAGGGGGAGAAAGAGGACAGCTAGTGGTGGGACTATCAAGGTAAGCATCAGGAGATAAGGAAAGGCAAAAAGATAACTAGAGCTCATGGAGATGGAATATCATGGAACAAAGGGAGGGTGCTTTTCTTGTTTCCTTCTGTTTGACAATATTCCATTTTGTTCTCCACACTTCTCAGTTTTCCCTTAGATAGAGTGGAAGAAATATCATCTCTTCTGAAACTCTGCTTGAGGAACCATCAACACCTGCTTGAGTGGCACCCTTACAAAGAAATAGTTTTTTCATCAGCTGAATGCCCACAAAACCATATTTGCTGGGAATGCTTCAGTGATAACCTGTGTAGCAATAACAACAACCCAAATTAAAAAATGGGCCCAAAGTGACTTGTGTCTCTTTTACTGAAGATGGTAAACTAATGGTGAACTATATGGCAATACGAACTATATAATATGAAAGCATTAACCTGAGCTTTATAAATAAATAAATAAATAAATAAATAAATAAATAAATAAATAAATAAAACCTATTGAAAAAAATGTAGACAGTCAAGTGAGTGGACGAGATGTGCCGACCTCTCTCCACTTTTGATGATAGTTTTTCAAGGGGGGTTGGGGGTAGGACATGGTTTGGGGCATTTGTGCATTTTGTTCTTGGTGGTGGTGGTGATGGTAAAATCTTGAGACTGGGAAACACAATAGTTCTACAGGTGATACTAGCTGTGTTGACTATGTTCCATCTCCACCACCTCTGAATATCTGATGCTGGGAATCACAGCTGATCAGAGTGCTGTGGTAATCATGTTGAATTTGCTGGCTTCCCACAGGCCTCTGGTTGACCACTGTAAACATAGCATGCTGTATTAGATGGGCTGGTGGCTTTAATCCAGCAGCCTTTTCTTACGTTCTCAGGTTCTTATTTTAGGAAAACAGGAGGAGGAAGTTTCCTCAGTTCTTTTGAACTTGCCTGTGGCCTGCTAGTGAAACATTTTGGCTTTCACTCTTAATTGTTGACAAAACCACACTGACTCACTTGTACTTACTGTATCATAGAACTGTAGAGTTTGAAGTCAGCCCAAGGCTTATCTAGTCGAACCCCCTGCAATGCAGGAATCCTGCCCCAGGCTGTCCCTGAAGTGGGCTCGATCCACCAACCCAGATGCACTGACCCATTGCACCACCTGTGGACTTCATTCTTAACCCATTCGTAATTCACCCCCACTCACACACTGAGAACACAGAAATAGAGATTCTGATTCATCAGCTGGAAATGATTGTGATGAAGTGGGTTGGCCAACTGTCTAAGCCAGGAGTGGAGAACCTTGGGCCATATAATAATAATAATAATAATAATAATAATAATAATAATAATAATAATAATATATTTCTACCCCGGCCTTCTAGCTGGGTTTTCCCAGCCACTCTGGCCTGCTTCCAACAAAAGATTAAAAATACATTAAAACATCAGTCATTAAAAACTTCCCTAAACAGGGCTGCCTTCAGATGTCTTCTAAATGTCAGATAGTTGTTTATTTCTTTGACATCTGATAGAGAGGGTGCTCCACAGGGTGGGCGCCGATACTGAGAAGGCCCTCTGTCTGGTTCTTTGTAACTTCACTTCTTGCAGTGAGGGAACTACCAGAAGGCCCTCAGAGCTGGACCTCAGTGTCCAAGTTGAACAATGGGGGTGGAGACACTCCTTCAGGTATAATGGGTCGAGGCCATTTAGGGCTTTAAAGGTCAGCACCAACACTTTGAATTGTGCTTGGAAACATACTGGGAGCCAATGTAGGCCTTCCAAGATGGGAGTTATGTGGTCTTGGCGGCCGCTCCCAGTCACCTGTCTATCTGCCACATTCTGGATTAATTTTGCAGTTTCCGAGTCACCTTCAAAGGTAGCCCCACATGGAGCGCATTGCAGTAGTCCAGGCAGGAGATAATCAGGGCATGCACCACTCTGGCAAGACAGTCCGCAGGCAGGTAGGACCTCAGCCTACATACCAGATGGAGCTGGTAGACTGCTGCCCTGGAAACAGAATTGACCCGCGCCTCAATGGACAGCTGTGACTCCCAGGCTGTGCTCCTGCTCCTTCAGGGGCACAGTTGCCTCAGTCAGGACCAGGGAGAGGACAGAACCCTGAGGCACCCCGCATGTGAGAGCCCAGGGGTCTGAACACAGTCATCCCCCAACACCACTTTCTGGACATGGCCCAGGAGGAAGGAGTGGAACCACTGTATAACAGTCCCCCCCCCAGCTATTTTTATTTTGAACTCTTGGTCTGATCAACCCCAACCATAAAAGTCAATGGTCATGGATAATTAGAAGTGAAGTCCAGCAATCTCAGCAGGTCTATAAGTTTGCCACCCCTGCTTTAGCTCCAAGTGGCTCAATTCCAAGTCAATTCCAAGTCTCATTGGTTTTGAGATAGGAATGGTCTGTACACAATCCTGGGCATCTAGGAGGAAATCTGTAGTATAAAACCAAATAACCTGTTACCATGAATAGTAGTCGATAGAACAGATGGTTCAGATGCACTCCACTACAACTCCAAATATTTAAATCCAACTCCTATGCTCCCCATGAAGAGTTCTGCACATTGTGCTCTTTAGTTTCAGAGCAATGGGCCATCACAATTTCACTTCCATAACAGAGCATCCATAACATTATTCCATAACAGGAAGAAAATCTCATGACCTTTCTGCATTATACTCTGCATGCAAAACAAATGGTCTTCCATCCTGGCTCCCACCCAAAACACATATCAGATGCTCTCAGTTGTAAATAAGAAAGAGATCTTTATACAGTACAGGTTGAGCAGCAGACAACACTGCCGCCAGGACATGTGGCAAAACTACCAAAATTCAGCATTCCTGTATCTCTTGAGCTTCCTTCTAAATTATAGTTGTGATATTCATGGCAGCACCCCAAGGTATTCTTTGGATACAGCCAGACCTGCATACCAGATTGGTACATGGCTATTTCCCCTTCCCTATCTGGAAACAATATGCTTATGTCTCCTGTTATAAAAATAAAGCATTGAATTGATCTAACATAACTCATCTTAATAGATTAGTTAAACAAGTTCTATTCACAGTAAATGTTATGCCCAGTCTTCTTCTTCTTTGGCGATCACTCGTAGCTGAGTAATATTGTCTTCCATAAACACGGTTTTAACAATGGGTCCATAAGTGACTGTGGAGGCCAATTCTGGATCCACGCATCCTTCCACAGTAGAGACATTGGTTTCCAGGCGGGAGTTGATCACGGTGTGGATTTGTCAAGCATGTTTCTCCCTTGCGTCCTGAGATGAAGTTTCTTCAAAGCCCATGACATCTTTGGTAACGGTGTTCTCCAACTGGAGCACTTGCAGGCCAGGGCTTCCCAGTTGTCAGTGTTTATACTACATTTTTAAAGATTTGCCTTGAGACAGTCTTTAAACCTCTTTTGCTGACCACCAGCATTACGCTTTCCATTTTTAAGTTCAGAATAGAGTAGTTGCTTTGGAAGACGATCATCAGGCATCCGCACAACATGACCAGCCCAACGAAGTTGATATTGAAGAATCATTGCTTCAACACTGGTGATCTTCCCAAGTGATGTATAAAATTTTTTGGAGACACCGTTGATGGAATCTTTCGAGGAGTTGGAGATGGCGTTTATAAGTGGTCCACGTTTCACAAGCATATAGTAAGGTTGGTAGTACAATAGCTTTGTAAACAAGCATTTTGGTTTCCCTGCGAATGTCCCGCTCCTCAAACACTCTGCACTTCAATCAGGAGAAAGCTGCACTCGCAGAGCTCAGGCGATGCTGGATTTAGGCATCAATGTTGGCCCTTGTGGAAAGGTAACTGCCTAGGTCGGAGAAGTGATCAACATTTTCCAACGTTACACCACTGAGTTGGATTTGTGGTGCTTGTTGTTGTTGTTTAGTCATTTAGTCGTGTCCGACTCTTCGTGACCCCATGGACCATAGCACGCCAGGCACTCCTGTCTTCCACTGCCTCCCGCAGTTTGGTCAAACTCATGTTCGTAGCTTCGAGAACACTGTCCAACCATCTCGTCCTCGGTTGTCCCCTTCTCCTAGTGCCCTCCATCTTTCCCAACATCAGGGTCTTTTCCAGGGAGTCTTCTATTCTCATGAGGTGGCCAAAGTATTGGAGCCTCAGCTTCAGGATCTGTTCTTCCAGTGAGCACTCAGGTCTGATTTCCTTCAGAATGGATAGGTTTGATTTTCTTGCAGTCCATGGGACTCTCAAGAGTCTCCTCCAGCACCATAATTCAAAAGCATCAATTCTTTGGTGATCAGCCTTCTTTATGGTCCAGCTCTCACTTCCATACATCACTACTGGGAAAACCATAGCTTTAACTATACGGACCTTTGTCGGCAAGGTGATGTCTCTGCTTTTTAAGATGCTGTCTAGGTTTGCTCTCTGCATTTTTCTTGAAGCTGTTGAGCGGTGAAAATCATGTCCACTGTCCCCCTAGAAGGCTGAAAACTGTTTTGGAATTCAGGAAGGGTCACCTCGGATATTGTTACCAGACAGTTTGCTAAGATCCTTGCAATAATTTTGCCGGCAGCAGCTAATAGAGAGATGCCTTGATAGTTTCCACAATAAGTTCCATCACCTTTTTAAAAGAGATTGATAATTATCTCAATTATTAAAGAGATTGATAATTATCTCAATTATTAAAGAGATTGATAATTATCTCAATTATTACTGGTTATGCCCAGTAGTGAGCCAAACACCTATATGCATAATTTAGGTTTTGAAAATAGGTCTTTGTAACTTCTGTCCACATAAACATTTTCAAATTATAGCGAATTTTGGTTTAGATGTAGTTTTATTACATTTTTTTAAAAAATTATTTTTATGATAGTAAACCCTGTCCAATCTAAATTTTTGCAGAACTTGCAACATAAAATATGCACTTTTGGCATATGATTCATCAGCTCCTCTCATGAAGCATGATATTTTGTTGAACACAATCTTGCTCTGCTTTGATAATTGAGAAATGAATATAAATATCCCTTCAAGTATCTCTCAATTGTTCATTTTGGGGTAGCGCCACATCACCTTTTGTTTGCTGCCCAATTCTAGACTTGCTGATTCAGGTAATCATGATTTCACTTTTAAGCTCTGCATCAACAGTCAGAATTTTAGGCATGTAATGCTAGTATTTTATAAAGGTGGGTGTGTTTTGTTTCTTTAGACTTTTAACTTCATTTATCTCCTTTTTGTTATACTTGATTGAGTTCTATTAATTAAAGGGAATGTATTTATGTGACTACTTGTTTTGTACTTTTGGCTGATATGGCCTGAGAATAGCCTAGCTGATCTCATGAGGACTTGTTGATGAACAGGTGAGGATTTAGATACATCTCTCTGCTTGTTAATTAATGGTTTTCAAAGAGTTTGGAGGAGTATGGTTTGGGGCTTCATAGGTTTGTTGTTGTTGGAAGTGGTGTGGTAGAAGCACTATCTCAGGTGGAAATTTCTACAGATGATTCTGGCTATGAGGGCAATGACTTGGATGTGTCTGCTGATGTTCTGGCAACTTTAGGAAACCTGAAGAGTGTGGGAGGAAGTTGCATTATTGGCCACAACACATTTAAAAACCTAGATATATAACCCACCAAAGACCTACTCTAAGGGGAAAAAATAAATCAGACAATGGAAACACTACGTGGGGCTAAATGACTTCCGGCTTGTTGCCATGGAAGATGGCTGAAATTCCATTGTCTCCTTTTCGCACGGGCAATTAGAGGCTGAGATGGGAATAATCAGCCACCCAAACTCCTCTAGGGCTAGAGGAAACATTCTCATCCGTGGTCGCCCAACACCTGGCTCCAAATCCAGAGGGAATAAGGGACTGGGGGGCGCTGGATGGAATGCCCCTGTGTGATTCTGGCACTCTCCGAAGCTGTCCTCATGAGCGACAAGTCTCCATTTCTTAAGATGAAAAATTGGATTTAAATAATGGACATGCTTTGAGTGAAGAGGGAGGATTTTTTTCTGCTGATTAATTCAGAACTTCACAGAATACACAAGTTATTAGAGTCAACGTGGTTGAACTCCAGGTTTGCACATCCTTCCCCAGAGAGGTTAAAGAGAATTGCTCAAGGACCAACAGAATTCCAGAGCAACAGGGAATGATTCATTTGTTGATTTTAGCCACTTGGGTATTGAAGAAAGAGGGAAGAGCCTCGGCCCCCAGGGAAGGTGATTGGGCAAGATGTAACATAGCTGCAGAGGGAAATAAGATCTATGGAGTGCTTATAAAGAGAAGCAGTGTGTACTTTGGGCTGATATGCTCTGAGAAAAGTCTGGTTGATCTTCTCCGGCAAAGACTGGAATACTGGGAAACAGGTGAGTGGGTGGGTGGGTGTGATTTTGATGCTTCTCTCCACTTTTTAAAGGTGGCTTTTCCAGAGGTGTGGAGGAAGGTTTGAGAGCTTCATGCATTTTGTTGCTGCTGGTGGTGATGCTAAAAGCCTGAAACAGGTCACTATTTCATGGGTGGTGGGTGTATGACTTGTGCAGGGGGTGACTATGCCCAGGGCCTGGAGAGCAGTTGGGAGGTACTTTTGTAGGCAGAAGTGGCACTGAGCAGGATCGACATAGCTGAGGTGGGCTTCTTGAACACTCCTGAAGAAATCTATAGCATAAAATCAATCATGATTCAAAGAATAGATGACATCTACTCTGATGTACTCCGTTACAACCCCAGATATTTAAATTCAGATCTCATGCTTCTCATAAAGCAAGGTTCAAGAGTTCTGCACATTGTACTCTTTCCTTTCAGAATAATGTGCCATCACAATTTCACTTCTGTAACTGATCATCCTATGCCCTTTTGAAATGTTTTTTTTCCTGATAGGGGGGTTGTTATTGTGTTGTTGTGGTTGTTGTTTATTTTGATTATGTACTTTGTGGGTACTGTATATATTTTGATTTTATTCTTTGAACTGCCCTGAGACCTCTGTGCATAGGGCGGTATATAAATTCAATAAATCATCACCATCAATTACATTATTCTTCTGTAGTTCATGACCGTTCTTCATTTGAAATGCTCTTCTGTCTTGGTTCGCACCCAAAACATGCAGATAGAGGCATAAGGAAGAAGTGTTCCACGTACAAGCAAAGTCTCCCAATATTTTCCCAATATTTTTCCTAGAACCCACTTGAGGTGCTTGCAAGAGTTTCCCTGAACACATTAATTGAGCCATTGTGTGGGAAGCAGCCCTGTTTTATCAGGATCCCCAACTATATGGTCAGTTCAACTCATATTCAAGCAAATGACAGTAGAAGACCCCTGCAAACCACCTTCACTCAACTTGAACAAGGCCAAGGACTGAGCATGTGGAGTGAGATGTTTTGGGGACATTTGTGCATGCACATCCACATAGACAGCACATTATGTTCATGCAAACATGCCTTTAGAAGATAAGTTACTTCTTCATAAGGATGGAGGAGTAACCCAGATGAAATGAATTTATGCATGAATTTTGGCTGTCCCAATCCAGATAATAATAATAATAATTTATTATTTATACCCCGCCCATCTGGCCAGGTTCCCCCAGCCACTCTGGGCGGCTTCCAACAAAACAGAAATTCTAAAATACAGAAATCCATCAAACATTAAAATACAGAAATCCATTAAACATTAAAAGCTTCCCTAAACAGGGCTGCCTTGAGATGCCTTCTAAAGGTCTGGTAATTGTTGTTCTCTTTGACCTCTAGTGGGAGGGCATTCCACAGGGTGGGTGCCACTACCGAGAAGGCCCTTTGCCTGGTTCCCTGTAACTTGGCTTCTCGTAGTGAGGGAACCGCCAGAAGGCCCTCGGAGCTGGACCTCAGTGTCCGGGCAGAACGATGGAGGTGGAGACGCTCCTTCAGGTATACCGGACCGAGGCCGTTTAGGGCTTTAAAGGTCAACACCAACACTTTGAATTGTGCTCGGAAACGTACTGGGAGCCAATGTAGGTCTTTCAGGACCGGTGTTATGTGGTCTCGGCGGCCGCTCCCAGTCACCAGTCTAGCTGCCGCATTCTGGATTAGTTGTAGTTTCCGGGTCACCTTCAAAGGTAGCCCCACGTAGAGCGCATTGCAGTAGTCCAAGCGAGAGATAACTAGAGCATGCACCACTCTGGAGAGACAGTCAGTGGGCAGGTAGGGACTCAGCCTGCGTACCAGATGGAGCTGATAAACAGCTGCCCTGGACACAGAGTTGACCTGTGCCTCCATGGACAGCTGTGAGTCTAAGATGACTCCCAGGCTGCGCACCTGGTCTTTCAGGGGCACAGTTACCCCATTCAGGACCAGGGAGTCCTCCACACTCGCCCGCCTCCTGTCCCCCAATGCAAAGATGAGCTTTGCATTGCCCCTTCCATCATGTACCCACTTATGTCTGCACAGTCAGTGTCCTTTTAAAAGGCCAACTAATTATATACAAAATCAAATGCATAATACACATAACAGTGGCAAGCTCTTGCTATATTATTTTTTCTGCAAGATACAGTTACATGACTTGGGATGCATACGCTGATGTGCTGGTTACTTTAGGAAACATGAATCCTACACACAAACACACACACACACACACGATTTTTTTGGTCTGCATTTTCAGCTAAAAAACAAAATTGGCATAATCTTGACATGGAGGTTTCCTTTCTTTTCTTTTGAAATCCATCCTTATGGTTTGAAAAGCAATCTGCAGAGTGATAGAAACTAAATAACACAGAAATACAATGTCTGGTTTCCCCCTTGGTTTCCAGTTCCTAGGAGTTCCCAACAGAACATCAGCCTTTGACCTGCCATGACTATGAAGACCTGGTACCTTCCTGCTCTTTTTCTTCTCCTTGTCTCGGTGCTCTTTTTTGATCCAAGTAAGTTCTTCCATCACCTCTAGACAAGAGGCAAACCTTCCTAACTCACACTTTCCGAATTTGTACAGCCCTTGTCCCAGCTCCAGGATCTGCCCCTAGTCCCCAGATTTGGTTCTTGAAATCTCAGGGTCTGAGGTGGTTCTGACCTGGCAGCCCTTATAATAATAGCTGCATTATCTTCTTCCAGGCTTCCTGCCACCTCTTCCTTTCTGTATCATTGTGGCTCTTCTTAAATAAAGAAA
Source organism: Zootoca vivipara (assembly GCF_965207765.1). NCBI lineage: Eukaryota > Metazoa > Chordata > Lepidosauria > Squamata > Lacertidae > Zootoca > Zootoca vivipara. Next base: position 113,261,770 of record NC_142586.1, read on the forward strand.
GGAGAAAATGGTTTAACATTTAACTCAAGCTGGCATATTTATTTTTATTTAGCATGCTTCCCAACTGGCAGCTGCAGTACGATTAGAAATGTTGGCTTAGTATGAAGTATTTTGGTATTTTCCTAGTCCTGCTCCATTTGTTATTTTTGTTCTCATATGCATAGGTTTTGCTGACCCAGCAAGTGAAAAATTATGTCATATCTTGAATGGCTATTGTGAGAATGAAGTGAGGTGCCGACCCAAATATGTGGCTTATGGTATCTGTAATGAGAAGAGAATTTGCTGCATAAGGTAAGAACAGTGACCTCAAACAATGAATGAATAAATAAATAGGACATCAATGCAAAATGTTTTCCAGACCTTAAAGCAAATCAGGAATGGTAGGGCTAAAACTTTGATTTGAATCTTCTTCTTCTGCTGCTTGTGACCAACCCATAGCCCTCTGGTTCAGCCCACGTGAAAACTGACAGGCCTGTAACTGTTGTCGAATCCAGAATTACTCCTCTTACGTGCTATATTTCAATCCAATTCAAGAATTCCAGTGGGGAATCGGTCCCTCCCATCCTCCCAGCAGCATACATGAGCTATGTGCTATGATGAAGTAGACTCACTTCATTAGATTGTAGAGAGTACTTTTGGTGCTAGAAGGGCAGAAACAAACCTCCACGGGATGCTTCCTCACTCAACCCTTGGACTCTGCACCTACATCCATTTATTCTGGCCCTACTCAGTGAAACCTTTCTACAAACAATAGATCTGGAATATAATAGAGGTACACCTGCAATTGGGCCCGCCACGGGCGACAATCTTCCTGGCTTTGGGGAACATTGATGTAGATGGTATCTACATTGCTCATAAAGAGGTAAAACTTCTGTCTAAAGCAGAGCTGCCAAGTTATCCCTTTTTTAAAGGGATTTTCCCTTATGCTGAATAGGCTTCCTCGCGAGAAAAGGGAAAACTTGGCAGCTATGGTCTAAAGCAAACCCACTCTTCAGAAGGAGAGGAGAGCACAGGATTAGGGTTGCCAGACTCAATAGAGGACAGGACTTCTGTGCCTTTAATTGCCCTGCTCTCTTTTGAGTCTGGAAACCTTAAAGAGAAACCAGCAGACCCTTTGTTTGGAAATTAAACAAAGGGTCTGCTGGCTTCTCTTTAAGGTTTCCAGACTCAAAGGAGAGCAGGGCAATTAAAGGCACAGAAGTCCTGTCCTCTATTGAGTCTGGCAACCCTACACAGGATTTTGTATTGATGAGGAGTATTGAAACTGATTTGGGGAAAATTAAAGCTGGTGACAGACCACAGCAGATCTTCATTGAGCAAGGGTTTGGAATAGTTGACCTCCAAGGTTCTTTCCAGCTTTATGATTCAACTAGTGGTCATTCAGCCCGTTCAGTAAACTGCGCTCAGTTGCTGTGTCTGGGAGGAGAAGGGGAGGCAGCCTTCTGAAGCCTGCTTCCTCCCAAGTAGACCTGCTCGGCGGGGTGCAGCGAGGAGCAGGGCGGGCCGCCAGCCATGACCGAGCGAGGGGGATGAATCCGGCTTCCCGCCTCTGGGATTGAGGCGCAGGTGAGGGGAGACGGAGAGAGAGAGAGAGAGAGAGAGAGAGAGAGAGAGAGAGAGAGAGAGAGAGAGAAGGAAGATACCCCTGCACTTCCTTACCTCCTCCTCCTCCTCCTCCTCCTCCTCCTCCTCCTCCTCCTCCTCCTCCGTGCAGAGCCCTCTTTCCTTCTTTGCGTTTTTTCTTCCCGCCTTTCCCTTCTGAGGCAAAGGCTCCCCTCACATGAGGCGGGGCTCCTGCCTGGCAGTGCCAGAGCTCCCTGCGGCTGCAATGGCAGCGCCGGCGTTTGAGGGAGCTGGCCGAGGAAAGAGAGGCGGAGGTGGGGGGAAAGAGCCGCAAACTCTTCCCGCCGCAGCGGCTGCTAACGCGGGTGCGCGGGGAAGGAGGGCGGCGGCGGCCATGTGAGGCTCGGCACGGCGGGACCCGTGTCCTGGGCGCGCGAGCAAGTGTCTCTGCGTCCAATCCCTGTAGCGCGGTAGCGCGGACACAGGGACACAGGGACTGGACGCAGAGACACTTGCACTTTATTATATAGGATTATTTTTTCGCCTTCTTCTTTCTCTGGCACCTGATTTCCTGCTTGCTCTCTGGCTCTTATCTTCTCTTCAACAGCCAGAAGGATATGCAAGTCAGAAAGCATCAACATGCCGGAAGTTCTCATAAATGTCCCATAGAGTCTGATTGCCCCAACAAACATTTGCATGTTGAACCCGCCATGGTGAAGACTCGTGGTCCTTGAAAGAAATAACTGAGCCTTCTATGGGAAAAGGTGTGTTGTTCTGTTACACATGTTACTTGAAATAAAGCATAAAAACAAAACAAAAGAGAAACCCTACTTAGTCAAAGGGCAGTAGTTGTTGTTGTTTAGTCGTTTAGTCGTGTCCAACTCTTCGTGACCCCATGGACCATAGCACGCCAGGCACTCCTGTCTTCCACTGCCTCCCGCAGTTTGGTCAGACTCATGTTGGTAGCTTCAAGAACACTGTCCAACCATCTCATCGTCTGTCGTCCCCTTCTCATTGTACCCTCAATCTTTCCCAGCATCAGGGTCTTTTCCACGGAGTCGTCTCTGCTCATGAGGTGGCCAAAGTATTGGGGCCTCAGCTTCAGGATCTGTCCTTCCAGTGAGCACTCAGGTCTGATTTCCTTCAGAATGGATGAGTTTGATCTTGCAGTCCATGGGACTCTCAAGAGTCTCCTCCAGCACCATAATTCAAAAGCATCAATTCTTCGGCGATCAGCAGTTATGCTGAACCAAATCACTGATTCAAATCGATTCAAATCACCACATCGCACAGAAAATGGGCTGCCAGTTGCAAAACTTGTCAGATTGGTAATTAGGCTTGCCATGTGTCCTCTTTTTCCAAGACACGTCCTCTTTTTCAGGGGTAACATTTCTGTCCAGGTAGATTTTTAAAATTTGCCAAAATGTCTCTGGCTGTATTTTCTGGATGGGACATAGACATAACTGGTAGTTCAAGACTTCCTCTTCTCTTGCCCCCCTCAGCAATATACGATAGTGTCTATAGCCTACATATTGTAGGGGGCATATAAAATGAGAGTTAGAATCATAGAATCATAGAGTTGGAAGAGACCACAAGGACCATCCAGTCCAACTCCCTGCTAAGCAGGAAACACCATCAAAGCATTCCTGACAGATGGCTGTCAAGCCTCCGCTTAAAGTTGTCTTGGCATCCTCTCTTTTTTGCACTTCAAAATAAGGCAGCCCTAGTTTAGAAGCGCTGTCAGGATGTGAGTAATTTCGTTGTTCCTGCAAGGGGACAATGACAATAAAGATATCTTATCTTGTAGAGGTGTGTGGTGTGTTTGAGGAATCTGGTGTATGTTTGTCTGTGAGAAAGCGAAGGGAGAAAGGAGAAAGAAGGGAAAGGAGTATAAAGGTGCTGGAGACATACATTTTCAGGCATTTTACTCATTTGCCACCAGCTTTGGCCACAAACATGCATGTGGCCCCTGACCACTTCCCACGAAGAAAAATACTAGCCTCAAACTCTAACAGCTAGACCACCCTTGATTTTTGCTCAGAAACGTACTGGGAGCCAATGTAGGTCTCTTAGGACTGGTGTTATGTGGTCTTGGCGGCTGCTCCCAGTCACCAGTCTAGCTGCCGCATTCTGGATTAATTGCAGTTTCCGGGTCACCTTCAAAGGTAGCCCCACGTAGAGCGCATTGCAGTAATCCAAGCGGGAGATGACCAGAGCATGCACCACTCTGGTGAGACAGTCCATCCTCATGAAATTTCACCAGCATTTTATTGAACATTTTTCAGGACACGTACATTTTTAGATTTTACCTTTGATGGCTTATAAACCTATATTTTAAAATGTGTTAGGGACAATCATGCAACTTTGTATTGCCCTTTTCAAATGTAAAATGTGACGCAATAAATATTTTCCCCTTGAACTATTGTTGTTGTTGTTGTTTGTCAAATAGCAGGAAACAACTGTCCTGGCTTTCTGCTGCTGCACTCCACCCCATTGCTTTATCTCTTTTCCTTGTGGCCTTCATTGCACCCTGCTTAGAACAAATTCTGAAACCTGGGCTATTTGGGATGGGCCAATCATAAACCATTGTGACCAAGCTTCTATTTATGGTTATGAATTTGCAAAGAAACATTCTATGTTGCCATAACAGGTTTAGACTGCCTAGACCTGTTGCAATCCAGGCCTAGCCAATAAGCAATTTCTGCCCCCTTCAGGTTCCTAGGGATAGTTTTTATAGCTATTTTAAGATTGTGCATACACACAAACTGTTCCGGAAAAAAGGGACATCCCATTTTTTCCCTGCAAGAGGACGGTCTCCAAAATTGCTACCACAATTTTGGGCCACACTCTCAGCCTGAAAAAATGATTTGGGGGGGGGCAGAAATCTTGCATGGCACTCTAAAACTGCATGGCACTCTAAAAGCTTGGGGGGACTGTCATACAGTGGTTCTGCTCCTTCCTCCTAGGCCGTGTTCAGAAAGTGGTGATGGGGGATGAGTGTTCAGACCCCTGGGATCTCACTTGTGGGATGCCTCAGGGTTCCATCCTCACCCCCATGCTTTTTAACATCTATATGAAGCCACTGGGAGAGATCATCAGGGGGTTTGGGCTGGGTGTTCATCAGTATGCGGATGATACCCAACTCTATCTCTCTTTTAAATCAGAACCAGTGAAGGCTGTGAATGTCCTGTGTGAGTGTCTGGAGGCGGTTGGAGGATGGATGGCGGCTAACAGATTGAGGTTGAATCCTGACAAGACAGAAGTACTGTTTTGGGGGGACAGGGGGTGGGTGGGTGTGGGGGACTCCCTGGTCCTGAATGGGATAACTGTGCCCTTGAAGGACCAGGTGCGCAGCCTGGGAGTCATTTTGGACTCACAGCTGTCCATGGAGTCACAGGTTAATTCTGTGTGGCCCAAAATTGTGGTAGCAAATCTTCCCCAAACAGGGCTGCCTTCAGATGTCTTTTAAAATTAAGATAGCTGCTTATTTCCTTGACATCTGGTGGGAGGGCGTTCCACAGGGCGGGTGCTGCTACTGAGAAGGCCCTCTGCCTGGTTCCCTGTAACCTCACTTCTCGCAATGAGAGAACCGCCAGAAGGCCCTCCGTGCTGGATCTCAATGTCCAGGCTGAATGATGGGGGTGGAGACGCTCCTTCAGGTATACAGCACCGAGGCCGTTTGGGGCTTCAAAGGTCAAAACCAACACTTTGAACTGTGCTCAGAAACGTACTGGGAGCCAATGTAGATCTTTCAAGGTGTGCTAGGGCTAGATCATAGAATCACAAAATCTTACAGTTGGAAGAGTCCCCAAGAGTCATCTAGTCCAACCCCCTGCAATGCAATGTGGTCGATGAGTAAGTCCACATGTGTCACAGATCTTGTTCATCGCTGATCAGAGACATCGTTAATGGAATCTTTCGAGGAGTTGGAGATGGCGTTTATAAGTGGTTAATATTCAGCAAGTCTACAGTAAATGGGAGACAATCTTACTTGTCTATGAGTGATTGCCAAAGAAAGAACCTGTTGTGTTAATTATTCAATTTTGCACCTACTTCACTCAATGATCTTGCATTATTTCATTATTCCAGGGTACTCTTGCAGACAGATTTGAAGAGGGGGGAAAATGTTTCCTTGCTTTTCCTGGAGGGATTTAAGAGAGTGAAGGAAAGCAGAATTAAAACGGTTTTCAGGACTGAAGAGCTTCAAGATATGCACAAAATACTAAAATGAAGAATGTTACAATGCTAAATGCTAAAAATCCAGAATGAACTTTTGCAACAAAGGAGGGGGTGGGAGAAACAGCTCAGGTTGGTTTAGGAATCCATTAAGTGGGGAAGATAGGAGCCAGGTGAAAAGATTACCTCTCCTTGTCTGTATAGCTTGCTAGTCTTTTGGCAGAGGCAATGGAGTGTCTCTTTAGCAACAGGAGGAAAGATAGAAAGAGAGGGGATGTGTGTGTGTTTCTAACTAACAGCGGCTCTGATCCGCAGTACACAATGATATAGGTGGGCAGCCATGATTCAAAGCACACAATAGTATTGCTGGGCATCAGAAAGGAACAGGGTAGGAGGAAGGATGAAAGAAGAAAGAGGTCTCAGTGTAATCATTTGCCCAAGGACCTAACTTTTCTAAGGTTGGTTTTGTGCATAGCTCATCTGACCAGTTATTTTAAAAGGGGAGCAGTAGCAAGGTAAAGGCATGAAAGCACAGGTTATATGGAATTCGAGATTATGAAAAGGCAATGCAGATGTTTGTGAACTTTATATCCCAATGAGAAGAAATAAAGGAAGAAAGCAGTGACATATCGTCAGTGGCGTAGCAAGAGGGTGCGTTGGGGGCAGTCCGCCAGGGTGCCACCTTGGAGGTGGGTGACACTCTGCAACTCCCCTGCGACTCCGAAGCGAAGCCATGCTGCCCAGTAAAAAGCCTTGCTCAGCGCGGCGGCAGCTGGCTTGCTCTCTCACCTGCTCGGCCAGGGCACGCTTTGCTTATTCCTTATTGCTGGGTGGCCGCCATGTAAGCCGTAGCCCATACGGCCACCACGCAAGAGTGACAACCTGTACGGAATGCGCATGTGTGGCATGTCATATGGAGTGCGCACGTGCAGGATACGGCACATGCGCAGTCTATACGGCATGTCGCACATGCGCAGTCTGTACGGGCTGCACCACCCCAGGTGCCAGAGAGGGTTTGTCTGCCACTGCATATTGTGCTGGCCACATGGCTACAATGTCCAAATCTCATGAACCAAGTTGCACGGAACCAGTAAGTGTGAGATCAAAATATTAGGGAATGCACTGCTGCAACAATGTATGTGCTTTTAAATTACTTTTAAATCAAATCATTGCTTTCATATCCCAATCTTCCTCTTTCTTACTCAAGAATGGGGATATGGTTCACCCATATAGTCTCTTTTTAAAGAGTTAAATTGACTTATTGGGGAGCAGGGTCTGGATACAAGTTTATTAATAACTTTTAAAAAATGGGATTTACTTTCCCCCACTAGTTGTCTGTATGCATATGTCTCAGAGGAACCCCTGTATATGAAATTTAATATAGATTCCTTTAAGGAGGTATATATAATGAATGAAAAGCAGATGCCCATAGGTCTCCTTACATGCAGATGCCAATATTGTCTTGTTGATTCCATATATGAACATGAGATACTCTTTCATCCACATAGCCAAATGGGAATATGTCTCCGCCACTCGTGGCCTGTGTAGTGCTTCCATTGTCCAACAATTTGTATAGCAGAACTTTGGTGGCGTACAGAATTTCCATACAGACTGTCATACATTTTCACCCCATCAGGGTCAAACATAAAAGGAGACACAGTAAACTTTTGGACCATCTGCATTATAGTTTTTATTTTTTATTAACACATGGTCTTTGAAGGTTTTACACCAAACATGCTTTTATGGTCCTTCAGCTGGTGGTGGGGAAAAAAACCACGATTCCTGGATAACGCTGGTGTTCAGGTAGGAGCTGATGAATCTTCAAGCCAAGTGGCAGCAGAGGTGGATCCCATCATTCAGATTCGAATCTAAGAGGTTTGGAGATCATAAATTAATATTGACAAATTCACACATACCTTGATAATTTGTAGAATGTTGTTTCTGCTTCCCCCTTCTTCCTGCACTCAACCCCGCTTCTCTACAGATTTTGTGATGAACTTTTAATAATAAAATTTTATTTATTTAAATTATTTAAACGTATCCCTATTGTGTTTCATGACTTCCCTGATTTTGTATGTGAGCTGGAACTGGTCTGTGACCGAAATAATAAATTCATTCATTCATATATTTATTTAAATATTCTCTTGAACCCGAAAAGAAATAATCGTGAACAAAATATTCATGAACACAATGAACAAAAGTCCTCATATGTCCTACTTGCTAAACAAGTAGAGAAATATATTTATATAAAGATCTTGACCCATCAGTTTTGGCAGTGGGAGCAAAACAAAAATTCAAGCATAGGCACAATACTATGCTTTAAGACCTATCTTCTGTGCTCAGTCTTCTGAGAGCGGGCAATAAATTCCTTACTCAACTGATCTACATACCACAGGTGCCCCAAAACTTCCTTGTTGCCATATTCTGCAGCACTCCAAGTTTCCAAAGTCTCTTCTGCGCTAGCCCCCTCTGGAGCAAGTGTACTATTCCACCCTGGATGTAATTAAGGCAGACCTGTGGCCAGATCTGATTTCTTCAGGGACAGGTGGAGATGGTGTACTGGCATAAACTTGAAAAATGTGCTCCTGGCAACCACCACCACTTTGGCATTTCCAACTAATTCACTCCTTTTGACATTTAACAAATGCACCTTGCTTGTTTTGTTGGTTGGTTGTGATATAACTCTCACCTCATGCAGCAACGTGTCGTACTGCATTCTCCAATGTCAGCAAAACCTGACTCACAGCTGTCTTTGCAGACACCATCCCAGGAATTGCATCTTTCCTCACCTATTATCTGAGCAAAGACTGTTCCACCCAAAGAGAAGAAGAAGAAGAAGAAGAAGGTTACTAAGAATCCTTTTCTTTCCATTACAACTGGTGAACTTGATAACTGCATCTAGCTAGTTATCCAGTTGCTTTCTTTTCCTCTTGGCATCATTCCATCATTTGATTGCAAATTCTGTTTTCCCTAAAAACAGTATAAACAAGGAATAGAGAACCCCAAGGACTGTGGTACAGAACCAGCCATCATTACTTTTGGATCCAGCTCCTCCTCTTCCCTCCTTGGCTCCACGCACCCACAGCAATTAGGCTTGTGAAAAAAGCTCCCATTGTTGCCAAGGGAAGTTGTTTCCCCATGTCTAGTCGTCATGCAGGGGCCATTATATGCTTTAAGGTGGGGGGTCACAGTTGGGGAGACCAGCACATGGAGACATCCCCCCCCCAAGTTGCACTCCATCCAGCTTCTGTTGGAGGCTTCCATTGTCACCAAAAGCAACATTTTCCTAAATTCAACTGCTGCAGAGACACAATTTCTAAGTGGGGCAGTGGTGTTTCAACCTGTCATGGCTGGCCCAAGACATGTTGGCACCTGAGGAAAACCACAAAACGAAACAATCACCCACTAGGGAAGAAGGGGTGAATGAGGAAGGAATGAAAATCTACATTGGGAAAAACTGGAACAAATACCTAGTTGTGTTTAGCCTTGTTATTTCAGTGTAAAAGTAGCAGTCAATGGCCCAACAACTAGCCATCCCCACAAATGGAATCGTTTCCATGGAAGAAGCCTAGGAAGTTCTAGGAGAATATGAGGAAGACAGGGAAGTTAGATCCCCAGCAATGAGCTGCCTGCAAACACATTTGGAATACTGTGTACAGCTTTGGTTGCCTAACCTCACAAGGGAGCTGGACTAATAACTTACCTGGATCAGCTGAAAGGATTAAGGCAATGGCCAGAAGGAAATGGTAACAGGTCTTCATGGCTTTGGTTAGGCAAAGGTCAGTGTTTAGCTAGGAACTCTATATCCCTAAAAGAAGAGATGCCATGACAGAAACAGAATATTTATACCACTCTGAAAATTGCAAGGGATCCATCTATTCAAGCTGGGGGCCGAGGTCACATTTCACAATAAAGACTTTTCTGATGAGGGCGATTTAGCCTCCCAAGTCCCACCACCCATGAATTTTGGGGTGGAGTTGTGGCTCCAACTTGAATAGCATTTACTTTTATTGTACTCTATTCCTTGCCCATTGGAAATAGCCCCCCCCCCTTTGAGGTTTCATCGGCAAAAATTACATGACTGCACCCCCAATGCAGTAATGGACTTTGGGCTTTAAAGTTTCAGCAGCGCCCTGTGCAACACTACCCCCCCCCCGCCATAGCTGCCAAGTTATCCCTTTTTTAAAGGGATTTTCCCTTATGCTGAATAGGCTTCCTCGCGAGAAAAGGGAAAACTTGGCAGCTATGCCCCCCGCCGCCGCCACTTGCTTTCCATTGCCACTTGATCATCATTGTTGCAGTGTCCCCTGTGGCACCTCTTGCCCCTAAATCTGCCTCTGCTCAATGAAGTGAAAATAGCCCAGCCCCAAACCACCCCATGAAATAATGGATGAAAATCTGCTGTTATAAAAGGAGAAGATCTACTCAAATCCCCTTCACTCACCAGTTTCACTACAATTCTTGATCCTCACAAGGTTAAATCAGTGTGACTCTTCCTACTCTTTGCTAAAAGCAAAATCCCTCTAGTGCATCCTTTTTATAGCTACTTCAAAGCAGCTACAGCCTTCCCTATGGAACCACATGATCCAAATCTCCAAAGAGGATTGGAACTCCCTGTCTCTAAGTACTGCCTCAGGCATAAGGATCAATTCTGATGCTTTCACAAGTGCTCCAAGCAAGAAAGACCCCTTCACAGGATAGTACAGTACAACTGTAGCATTCTCTCATTTTGACACTGACATCTCCTCAGTCTCTGCAGATAGCACATGAGACGCTATAAAACAGGCATGTCCAACTCCCAAGAGACTGCGATCTACTCACAGTACAGTATTAAAGAAACTGGCAGTGATCTATTTAGGGAGCCTAAGTTGTTAAGCTTTTTGTAGGGAGCCTAAGTTGTTGAATTTCTTTTGGGGGGCAGGGGGGTTGTAGATCACCATAGCTGCCAAGTTATCCCTTTTTAAAAGGGAATTTCCCTTATGCTGAATAGGCTTCCTCGCGAGAAAAGGGAAAACTTGGCAGCTATGGTAGATCACAGAAGGTCCAAAGATCAAGCAGGATTGACCAGTAGATCACGATGCCTGCTATAACAGCTTGCATCAGGTTATTATTGTATTCATCCCAATGTGAAGGATAAAGTTATGCTGATGGGTCCCAGAGATTGGTCTCAAAGTCTGTGATACTGTGGACTTGTAACAGCATAGGCTGTTCTCGGCTTGGAGATTTCCTAGATGATAAAATTATTGGAAGTCCTATGCACACAATGTCAAGCTTCCTGGAGAAACACACATTGGATGTGACATAAGATGTTCTAAGACGTTATTTCACTCCATTACAAGCATTTTTTTTAAATGGTTGTATTCTGAGACCCGCATTGCCTTCAGAGACCTATTCATTCCCCGCCCCTGCCCCTTCTTGAAGCAAAATGTCTTTGTTTGTAAAGATTATCCCTTGGCTACAGTACATACAATATAATCATCTTCTTCTTGACTCCTGGGCAATTAAGATAGCACAGCAAGGTATTTAATGACCTTTCCTGAACCCGATTCAGGAATGCAGGTTGCCAAGAGAAGTATCTTGAGCAGTATCTCCTCCAAGCCTCTCACGGGGAGGAAAAAGGCGAAGAAGAGAAGATTTACAGTCTGATGTTTCAGGAAGAAATTGGAAGGGACCCAATGACCCCCCCCCCACACACACACACTTCATGAAGCAAAACTTCTTTCTTTGTAAAGATTATATCTTGGCTAGAGTACATACAATACAATCTTCTTCCTCTTGACTCCTGGGCAATTAAGAAAGCACAACAGGGTATTTAATGGCCTTTCCTGAACCCAATTCAGGGTCATGAAGTCCAGCACTAAGTTTCCTCCAGAGCAGCCAGTCATGAATTAATGGGAAGTTCAGAGAAGCAGGATTCCATCGCTCTGTCCTCCCAAAGGGAAGGAAAACCCAAATATTTTACAGGCATACATTGGCTGAGTGTGTTTTGTTTTAAGCTCTTCAGAACCCATGAGAGATAATGGTGTATCAACCAAGCATTAAACAACAAACCAATAACACCAGAACTGGCTATGAATATAAAGGACAATTTTACTAGAACAAGTATGTAAAGTCATAAACCTCCTGGACAATGAGCAAACTAAAGTGCAATGTGCATAACCAAGTCTGGAGAGACTTATAAACTTATAATGAACCAATGTCTCTCTCGTTGCTTGGAACAAACAAAATGTTCCTCAGATAGTCTTTCACTGGAAGCACAAAACCATAAATGTAGGAACAGAGTAAAAACAAAACTGTGCTGTGATAACTCGCTGAAACGAGGTATAGGTAAAGTGAAAAAACTCAACTAATGATTCCTCAAAGACAAATGATAGATTTAAATATTCCAAAAGAAACTAAAAAGAAAAAATTCCTTCAGTAGCACCTTAAAGACCAACTAAGTTTTTATTTTGGTATGAGCTTTCATGTGCATGCACACTTCTTCAGATACAGTGAAATAGGAGTCCCCAGGCACTTATGTAGAGAAGGGGTGGGGATGGGGAGGGGAGGGGGGATCACTCAGAAGGGTGGTGGAAGTGGATGATTGAATGACTGATAGCTGTTGATGACCGAAAACGACTGCAAATGGTTTTGCATGAAAAAGCAAGGGTTGAGATGGCTGAAGATCGCTTATCATGTATAATGAGATAAGATTCCGATAATCTCTATTCATCCCAGATGCTTTCAAAGAGCAATGATATTTCTCAGTCCTTTAACATTAACAATTTCCTTCTGATGAAACAGATATTTTTCCGTTTTTTCACTTTACCTATACCTCGTTTCAGGGAGTTATCACGGCACAGTTTTGTTTTTACACTGTTATACCCATCTGTGATTGTCTGTTTTGCTTTTTTATAAATGTAGGAACGGCAACAACAAAGCGTTTTTCAAGTAGTCGTTAGCTGGAAGTGCAAAGCCAAATGGTCAATTGAAGCCAAATAGATGAGACCTGTTCTCCGGATATTATCGAGGTTTCGCAGGAAACTTCATCAGTCAATAATGCTAATCACCCAACAAGGTTCGCTCAAGACAAAGGGTCACAAACAATACTCACTGGCACATTTCCCCCTTTTTTAAAACAAATAATAATAATAATAATAATAATAATAATAATAATAATAATAATGTATTATTTATATCCCACCCATCTGGCTGAGTCTCCCCAGCCAGATTTGTACCGTTTCGTGGTTTTCCTCAGGTGCCAACATGTCTTGGGCCAACCATGACAGGTTGAAACACCACTGCCCCACTTAGAAATTGTGTCTGTGAAGCAGTTGAATTTAGGAAAATGTTGCTTTTGGTGACAATGGAAGCCTCCAACAGAAGCTGGATGGAGTGCAACTTGGGGGGGGGGATGTCTCCATGTGCTGGTCTCCCCAACTGTGACCCCCACCTTAAAACATATAATGGCCCCTGCATGACGACTAGACATGGGGAAACAACTTCCCTTGGCAACAACGGGAGCTTTTTTCACAAGCCTAATTGCTGTGGGTGCGTGGAGCCAAGGAGGGAAGAGGAGGAGCTGGATCCAAAAGTAATGATGGCTGGTTCTGTACCACAGTCCTTGGGGTTCTCTATCCCTTGTTTATACTGTTTCTAGGGAAAACAGAATTTGCAATCAAATGATGAAATGATGCCAAGAGGAAAAGAAAGCAACTGGATAACTAGCTAGATGCAGTTATCAAGTTCACCAGTTGTAATGGAAAGAAAAGGATTATTAGTAACCTCCTCCTCCTCCTCCTCCTCCTCCTCCTCCTCCTCCTCCTCCTCCTCCTCCTTCTTCTTCTTTCTGGGTGGAACAGTCTTTGCTCAGATAATAGGTGAGGAAAAATGCAATTCCATCGGTGGCGTCTGCAAAGACAGCTGTGAGTCAGGTTATGATGAGATTGGAGAATGCAGTACGACACGTTGCTGCAAAAGGTGAGAGTTATATCACAACCAACCAACAAAACAAGCAAGGTGCATATGTTAAATGTCAAAAGGAGTGAATTAGTTGGAAATGCCAAAGTGGTGGTGGTTGCCAGGAGCACATTTTTCAAGTTTATGCCAGTACATCTGTGACACATGTGGGCTTATTCATTGACAACACTGCATTGCAGGGGGTTGGACTAGATGACTCTTGGGGACCCTTCCAACTGTAAGATTTTGTAATTCTATGATCTAGCCCTAGCACACCTGAACAGATTTGAAGTAAGCCTTCATGAGCTTCATGCCACATGGCTCCAGAGTTTTGTGTAGGGTTTAAAGTTGACCCTAAATGGGAAACATACCCTAACTCTCAGGTCCCACAGCTCTGAAAGGCAAGTTTTTGTAATCTACTCTCATTTTAAAGGCACTTTCCAATTGCTCACCCAATTCTTACCTGTTGGTGTCCTCTGACTCAAATTGCCTCCCTTGGTAGGACAGGCACCAACAGCGACGGAGCTTCATGCTCCGCCACTGGGTCGGAGAGCAGGTGCCCTGCCCCCAAGGACGTGGGGTGTTTGGGGGGTGGGGCACGCCATGCGCAGGGGCGGGGCGCGCTATGCACAGGGGCGGGGCACGTCATGCGCTGGGGCAGGGCGGGCAGCTGCGATGGCGCCCCTGGGACCGCTAGGGGTGCCCTGCCTCTATCTTCCTACGCCCCTGGGAATCAACCAATCTTTTGGACAGACAGCAAACAAACAAACAGCTCTTCAGTTCTCTAACAAGGTGCCAGATCTCTGCAGCACTTAATGCCTGACATCAAAAGATCCTTTAAGAAGTTTGCCTAGATCAATGTATGAATGGACACACCCAGGCCAGCCAGCACATGTCCCCACAAGCAGTGCAGTCTCGGCCATTGGAGCTACTTAAATATAACCTTTCCAATGAAAATGCCAAGCATTTTTGAAGTCCCCTTTCCCCTTCTCAAAGCCACACACTATTTTCTGTTCCATACACATTCATACTACCTTGAACTTACAGAGGTGTGTAGAGATATTTCTCTTCTTCCCTGACACTCAGAACATCCTAATCGAAAAATGAAGCTATATCACATGTGTCTCTGGGCAGAAAAACCATGCAACTGGCATTTCACTATCAGCAGGACTGCCTGCTTTTCAGTCTTACTGGGAAGGCTCCCACTTTGGTCTGTTATGAGAGCTATTCAGCACAGCAATCAGGACTGCTTCAAGAACACCCCAAAGTTCTAGCTAAAGCTCTGGTCCTCTTCCCATGGTTATGAATCATCTGTGCCAAAATATATGAGGAATTTCTCATGCTTCTCAAAGTTGTCCAAACTTTTCAAAGGGCACACTTGCAAAGCAACTTCAATATTCTGCAGCTTCAACATCACAAGATGCAATAATTGGTTATAGTGGAGATTCATCCATTTGGTGCATGGAAAGCTTCCATATCTGCCTGCAGACAGCCCATACTTTACTGTAGTCTGACTTACAACAAATCCAGAGTTGGCCCTGGCTGTTGGCAGTTTCATTGTTGCACTTGTTGAACTCACCAGGGAGGAGAATGGGAACAAATGGAGAATTCGTTTATTCTGTCTGTTCCACCTACTTTTTAGATGCCTGCCATCTGTTCTACCAATCCCACCAGTTACCATTGTTCCACTAAATTTATGAACAGTTTTGGAGAGACATCACCATATTTCATTCTTTGTGGCTCTTGTTTTAGGGATAGAGGATTCCCATCCAAACATCTGTCTTCATCTTCTCATGGTCATGAAGACCTGTTACCTTCTCTTTCTTGCCCTTGGCTTTTTGTTTCATCCAGGTAAGTCAGCAGTTAAGTTCTGGACTGAATTAGGTAAAGGTAAAGGACCTCTGACAATTAAGCCCAGTCACGAATGACTCTGGGGTTGTGGTGCTCATCTCGCTTTACTGGCCGAGGGAGCCGGCGTTTGTCCGCAGACAGTTTTTCTGGGCCATGTGGCCAGCATGACTCTGCCGAAACCAGAGCAGTGCACAGAAACGCCGTTTACCTTCCCGCCGGAGTGGTACCTCTTTATCTACTTGCACTTTGATGTGATTTCGAACTGCTAGGTTGGCAGGAGCTGGGACTGAGCAACGGGAGCTCACCCCGTCACGGGGATTCGAACCGCCGACCTTCTGAGCGGCAAGCCCAAGGCTCAGTGGTTTATACCACAGAGCCACCTGTGTCCCCTTGGGCTTAACCAAGGGGGTTCCAAATGTCATTACCCAAACACATGCAGAAGCTCCCTTCCGACCTTCTTAAAGACTCTGAATGGAGTAGGTGTGGGGAGGTGTGGGGTCAGGGGTGGCATGCACAGGCTCCTTCCTCCTATCCAGTTCAAGGCCTAATTTGTTGTTGTTGTTGTTGATGATGATGATGATGATTATTATTCCTGTAGGGGTCTCATACAGTCAGCTATCTTGATGCTTTACAGTTGAATGTGTGTGCAGTAATAATGCATGGTTGAAATAGTTTTAACTCAGCTAGTCATTATTTGAGAAATCAAAACTATGTCTGCATATGTTGTCTGAAGGCAGCCCTGTATAGGGAAATTTCTATGTTTGGTGTTTTATTAGGTTTTTGTATGTGCTGGAAGCCTCCCAGAATAGCTGGGACAACCCAGACAGGGTGCAAAGAATAAAATTATTGTTATTATTATTTGCAACTCATAAAAGGAGTCATGGTCAAAGGCAGGTTACAGTAATAAAGAAAGGGATACAAAAGGGATATAACACAAAATCAACCATCACAAGAACCATTCCATAACAACATGATGAAACAGTGTAATAGCAAACATAGCCATCCCCCAACATTTCAGTACTATAAAGGTAACAATATCATGCGTCCTAGCAAAATAAGAAGGGAGTTGACCATGTCAAGGAAGTAAGCAACCATCTCACTTTTAGAAGACATCTGAAGGCAACCCTGTGTAGGGAAGTTTTTAACTTTTGATGTTTTACTGTGTTTGATGTTTTAATTTGCTGCAAGCCACCCAGAGGGGCTGGGGCAACCCTGTCTGCTGGGTGGCATAATAATAATAATAATAATAATAATAATAATAATAATAATAATAATAATAAATAATACAGTGGTAGCTTGGTTTAAGAACAGCTTAGTTTATGGACAACTTGGATTAAAAACGCTGCAAAACTGGAAGTAGGTGTTTTGGTTTGTGAACTTTGCCTTGTGTGTTCCATTTGTAAATTGAGTCCCCTGCTGCTATGCAAAAGCACACCTTGGTTTAAGAACACTTTGCTTTAAGAACGGACTTCTGTAACAGATTAAGTTCGTAAACCAAGGTACCACTGTAATAATAACAGAAATTCCTGTTGGAGAATCAAGTACGAAGACTCAGTACAGTGGACCCTCGAGTTACATTACCTTCAGGCAACGTAATCTTCAGGTTGCGAAGTGGGTTTGACGCTCATGTGTGCACAGAAGTGGTCCTCCAGTTACTGGTTCTTACCAGTTCTGCAGTCAGGTCACACTCTTGGGTATGTGACCTGAGCCTCACTGATAATGGGGAACAGAAATTCCAGCTCAAGCAACTTGCAAGGGTTCCAGGGGCAGGGAGTGGGGTAGCTGGAAACACTCTCAAGTCAAGGGATAGTCCTTTGTCTAGCCCAATCAGGGCTGGCCCAAGACATTTTGGCACCCAAGGTGAACCACAAAATGGTGCCTCTCTTACTACCAGGGAAGAAGGGGTGAGTGAATATGTACATCAAGAACAATGAGGGGATAAAGATAGATGTCAAGATTTGTTGCCACTGTGGATCCTGCCTGAGGCAATTGTCTCACCTTGCCCCATGGGTGGGCCGGCCCAGAGTCCAATAGCAAAAGATGGCTTCCTTGTGGGAATGAAGGCTAGAAGAGTGTTGACTAAATGAAGAGATGAAGCTGCTTTGGTCTAAGGATGTCCAGCTTTGCATCTGGCCTGGTAGTTCCAATCTTGCTTCACATGATTTTCCCAACCCTGGGGAAGTCTCTGTCCCAGCACTGAACTGTGAAATGACAATGTTGCCAATTGTAATGAAACGTAGGAATGTTGGGCTCTGATTATTTGTTCTTGTTTCCCCTTGTAAACTTTTTGTGTGGTGGGGAAACAGGATTGCCTGCTAATGTGTACAATCGAAGCCAATGTCGTGAGTGGAACGGTGTGTGTGCATTTTACAAGTGCCCTGCGACATTTAACTCTATTGGAAAGTGTTTGACATTTAGGCCGTGCTGCCTTCTGCAATTGCCAGGATGAGAACGACAACTCCAATGGTGTGAATGATGGCCCTATACCAAGACTGAGCTATGTTCACTCTTGCAAATGTTTACTTCTCCTTCTCCAACAAATATTGCCTAGCTTTCCCTGTGATTTTTATTACTTTGACATTGTGATAACTGCTGTGTGTGGTAGAAGTTTGTGCCTTGGACGCAGGTACACGGGAGGCTGGCTGCAATGCTCCCCTACCCCAGTCCTTGCAGAATTATTATACTGTCACGTTGTATGATATTCATGGCTTCCACCAGGACATAGAATCATAGAGTTGGAAGAGACCACAAGGGCCAGCCAGTCCAGCCCCCTGCCAAGCAGGAAACACCATCAAAGCATTATTGACATATGCCTGTCAAGAAGGCCTGCAAAGAAGGAGACTCCACCACACTCCTTGGCAGCAAATTCCACTGTTAAACAGCTCTTACTGTCAGGAAGTTCTTCCTAATGTTTAGGTGGAATCTTCTTTCTTGTAGTTTGAATCCATTGCTCCGTGTCCGCTTCTCTGGAGCAGCAGAAAACAACCTTTCTCCCTCTTCTACATGACATCTTTTAATATATTTGAACATGGCTATCATATCACCCCTTAACCTTCTCTTCTCCAGGCTAAACATACCTAGCTCCCTAAGCCGTTCCTCATAAGGCATCGTTTCCAGGCCTTTGACCAGTTTGGTTGCCCTCTTCTGGACACGTTCCAGCTTGTCAGTATCCTTCTTGAACTGTGGTGCCCAGAACTGGACACAGTACTCCAGGTGAGGTCTGACCAGAGCAGAATACAGTGGTACTATTACTTCTCTTGATCTAGATGCTATACTCCTATTGATGCAGCCCAGAATTGCATTGGCTTTTTTAGCTGCTGCATCACACTGTTTTTTTTAAAAAAAAGATTTTTATTGATTTTCAAAAAAGACAGACACAAACAAAACATACAATATAGCACTGTCCCTTCATTTTCCCTCCACCCACCGGTCCACTTCTGCCACCAGTGGAACCCGTGTGCTTTAAGAATCAAAGGGGTCCAATTGTGAGTTGAGTTCAGCTTCCCCCCTCCCTCCTCCCCCCCTATCCCCCCCTGCCACTGAGAGAACAGGGAGGAAGGAGTTATGGGGATTTGCATCCCCCAACTCTTTCATAATCATATTTACAAACATACAACACAACAAACAAAAAAGAAAAAAAAAGAAAAAGAAAATTGGGGAAAGTTGAAACTTCCCAGTTCTTGTTATTTTAACATTTTAATTGCGACTCCCTCGATAGTCTTCCTCATGGTTTTCCTAACAAATTCTGATTACTTGTGGCGAATTTTCCAACTCAGTTTCAAATCTTAATCTTATAATATTAACTCAATCCTCCTCCTTTTTCATGCTGCCCTCCCACAGGTCCCCTCCTGCCACAAGAGGAACCCGCAGGGCACAGCACTTCCAAGGTTCCATTTCCTCCTCACCCATCTGGGCACCCCCTGCCACTGAGTGCCTCAGAATAAGGAGAGGGGGGTAGGCAGCTTTCTTGCCTAAACACCTCACTTAACTTACAAAAATTTACAATAACTTAAAAATTCTTTCCCAAACCATTTTTATGCTCCCTTAAGAAAACATAACTTTTTTCCCTTTCTTTTTTACATTCCATCTCCTCTCCCTAAGTCTTTTTCCCCCAATTGGTTCAGCGTTTCCATTATCATGCCAAGATTTCGAAAACCGTCTTTCAAAAACCAAAACAATACCTTTTAACTAAGGTTTTTACCCCACACCCATTCTTTCCCAAATCCATCTCCAGACCTTTGCCCCCCCCCGCCCCTGTCCTTCCCATCCCTCAAAAACACCACTCCACATTTTAACCCCTCCAGGATCTTCAATTCCATTAGTCTTTAAGTTCCTTTGCCTCTCATCTTCTTGTTCTGCTTGTTTTTCTTCCTTTTGGAAATCATATTTTGCTTCATCCCAAACAAACTTAACATAGTCCAAGTCCTCTTCAATACTTTCATCCAATTGTTTCTCCTCACACACAGTCTCAGACTCAGCAGTTAAATCTAAATTATCCTCTAAGTCCTGGACTTGGACTTCAGTCTCGACTGGTGATAAGTTGAGATGTTGCCGTTCCTTGTAAAAGTCTTCCCATGACAGCAAATAGTTCAGCACAGTTTCCTGGAAGGCTCGAGAAAGCTTTGTTTTCATACTTCTTGTAACCGCAGATAAACAGAGGGTAGGGAACAATGGGTACTGGAAAATTCCTTTCTCAGACGATCGACTCCATTTTGGCTGTTCTTTTCCTTAGTTCTTAACTCACTCCCAAATCCGTTCTTACTTCCAATTTAAATAGTTCTATCACGTTTTCAAACAATTTTTAACTGTTCGACAATGCAATCAATCCACCCGGTCTTTTGACAGTATGACAGCTTTTGACAGCTGTCAAAACGCTCTTCCCCTTAATGCCGCTGTACCTCAAGGGGTGCCGGACTCGGGGGCTGAGATGGTTCCAAAAAAGTCTTTTTTCCCTCTCGGGTCCACAACTCCAAATTCTTTCGTTGTTCGGCTTAGGTTTTTTTTTATTTTTTAAATCGCCTCCCAGTTTCCCATTAGGAAGAGACCGGCTTCCGTTACTTTAAAGTCTCTCCTATTTTTCCAATCGGCAAATTTAGAATCCAGATCAAAGTTCCACTTACTTCTTTGGAAATCTTTAATTTAAATCGACTGTTGACTCATGTCAAGTTTGTGGTCTACCAAGACTCCTAGATCCTTTTCACATGTACTGATCTCAAGCCAGGTGTCTCCCATCCTGTATTTGTGCCTTTCATCTTTTTTCTTTTTTCCCCCTTTTTTTGCCCAAAAATTCATCTTCCTTCCTTTGCTAGAGTGGACATGCAAGGGAATGTTTGGTCCAACCAGTCAAAACTTCCTGTTCCTCCTGGCCTGGAGCATCCTTCCTTGCATGTGACTAGTGGGTGGGCATGACCTTTCCAGACCTGGTAAAAGGCCAAGGCATGCACACACACAGCCAATGTATGCCTGTGAAATATTTGGGTTTTCCTTCCCTTTGGGAGGACAGAGCGATGGAATCCTGCTTCTCTGAACTTCCCATTAATTCATGACTGGCTGCTCTGGAGGAAACTTAGTGCTGGACTTCATGACCCTGAATTGGGTTCAGGAAAGGCCATTAAATACCCTGTTGTGCTTTCTTAATTGCCCAGGAGTCAAGAGGAAGAAGATTGTATTGTATGTACTCTAGCCAAGATATAATCTTTACAAAGAAAGAAGTTTTGCTTCATGAAGTGTGTGTGTGTGGGGGGGGGGTCATTGGGTCCCTTCCAATTTCTTCCTGAAACATCAGACTGTAAATCTTCTCTTCTTCGCCTTTTTCCTCCCCGTGAGAGGCTTGGAGGAGATACTGCTCAAGATACTTCTCTTGGCAACCTGCATTCCTGAATCGGGTTCAGGAAAGGTCATTAAATACCTTGCTGTGCTATCTTAATTGCCCAGGAGTCAAGAAGAAGATGATTATATTGTATGTACTGTAGCCAAGGGATAACCTTTACAAACAAAGACATTTTGCTTCAAGAAGGGGCAGGGGCGGGGAATGAATAGGTCTCTGAAGGCAATGCGGGTCTCAGAATACAACCATTTTAAAAAAATGCTTGTAATGGAGTGAAATAACGTCTTAGAACATCTTATGTCACATCCAATGTGTGTTTCTCCAGGAAGCTTGACATTGTGTGCATAGGACTTCCAATAATTTTATCATCTAGGAAATCTCCAAGCCGAGAACAGCCTATGCTGTTACAAGTCCACAGTATCACAGACTTTGAGACCAATCTCTGGGACCCATCAGCATAACTTTATCCTTCACATTGGGATGAATACAATAATAACCTGATGCAAGCTGTTATAGCAGGCATCGTGATCTACTGGTCAATCCTGCTTGATCTTTGGACCTTCTGTGATCTACCATAGCTGCCAAGTTTTCCCTTTTCTCGCGAGGAAGCCTATTCAGCATAAGGGAAATTCCCTTTTAAAAAGGGATAACTTGGCAGCTATGGTGATCTACAACCCCCCTGCCCCCCAAAAGAAATTCAACAAATTAGGCTCCCTACAAAAAGCTTAACAACTTAGGCTCCCTAAATAGATCACTGCCAGTTTCTTTAATACTGTACTGTGAGTAGATCGCAGTCTCTTGGGAGTTGGACATGCCTGTTTTATAGCGTCTCATGTGCTATCTGCAGAGACTGAGGAGATTTCAGTGTCAAAATGAGAGAATGCTACAGTTATACTGTACCATCCTGTGAAGGGGTCTTTCTTGCTTGGAGCACTTGTGAAAGCATCAGAATTGATCCTTATGCCTGAGGCAGTACTTAGAGACAGGGAGTTCCAATCCTCTTTGGAGATTTGGATCATGTGGTTCCAGAGGGAAGGCTGTAGCTGCTTTGAAGTAGCTATAAAAAGGATGCACTAGAGGGATTTTGCTTTTAGCAAAGAGTAGGAAGAGTCACACTGATTTAACCTTGTGAGGATCAAGAATCGTAGTGAAACTGGTGAGTGAAGGGGATTTGAGTAGATCTTCTCCTTTTATAACAGCAGATTTTCATCCATTATTTCATGGGCTGGTTTGGGGCTGGGCTATTTTCACTTCATTGAGCAGAGGCAGATTTAGGGGCAAGAGGTGCCACAGGGGACACTGCAACAATGATGATCAAGTGGCAATGGAAAGCAAGTGGCGGCGGCGGGGGGCATAGCTGCCAAGTTTTCCCTTTTCTCGCGAGGAAGCCTATTCAGCATGAGGGAAAATCCCTTTAAAAAAGGGATAAATTGGCAGCTATGGCGGGGGGGGGGGCGGTTAGTGTTGCACAGGGCGCTGCTGAAACTTTAAAGCCCAAAGTCCATTACTGCATTGGGGGTGCAGTCATGTAATTTTTGCCGATGAAACCTCAAAGGGGGGGGGCTATTTCCAATGGGCAAGGAATGGAGTACAATAAAAGTAAATGCTATTCAAGTTGGAGCTACAACTCCACCCCAAAATTCATGGGTGGTGGAACTTGGGAGGCTAATTCGCCCTCATCAAAAAAGTCTTTATTGTGAAATGTGACCTCGGCCCCCAGCTTGAATAGATGGATCCCTTGCAATTTTCAGAGTGGTATAAATATTCTGTTTCTGTCATGACATCTCTTCTTTTAGGGATATAGAGTTCCTATCTAAACACTGACCTTTGCCTAACCAAAGCCATGAAGACCTGTTACCATTTCCTTCTGGCCATTGCCTTAATCCTTTCAGCTGATCCAGGTAAGTTATTAGTCCAGCTCCCTTGTGAGGTTAGGCAACCAAAGCTGTACACAGTATTCCAAATGTGTTTGCAGGCAGCTCATTGCTGGGGATCTAACTTCCCTGTCTTCCTCATATTCTCCTAGAACTTCCTAGGCTTCTTCCATGGAAACGATTCCCTTTGTGGGGATGGCTAGTTGTTGGGGCATTGACTGCTACTTTTACACTGAAATAACAAGGCTAAACACAACTAGGTATTTGTTCCAGTTTTTCCCAATGTAGATTTTCATTCCTCCCTCATTCACCCCTTCTTCCCTAGTGGGTGATTGTACTGTTTCGTGGTTTTCCTCAGGTGCCAACATGTCTTGGGCCAGCCATGACAGGTTGAAACACCACTGCCCCACTTAGAAATTGTGTCTGTGCGGCAATTGAATTTGGGAAAATGTTGCATTTGGTGACAATGGAAGCCTCCAACAGAAGCTGGATGGAGTGCAACTTGGGGGGGGGATGTCTCCGTGTGCTGGTCTCCCCAACTGTGACCCCCCACCTTAAAACATATAATGGCCCCTGCATGACGACTAGACATGGGGAAACAACTTCCCTTGGCAACAATGGGAGCTTTTTTTCACAAGCCTAATTGCTGTGGGTGCATGGAGCCAAGGAGGGAAGAGGAGGAGCTGGATCCAAAAGTAATGATGGCTGGTTCTGTACCACAGTCCTTGGGGTTCTCTATCCCTTGTTTATACTGTTTTTAGGGAAAACAGAATTTGCAATCAAATGATGGAATGATGCCAAGAGGAAAAGAAAGCATCTGGATAAGTAGCTAGATGCAGTTATCAAGTTCACCAGTTGTAATGGAAAGAAAAGGATTCTTAGTAACCTTCTTCTTCTTCTTCTTCTTCTTCTTCTTCTTCTTCTTCTTCTTCTTCTTCTTCTTCTTCTTCTTCTTCTTGGGTGGAACAGTCTTTGCTCAGGTAATAAGCGAGGATGAATGCAATTTCATCGGTGGCGTCTGCGAAGACAGCTGTGAGTTTGGTTATCGTGACTTTGGAGAATGCAGTACGACACGTTGCTGCGTAAGGTGAGAGTTATATCACAACCAACCAACAAAACAAGCAAGGTGCATTTGTTAAATGTCAAAAGGAGTGAATTAGTTGAAAATGCCTGTCACAGGCGCGGTAGCGGCTACTCTAGACTAACGACTCCTCAAAGCGTTGTCTTTTCATGCTTTTATTTAGTGCTGATTATTTACAGTGCAGAACAGTGCTATGTACATGTTGTCAGTTAGGGGTCAGAACCTCCAAATGGAGGTTCGCGTGTTTTCTTCCAGCAAAGTAGTCTCGGGATACTGAATCTCCGCCCCCGTCGTTTCCTGCGCAATTCCGGGGTCGGCGGGATCGGCCTTCTTCCCTTGCCTCCCACTTCCCTTCCCACACCTTGCCTGAGCCTCGGTCACCACTTCCTGAGTCGCCGCTGGAGATATCTCCCTACCCACTAGCACTAGCGCTGGGCGATGAGCTGGTACTTAAGATGGGAGGGACCTGCCTGTAGCTTCTGTCCCTCACAATGCCAAAGTGGTGGTGGTTGCCATAAGTACATTTTTCAAGTTTATGCCAGTACACCATATCCACCTGTCCCTGCAGAAATCAGATCTGGCCACAGGTCTGCCTTAATTACATCCAGGGTGGAATAGTACACTTGCTCCAGAGGGGGCTAGTGCAGAAGAGACTTTGGAAACTTGGAGTGCTGCAGAATATGGCAACAAGGATGTTTTTGGGCACCTGTGGTTTGTAGATCAGTTGAGTAAGGAATTTATTGCCCGCTCTCAGAAGACTGAGCACAGAAGATAGGTCTTAAAGCATAGTATTGTGCCTATGCTTGAATTTTTGTTTTGCTCCCACTGCCAAAACTGATGGGTCAATATCTTTATATAAATATATTTCTCTACTTGTTTAGCAAGTAGGACATATGAGGACTTTTGTTCATTGTGTTCATGAATATTTTGTTCACGATTATTTCTTTTCGGGTTCAAGAGAATATTTAAATAAATATATGAATGAATGAATTTATTATTTCAGTCACAGACCAGTTCCAGCTCACATACAAAATCAGGGAAGTCATGAAACACAATAGGGATATGTTTAAATTATTTAAATAAATAAAATTTTATTATTAAAAGTTCATCACAAAATCTGTAGAGAAGCGGGGTTGAGTGCAGGAAGAAGGGGGAAGCAGAAACAACATTCTACAAATTATCAAGGTATGTGTGAATTTGTCAATATTAATTTATGATCTCCAAACCTCTTAGATTATACTCTGGATGATGGGATCCATCTCTGCTGCCACTTGGCTTGAAGATTCATCAGCTCCTACCTGAACACCAGCGTTATCCAGGAATCGTGGTTTTTTTCCCCACCACCAGCTGAAGGACCATAAAAGCATGTTTGGTGTAAAATCTTCAAACACCATGTGTTAATAAAAAATAAAAGCTATAGTGCAGATGGTCCAAAAGTTTACTGTGTCTTCTTTTATGTTTGACACTGATGGGGTTAAATTGTATGACAGTCTGTATGGAAATTCTATATGCCACCAAAGTTCTGCTATACAAATTGTTGGACAATGGAAGCATTACACAGGCCACGAGTGGAGGAGACATATTCCCATTTGGCCATGTGGATGAAAGTGTATCTCATGTTCATATATGGAATCCACAAGACAATATTGGCATCTGCATGTAAGGAGACCATGCAGTCTGCCTGCCGTGCTTCTGGGATTCCTATGGGCATCTGCTTTTCATTCATTATGTATACCTCCTTAAAGGAATCTATATTAAATTTCATATTCAGGGGTTCCTCTGAGACATATGCATACAGACAACTAGTGGGGGGAAAGTAAATCCCATTTTTTAAAAGTTATTAATAAACTTGTATCCAGACCCTGCTCCCCAATAAGTCAATTTAACTCTTTAAAAAGAGACTATATGGGTGAACCATGTCCCCATTCTTGAGTAAGAAAGAGGAAGATTGGGATATGAAAGCAATGATTTGATTTAAAAGTAATTTAAAAGCACATACATTGTTGCAGCAGTGCATTCCCCAATAGTTTGATCTCACACTTACCGGTTCCGTGCAACTTGGTTCATGAGATTTGGACATTGTAGCCATGTGGCCAGCACAATATGCAGTGGCAGACAAACCCTCTCTGGCACCTGGGGTGGTGCAGCCCGTACAGACTGAGGATGTGCGACATGCCGTATAGACTGCGTATGTGCTGTATCCTGCACGTGCGCACTCCATATGACATGCCGCACATACGCATTCCGTACAGGCTGCAGCTCGCACATGGTGGCTGTACGGGCTGTCGCTTGCACAGCATCCATAAATGCTGCCGCTTGCAACGGCGACCGGGCTGCCACATGAGCAGCATCCTGTATGGAGTGCGCATGTGTGGCGACTGTACAGGATGCCACACATGCACGATCCGTAGGGGATGCCACTCTTGCGCGGTGGCCGTATGGGCTACGGCTTGCATGGCGGCCACCCAGCAATAAGGAATAAGCAAAGCGTGTACTGGCCGAGCAGGTGAGAGAGCAAGCCGGCTGCCACCGCGCTGAGCAAGGCTTTTAACTGGGCAGCATGGCTTCGCTTGGGAGTCGCAGGGGAGTCGCCGAGTGTCACCCACCTCCAGGGTGGCACCCAGGGCGGACTGGCCCCAACGCACCCTCTTGCTACGCCACTGACAATATGTTACTGCTTTCTTCCTTTATTTCTTCTCATTGGGATATAAAGTTCACAAACATCTGCATTGCCTTTTCATAATCTCGAATTCCATATAACCTGTGCTTTCATGCCTTTACCTTTCTACTGTTCCCTTTTTAAAATAACTGGTCAGATGAGCTATGCACAAAACCAACCTTAGAAAGGTTAGGTCCTTGGGCAAATGATTACACTGAGACCTCTTTCTTCTTTCATCCTTCCTCCTACCCTGTTCCTTTCTGATGCCCACTAATACTACTGTGTGCTTTGAATCATGGCTGCCCACCTATATCATTGTGTACTGTGGATCAGAGCCGCTGTTAGTTAGAAGCACACAAACATCCCCTCTCTTTCTATCGTTCCTCCTGTTGCTAAAGAGGCACTCCATTGCCTCCGCCAAAAGACCAGCAAGCTATACAGACAAGGAGAGGTAATCTTTTCACCTGGCTCCTATCTTCCCCACTTAATGGATTCCTAAACCAACCTGAGCTTCTGTTTCTCCCTCCCCCTCCTTTGTTGCAAAAGTTCATTCTGGATTTCTAGCATTTAGCATTGTAACATTCTTCATTTTAGTATTTTGTGCATATCTTGAAGCTCTTCAGTCCTGAACTCCGTTTTAATTCTGCTTTCCTTCACTCTCTTAAATCCCTCCAGGAAAAGCAAGGAAACCTTTCCCCCCCTCTTCAAATCTGTCTGCAAGAGTACCCTGGAATAATGAAATAATGCAAGATTATTGAGTGAAGTAGGTGCAAAATTGAATAATTAACACAACAGGATCTTTCTTCTTTCTTTGGCGATCACTCATAGACAAGTAAGATTGTCTCTCATTTACTGTAGACTTGCCAAATATTAACCACTTATAAACGCCATCTCCAGCTCCCCGAAAGAGTCCATTAACGATGTCTCTGATCAGCGATGAACAGGATCTGTGACACATGTGGGCTTACTCATCGACCACACTGCATTGCAGGGGGTTGGACTAGATGACTCTTGGGGACCCTTCCAACTGTAAGATTTTGTAATTCTATGATCTAGCCCTAGCACACCTGAACAGAATTGAAGTAAGCCTTCATGAGCTTCATGCCACATGGCTCCAGAGTTTTGTGTAGGGCACGGGTGTCAAGCACAAGGCCCGCGGGCCAAATCCGGCCCGCCAGACCTTGTCATGTGGCCCGCCCACTAGAAGCAGGGCCGGCGCATCCACTATGGCCAGGACCCCGGCGGAGCGCGCAGCCGTGGGCAAGAGGGCGAGAGCGGCACCCGCCACTTGCTCCAGGGCTTTCAGTTCAGTATGTTTGGGAGCGATCCTCCGGCGGCCCGCGCCCACGCCGCCTCCCCACAGCCCCGACGTCAGGCGCTGGGCAGCCAATGGCAAGCCGAGGCGCCCGCGGCTACTCCTCCGGAAATCAGAAGAGGAGCTCAACAGAGTACAAAAAGGGCCAGAGCCGCCCAGGGACCAGGCGGAGGGGAAGTCGTGAGCTGGGCAGGCGGTCAGGTGCTGCGCTCCCAGCTTCACGCCCTGCCGAGCTTGTGGGGATTCCCCTCGGCAGGGAAGGCGCCGGAGCCCGCAGAGCTCGCCAACCGAACAGCAGCAGCAGCAAGCAGCCGCCACCGCTGCCAAAGCTGAGGCAGGAGCAGCAGCTGTGCGAGGTCTCGCGTTCTCTCAGAGGCTCGCACTGCTTCTCGCGTTCTCCCTCCCCCTGGGTGTGGGGCTGGCTCCCTCTCTCCGGATGGATGGAGTGTGCAGCTGCCTCTCGTGTGTGTGTTTTTAGAAAGATTGAGATTTATTTATTTTTTGAGGGGAAAAATGTGTGTGCACGCCCCCCCCTTTTGGGTGGAGTGGGGTGGCAACGGCTCTTTAGGTTGTGTTCCTAAAGTTGTGTTCCTCTAAGCCAGGGAGGGGCTGCGAGTTTCTTCCCACCACCACCAGTACTCTCCCCCCCCACCAAAAAAGTGTGGCGGGGTCAATCTAGCAACGTTCCCTTGCCCCCGATTCTGCAGCCTCCCCGCTTGCCAGCCTTCTCCCGAGCAAGGAGTCCTGCTCGCGGAGCAGGATATTATTAGGATTCGCAGTGAAGCATCCTCCTTGATGTCAGGTCTTTGCTCTCCTCTCTTGCTCTCTTTCTCTCTCCCACCCCACCTCCTCCCTCGCGCCACAACCAGTCTAGCAAACGGGAGAGGGGAAAACAAAAGCGTCATGTCAAATTGGTTGCGCCACAGCAGCTTTTCGGCTTGTACTCCAAAAGGAGCAGGGGGGGGGCTTCTCAGAAGGAGGGACTGCAAGAGCCCTTTAAAAAGGTGCTTTGAAGCGTTAGCACGGGGGGGGGGAGGGAGGGGTATGTGTGCAAATCTCAGACTTGGGCCGTGGTTTTAAGAGTTTGGTCAAAGTGTGCGCGTTTCAGACTCCCACTCCTCCTCTCTCTCCCTGCGCCTCTCCCTCTCCGGAGGTTTAGTATGCTGGCTGACAGCTACACTCCAATCTTTCCCCCTTCTGTTTGTAGGTCCGATCTTTCCCCCTTCTGTTTTACCGTCTCCTCCCCCCTGCTTTGATGTCTGTTACCAAAAATAATTTTCCAATAAATTGTACAATAATTGTACATTTGAATATCTACTTGCCATTATTCTGACTATGTTTCTGCTTTCAGAGCTAGTTATTACTTACATTATTACAAAAAACAGTAATAATTGAATGCAGTGACAATAATTTATGATAATAAAGAGTGGACACATAGCCCTACAGATACAACCGGCCCTTTGAGGGTGACCAAACTGCTGATGCGGCCCCCGATGAATTTGAGTTTGACACCCCTGGTGTAGGGTTTGAAGTTGACCCTAAATGGGGCACATACCCTAACTCTCAGGTCCTACAGCTCTGAAAGGTAAGTTTTTGTAATCTACTCTCATTTTAAAGGCACTTTCCAATTGCTCACCCAATTCTTACCTGTTGGTGTCCTCTGACTCAACTTGCATCCCTTGGTAGGACAGGAAGAAGAAGAAAAATCTTGCAGGCACCAACAGCGACAGAGCTTCATGCTCCGCCACTGGGTCGGAGAGCAGGTGCGCTGCCCCCAGGGACATGGCGTGCGTTCTGGGGGTGGGGTGCGACACATGTTTTGGGGGCGGGGCGCGCCTTGTGCAGGGGCGGGGCATGCCATGCGCTGGGGCAGGGCGGGAAGCTGCGATGGCACCCCTGGGACCGCTTGGGGTGCCCTGCCTCTATCTTCCTACGCCCCTGGGAACCAACAAATCTTTTGGACAGACAGCAAACAAACAAACAGCTCTTCAGTTCTCTAACAAGGTGCCAGATCTCTGCAGCACTTAATGCCTGACATCAAAAGATCCTTTAAGAAGTTTGCCTAGATCAATGTATGAATGGACACACCCAGGCCAGCCAGCACATGTCCCCACAAGCAGTGCAGTCTCGGCCATTGGAGCTACTTAAATATAACCTTTCCAATGAAAATGCCAAGCTTTTTTGAAGCCCCCTCTCCCCGTCTCAAAGCCACACACTATTGTCTGTTCCATACACATTCATACTACCTTGAACTTACAGAGGTGTGTAGAGATATTTCTCTTCTTCCCTGACACTCAGAACATCCTAATCGAAAAATGAAGCTATGTCAAATACACCCCTCACATGTGTCTCTGGGCAGAAAAACCATGCAACTGACATTTCAATATCAGTAGGACTGCCTGCTTTTCAGTCTTACTAGGAAGGCTCCCACTTCGGTCTGTTATGAGAGCTATTCAGCACAGCAATCAGGACTGCTTCAAGAACACCCCAAAGTTCTAGCTAAAGCTCTGGTCCTCTTCCCATGGTTATGAATCATCTGTGCCAAAATATATGAGGAATTTCTCATGCTTCTCAAAGTTGTCCAAACTTTTCAAAGGGCACACTTGCAAAGCAACTTCAATATTCTGCAGCTTCAACATCACAAGATGCAATAATTGGTTATAGTGGAGATTCATCCATTTGGGTGCATGGAAAGCTTCCAGATCTGCCTGCAGACAGCCCACACATTACTGTAGTCTGACTTACAACAAATCCAGAGTTGGCCCTGGCTGTTGGCAGTTTCATTGTTGCCCTTGTTGAACTCACCAGGGAGGAGACTGGGAACAAATGGAGAATTCGTTTATTCTGTCTGTTCCACCTACTTTTTAGATGCCTGCCATCTGTTCTACCAATCCCACCAGTTACCATTGTTCCACTAAATTTATGAACAGCTTTGGAGAGACATCACCATATTTCATTCTTTGTGGCTCTTGTTTTAGGGATAGAGGATTCCCATCCAAACATCTGTCTTCATCTTCTCATGGTCATGAAGACCTGTTACCTTCTCTTTCTTGCCCTTGGCTTTTTGTTTCATCCAGGAAAGTCAGCAGTTAAGTTCTGGACTGAATTAGGCAAAGGTAAAGGACCCCGGACAATTAAGCCCAGTCACGAATGACTCTGGGGTTGCGGCGCTCATCTCGCTTTACTGGCCGAGGGAGCCGGCGTTTGTCCGCAGACAGTTTTTCTGGGCCATGTGGGCAGCACGACTCTGCCGAAAGCAGAGCAGCGCACAGAAACGCCGTTTACCTTCCCGCCGGAGTGGTACCTCTTTATCTACTTACACTTTGATTTGCTTTCAAACTGCTAGGTTGGCAGGAGCTGGGACCGAGCAACAGGAGCTCACCCCGTCACGGGGATTCGAACCGCCGACCTTCTGAGCGGCAAGCCCAAGGCTCAGTGGTTTATACCACAGAGCCACCTGCGTCCCCTTGGGCTTAACCAAGGGGGTTCCAAATGTCATTACCCAAACACATGCAGAAGCTCCCTTCCGACTTTCTTAAAGACCCACCAACCGCCGAGGACTGATATCTATGAGTTAAGAAATCAGCCCAGGCCTTCTTGTAAGCGCGCAGAGTAGAGGGAGATACAGACGCAGCTACTCCCTGCAAGACTAGGAGCTGCCAAGGTTCCATAGATGATCCGGGAAAAATTCTGGTTGGATCCGGGCGTCGGGAACCAGGGACCTGAATCGCTCCATCTGAAAACGGGACAAAGCATCAGTGATATCGTATGATAGTCCCGGAATAAAGCGCGCTGAAAAAGCTATGTTAAAGCGTAAACATTGTAAAACAAAGGCCCTAAGGAGGGCAGATACCCGGGGAGACCTCGCCGACTGCTTCGCGAGGACGTTGACAACTGCATGATTATCAGACCAAAAGCAAATGTGATGGTCCTTGAAGTCATCAACCCACAGGTGGACAGCTACAACTATCGGAAAAAACTGCAAGGAAGGTTAAATCCCGCATGATACCCTTCCCCTGCCAGGCAGGAGGCCAGCGCTGAGGGCACCACCTGCCATTCCAATATAAACCGAAACCTAAAGAACCTGCCGCGTCAGAATTTACTTGAAAGTCGTTGTGCATGTTCAAAATGTCCTGCCACAAGGACACTCCATTGAAATCGCGCAAAAATTCCAGCCACATCCGCAGATCGGCCTTCTCCCTTTCGTGCAAGCGCACATGATGATGTGGGGATCGTAGACCCACAGTGCATTTGTTCAAGCGCGCGCAAAATGGGTGCCCGGGAGCCACAACCCTGCATGTGAAATTGAGGTGGCCAAGCAAAGACTGTAGCTGACGCAAGGTCACTTTCTCATATGCTAAGACCTCCTCAATAACACCTCTCAATTTTACAATCTTATCAGCAGGCAAAGAAGAAGTCTGAGCCACGGTATCCAGTTGGATACCCAGATAAGTCAACCGGGTAGCGGGACCCTCTGTTTTGTTGGCAGCCAGGGGGACACCCAATTCCTCCGTAAGGGTGGCGAATGCCTGCATCAGGGTGACGCAATCGCCCGGGTTAGAGGCTGATGATAATAAAAAATCATCTAGGTAATGGATCACCCCCTCCAAACCGGTCTTAAAACGAAGGGCCCTCTCTAAAAAAGTGCTAAAACAGCCAGCCATAAATGAATGAATGGGAAGCTCAGAAAAAGGACAAGAAAGCAATCACTCTTGCCCATTGCACCGTCCTCTCAAAGGGAGGGAAAACCCTGATAATTCAACACACAGGCGTGCATTCAGTGAAGAAAAGTGATCAATTATTTAGTGAAGAAAAAGTATTAAAACTCATCAAAACACATCAGAGGGAATTTCCCATCAACCTCTTCCGGGATTATAGTTGTGGTGCCCAGGTAGCTTCATCTTACAGCACTTCAGCATATTTGAACTTAGACGATCATGTATGAAGGTCAATTCAAATGTCATTGAGAACAATCTCATTATTCTTTCCTTCCCAACTGCCCTCGCAGTTACAAGCATTATTGGTGACCCACAGCCTCCCTTTTGTGTAAGAACTGATCCACGAGTGGTTCCTATTGGGTTTTGCCAACAAAGTGAGTATCAATTTGTGAGTTAAAACATGTGAACATGAAAACAATTTGACCAATACAGATTGAGAGGTTGTTCCAAGTGCAGGAGGGAACCAAGGTGGAGGCTGGAAGGTGTGGAGAGGAGGAGAATCACAACACTAGAGAAAATTCCTGCAAACTTTGTGAAAGGCTCAGCACTGAAGCCAGAGAGGAAATCTTACCAGTTGCTTCCCAACTCATCTTGCACTCTATGTAATTTTGCTACAGATCCATGAATTTGTCATGGCTTTTGGATTAACAGGACATGAGAAGGGGTTAACTTTCTTCATGAGCCTCAGTCACCCCATGCATGAGTTAATCTCAGGTGCAAGGCAGGCCAAACCAGCTGCTCTGGTAACAGTTCAGTGCTGTATCTGTGGTTAATACATGTCAGCTCAGTCATTTCATTTCATTTTTCTGCACCTGAATGTATAAAGAGCAACTGAAACCTTTTGTGCTTCTTTATTTTATCTACTTCTTTATTTTTAAATTTTGTATATTGCCCTTCATCTGAAGATCGCGGGTGGCTCAAGAGTCCCAAAATAGGAGGAGCACCCCAAATTTAAAGAACCTGCCCTGCTTCTCGATTGGATGTGGGACATTCCCAGTTGCTACCCAGCAAGAGAGTGCTGGGCAGGAAGGAGAAAAACACAACAACCCACTGACGCTATGGGCTCTAGCGGCAGAGCAATAGCAAGGAGTGATGGAGAGGAATTGAGGAAAGTCCTTGGCTTTGCCTTGTACAGCCCTGGCGCCACTGCGGTGTGCAGAGCCCACACACTGGAGATCCAGAGGAAGGTGGTGGCAGCCTGCAGAAATGAGGGACTCACTTGCCACCAGCTTTGGCCACAAACATGCATGTGGCCCCTGACCACTTGATCCACATGATCCTCATGAAATTTCACCAGCATTTTATTGAACATTTCTCAGGACACGTAGTGTCACAGGGGTGTTGATGGGCTACTTCAGAGTAACGACGCCACACCGCTCTGCGTTTTATCTTTTATTTGGTGCTACGTATTTACAGTGCTAAAGGCAGTGCTATTTACAGAGACACATCTTAACCGCTTGAGTCAGAACCTCCGAATGGCGCTTGGCGCGTCTTTCTCCAACATAACAACTTGGGGAGACCCAGCCTCTTCCCCCGACGCTTCCTGCGCAATTCCGGAGTTGGGGGGATCGGTCTACCCCCCTTACTTTCCCCTTCCTGCCCCACCTGAGACGATGGCTCCGCTACCTTGCCTGAGCCTCGGACACCACTTCCCCACTTGAGTCGGAACTCTCCCTGTTTTCCCCCGTGCTCGGGGATGGGCTGGACCTCAAGATGGGAGGGGCTTCACGAT
Source organism: Zootoca vivipara (assembly GCF_965207765.1). Lineage (NCBI taxonomy): Eukaryota > Metazoa > Chordata > Lepidosauria > Squamata > Lacertidae > Zootoca > Zootoca vivipara. The sequence continues at coordinate 113,296,504 of NC_142586.1, forward strand.
ATCCCTTGTCCCTCACATCCACCCCCCTCCCAAGCCCTCCTTCTCCCCTCCCGAGGGGCCCCAAGGGTGCCGGGGACGACTGAAAGCCGTCCGTGCTGTCCGAGCCCGTGGGTGTGAACACCTCCCCCCAATCCAGCGGACTCCCTCCTTCCGCCTGAGAAGACTGAAAGCCCAAAAATTCCGTGGCATCAGAGCTGGTGGGAGTAAAAATACGCTGCCAGTCCTACTCTTCTTCTGACATGGTGGACCTCGGAGCCGCCGCCAGAACCTGGAAACAAATTGGCGGCCTCGGTCCGAAATAACCCTTAAGGGTAATCCATGCAGTCTGAATACGTGGTCAACGAACAGTTTGGCTGTCTCTTCTGCCGAGACAGCCCTGGCACATGGGATAAAATGGCACATTTTGGACATGAGGTCCACCACCACCAACACTGCTGTTTTGCCCCTGGAAGAAGGCAGGTCTGTGATGAAGTCCATGGACACTACTTCCCACGGCCTGTGCGGTGTGACTAATGGCTCCAGCAACCCTGCTGGTGCTGCTCTGACTACCTTTGCTCGCTGGCAGGTGTCACAGCCCCTTACATAGTCCTGAACATCCTCCCACCCCCCTAGCCACCAGAAGTGTCTCATGACTAAGTATGTGGTCTTGTCCCTACCAAAATGACCCGCCGTTGGGTTGTCGTGCATCTGCTTGAGGACCTTACCTCTGAGCTGGTTGGTGGGCAGGTACAGCACTCCCCTGTAAAAAAGCAGCCCCCTCCTTTCCTCAAAGTCTTTTGCTTGCTCCCTCCCCCCTCGCAGATCTCTGAAGATGCGGGTGGCGAACTCATCTGCTGCCGGCAGTGCTGTGAGTTCTGCCTCGCTCACCACTGCTGCTCCGCAGGACCATGCCGACGGGGAAAACACGTGCCGGGGTGCTGGTTGCAACTCCTCCTCCATGTACTCTGGTTTGCGGGAGAGGGCATCTGCCCTGACATTCTGCTCCCCCAGTATGTAGTGGATGGAGAAGTTGAAGTGGGAGAAGAACTCCGCCCACCGTATCTGCCGCTGGTTGAGCACCCTGGCTGTTCTCCAGAACTCCAGGTTCTTGTGGTCCGTGCACACCTGAATGGGGTGCTTGGCGCCCACCAGGAAGTGTCTCCAGTGTTTGAACGCAGAATGGATCGCCAAAAGCTCTTTGTCAAACACCGTGTAGTTGCGCTCTGGCTGGGTCAGCTTTCTGGAGAAAACGGCACAGGGTCTCCACTCCCTGTTGGCATCCAGTTGCAGTAAAATTGCGCCCACCGCGCCGTCTGAAGCATCGGTCTTGACGCATAGGGGCGCGTGCTGTACCACGTGGAACAGGTTCTGGTCTGAGGTGAACACCCTCTTGAGGTCCTCGAACGCTGCTTGCGCCTCTGGTGTCCACCTGAACTTCTGCTTGCCTCTCAGGCAGTCAGTGATGGGAGCCGTAACACGCGAGAAGTTCTTGATGAACTTCCTGTAGAAGTTGGCGAAGCCTAGTAGGCGTTGGGCGTCTTTGCGCGTCCTGGGGCTGTGCCATTCCAGGATGGCCTGCACCTTGTCCTTGTCCATCGCTAGCCCCTTGTCTGACAGCTTGTAGCCCAGGAAGTCCACCTCCTTGGTGTGAAACTTGCACTTCTCCAGCTTCACAAACAGGTGGTGCTCCTTCAGGCACTGCAACACCTCCCTGACATCCTTCACATGTTGCACTGGGTCATTGGAGTAAATAAGGATGTCATCTAGAAAGACCAAGCAGTTTTTGAAGAGGAGGGACCCCAGTACGTGATGCATGAAGGCCTGGAAGCATGCTGAGCCCCCTTGCAAACCGAAGGGCATCACCAGATATTCAAAAGAGCCCAGCGGCATGAACATCGTGGTCTTCCACTCATCGCCTTCCCGGATCCTGATCAAGTTGTACGCCCCCCTCAGGTCGAGCTTGGTGAAGATCTTGCCCCTGCGTGCCGCTGTCAGCAAATCGTCCACTCTGGGCATTGGGAACGCCACCGGTTCCGTCATGCTGTTGAGCCGTCTGAAATCACCAGGCGGCACTGTTGCGTGTCTTTCTTGTCCACCCAGAAGACCGGGCTGCCCCCTGCAGCCTTACTTTCTCTGATGAACCCCCTCTTGAGGTTCTTGTCGATGAAGGCCCGCAGATCCTCCAGTTCCTTGTCTGACATGGAGTACAGCTTGGCTGGGGGTAGAGTGGCCCCTGGCACCAGGTTGATCTGACAGTCAAAGGACCTGTGGGGAGGTAGGTGGTCAGATTCCACTTCACTGAAGACCTCCTGCAGGTCCCAGTATGGTTTGGGTATCACCTCACCCCCTTTGACATGCATGGTGGCCACCATGGCTATCGGAGGCCCCTCCCCTGGTTGGCGCTGCATGCAATGTTCCAGACAGAAGTCCGATCCAAACGTGATGCATCTCTGGTGCCAACTGATGGAGGGGTCATGGCGCGCCAGCCAGCTCATGCCCAAGACGATGGGGGGGTCTGAGATGGTGGTGACATTGAATGCCAGTGTCTCTGAGTGCTGTCCCACCGTCATTCTCATGGGGGGGGGGTCTGATGGGTGATGGCCCCTCCCAGTAGCTCCCTGCCGTCAATGGTGGAGACGTGCAGGGGCAAATCCAGCTGCAGAAGTTGGATCTGGTGCGCTTCTGCAAAGTTTCTCGAAAAGAAGTTCGCCGAAGCCCCCGAGTCGATTAAGGCTAAGACCGTCAGGGGATACCCATTAGGGAGCGTTAGCGTCACTTCTAGAACCACCCCTGCTCTGGGGGTGGGTGGGCTGGTGCTGCTCCTCGCTGTGCGGGTGGGTGGGTTGGGGCTGTTGTCTGCCGATTGCGCCTGGCTGCTGCCCCTTGTCTCCTGCAGCCAGGCTGTCTCGTTTCCCTGCTGTGGTGTTGCGTCAGTGGGGGAGGGCACAACCGTTCCCGCCTTTCCTTGCCACTCCCTACGATGTGGGCAGTCTCTGACGAGATGCTGAGGGGAATTGCAGAGGAAGCAGTTCCCGCCCCTTCCCTCCTTGCGTCTTGGCGCTGCTGGGGTTTGAAAAGTCTGCGCGAGCGCGCGCTATCAATTTGCATGGGTTTCTGGTCTTGGCTGGCCCCAGGCGTGGCCTGGGATGGCTGTTGGGGGAGTGGCTTCTCCTGCGACCGTGGGAACCAAGCCCGCTTTGCGCGCGTTGCCTGCTTGTCGTTCCACCGAGATTCCTGTCTCACCCCCACCGCCAGAGCCGCTTTGCTCAGCTGATCCATATTACTGGGCTTTGGACCTCTCGAGAGCTCATCCTTCACATCCTCATGCAACCCCAGATAGAACGCAGCTTCCATCGGAGGCGAGTGCAGTTCCCACCCCAGTCTGTGCACCAGCATGGTGAATTTCGCCCAGTATTCGCGAACTGTCATTTTTCCCTGACGTAAATTATGAAGTTCCTCTTTGGTCTGGTCCATATGGCTATCAGATGCATACTTTAATTTTAAAGCTTCTAGAAACAATTTGACATTCTTCATGCAAGGATTTTTTTGCCGCGATTAACGGTCTAAGCCACTCCCTTGCTGCCCCGGTAAGGTGTTCCACTACAAACGCTACTCTGTGCGCATCATCAGGGAACTCATCATGGTGCAGCTCAAGGGCATACAATATCTCCGTCTCAAAGCCATGATATTCTCTGGGGTCTCCGTTGAACTTCCTTACTAGGGTCCCCACTCTCCTTCCTGGCAGCACTTGGAGTTGGGGGCCCCCTCCTCCCTTGTTTTTCTCTGCATCCAACTTGTTCTGGAGGTCCACTGCTACCGCCCTTAACTGCTGCTCTTTCTCCTGTAGCGCTCTCACCTGTTCAACGAGGTTCTGCCTGTCCTCCTGGACCTTCCTCATTTCTTCTTTAGCCGTCTTTAATTCACCCTGTGCCCGCACCGCCAGTTGCTCCAGCTCCTGCTTGGCTTGCTCCGCGATCTGCCGCCACTTCTCCGCTTCTGGCGCGCTCATGCCGGCAACTCCAAAGTAGCCCCCCAAAAAAGATTCGGAGGTTGCTGTCACAGGGGTGTTGATGGGCTACTTCAGAGTAACGACGCCACACCGCTCTGCATTTTATCTTTTATTTGGTGCTACGTATTTACAGTGCTAAAGGCAGTGCTATTTACAGAGACACATCTTAACCGCTTGAGTCAGAAACTCCGAATGGCGCTTGGCGCGTCTTTCTCCAACATAACAACTTGGGGAGACCCAGCCTCTTCCCCCGATGCTTCCTGCGCAATTCCGGAGTTGGGGGGATCGGTCTACCCCCCCTTACTTTCCCCTTCCTACCCCACCTGAGACGATGGCTCCGCTACCTTGCCTGAGCCTTGGACACCACTTCCTGCTTCCCCACTTGAGTCGGAACTCTCCCTGCTTTCCCCCGTGCTCGGGGATGGGCTGGACCTCAAGATGGGAGGGGCTTCGCGATATCCCTTGTCCCTCACACGTAGATTTTTAGATTTTACCTTTGATGGCTTATAAACCTAAGATAGTTTAAGATATTTTCCAGTGAAACGAGTAACTTAGCCAGCACCTTGTCAAGGTTTCTTTTATTTAGAGGTGATTTGGGAATATTTATTTCTTTTCTTTACCTAGTTTCTTTTGGAATATTTAAATCTATCATTTGTCTTTGAGGAATCATTAGTTTTTTTTCACTTTGCCTATACCTCGTTTCAGGGAGTTATCACAGCACAGTTTTGTTTTTGCTCTGTTCCTACATTTATGGCTTTGTGCTTCCAGTGAAAGACTATCTGAAGAACATTTTGTTTGTTCCAAGCAACGAGAGAGACATTGGTTCATTATAAGTTTATGAGTCTCTCCAGGCTTGGTTATGCACATTGCACTTTAGTTTGCTCATTGTCCAGGAGGTTTATGACTTCATATACTTGTTCTAGAAAAATTGTCCTTTATATTCATAGCCAATTTTGGTGTGGTTGGTTTGTTGTTCAATGCTTGGTTGATACACCAATAACTCTCGTGGGTTCTGAAGAGCTTAAAGCACACACACACACAGCCAATGTATGCCTGTGAAATATTTGGGAGGACAGAGCGATGGAATCCTGCTTCTCTGCTCTTTGTCTGAGCTTCACGAAAGGCCATTAAATACCCTGCTGTGCTTTCTTAATTGCCCAGGAGTCAAGAGGAAGAAGATTGTATTCTATGTACTGTAGCCAAGATATAATCTTTACAAAGAAAGAAGTTTTGCTTCATGAAGCGCGGCCGGGGGGGGGGCCTCATTGGGTCCCCTCCAATTTCTTCCTGAAACATCAGACTGTAAATCTTCTCTTCTTCGCCTTTTTCCTCCCCCTGAGGCTTGGAGGAGATACTGCTCAAGATAGTTCTCTTGGCAACCTGCATTCCTGAATCAGGTTCAGGAAAGGCCATTAAATACCTTGCTGTGCTTTCGTAATTACCCAGGAGTCAAGAAGAAGAAGATTATATTGTATGTACTGTAGCCAAGATATAATCTTTACAAACAAAGACATTTTGCTTCAAGAAGGGGCAGGGGAGGGGAATGAATAGGTCTCTGAAGGCAATGTGAGTCTCAGAATTTGTTGTTGTTTAGTCGTTTAGTCGTTTCCGACTCTTCGTAAAAAAAAATGGTTGTAATTGAGTGAAATAACGTCTTAGAACATCTTATGTTAAATCCAATGTGTGTTTCTCCAGGAAGCTTGACATTGTGTGCATAGGACTTCCAATAATATTATCATCTAGGAAATATCCAAGCTGAGAACAGCCTGTGCTGTTACAAGTCCACAGTATCACAGACTTTGAGACCAATCTCTGGGACCCATCAGCATAACTTTATCCTTCACATTGGGATGAATACAATAACAACCTGATGCAAGCTGTTATAGCAGGCATGCCCAACAGGTCGATCGCGATCTACTGGTCAATCCTGCTCGATCTTTGGACCTTCTGTGATCTACAAACCCCCCCCCCCACCAAAAAAAAAAAGAAGCTCAACAACTTAAGCTTCCTAAATAGATCACTGCCAGTTTCTTTAATATTGTACTGTCAATAGATCACAGTCTCTTGGGAGTTGGACATGCCTGTTTTATAGCGTCTCATGTGCTCTCTGCAGAGATTGAGGAGGTGTCAGTTTCAAAATGAGAGAATGCTACAGTTCTACCATCCTGTGAAGGGGTCATTCTTGCTTGGAGCGCTTGTGAAACCTTCAGAATTGATCTTTATGCCTGAGGCAGTACTTAGAGGCAGGGAGTTCCAATCCTCTTTGGAGATTTGGATCATGTGGTTCCAGAGGGAAGGCTGTAGCTGCTATGAAGTAGCTATAAAAAGGATGCACTAGAGGGATTTGCTTTTAGCAAAGAGTGAGGACTTCATTGCCATTTCCCCCCAAGACCCCTTGCACCTTAGGAAGAGTCACACTGATTTAACCTTGTGAGGATCAAGAATTGTAGTGAAACTGGTGAGTGAAGGGGATTTGAGTAGATCTTCTCCTTTTATAACAGCAGAATTTCATCCATAATTTCATGGGCTGGTTTGGGTCTGGGCTATTTTCACTTCATTGAGCAGAGGCAGATTTAGGGGCATGTGACTGGTTTACCTGCACTGGGCCCCGAACCAAGAGGGTGCCACAGGGGACACTGCAACAACGATGAGCAAGTGGCAATGGAAAGCAAGTGGCAGCGGCGGGTGTGTGTGTGTGTGAGTGTTGCACAGGGCGCTGCTGAAACTTTAAAGCCCAAAGTCCATTACTGCATTGGGGGTGCAGTCATGCAATTTTTGCTGATGAAACCTCAAATGGGGGGGGGCTATTTCCAATGGGCAACGAATGGAGTACAGTAAAAGTAAATGCTATTCAAGTTGGAGCCACAACTCCACCCCAAAATTCATGGGTGGTGGGACTTGGGAGGCTAAATCGCCCTCATCAGAAAAGTTTTTATTGTGAAATGTGACCTCGGCCCCCAGCTTGAATAGATGGATCCCTTGCAATTTTCAGAGTGGTATAAATATTCTGTTTCTGTCATGGCATCTCTTCTTTTAGGGATATAGAGTTCCTAGCTAAACACTGACCTTTGCCTAACCAAAGTCATGAAGACCTGTTACCAATTCCTTCTGGCCATTGCCTTAATCCTTTCAGCTGATCCAGGTAAGTTATTAGTCCAGCTCCCTTGTGAGGTTAGGCAACCAAAGCTGTACACAGTATTCCAAATGTGTTTGCAGGCAGCTCATTGCTGGGGATCTAACTTCCCTGTCTTCCTCATATTCTCCTAGAACTTCCTAGGCTTCTTCCATGGAAACGATTCCCTTTGTGGGGATGGCTAGTTGTTGGGCCATTGACTGCTACTTTTACACTGAAATAACAAGGCTAAACACAACTAGGTATTTGTTCCAGTTTTTCCCAATGTAGATTTTCATTCCTCCCTCATTCACCCCTTCTTCCCTAGTGGGTGATTGTACCGTTTCGTGGTTTTCCTCAGGTGCCAACATGTCTTGGGCCAGCCATGACAGGTTGAAACACCACTGCCCCACTTAGAAATTGTGTCTGTGCAGCAAATGAATTTGGGAAAATGTTGCATTTGGTGACAATGGAAGCCTCCAACAGAAGCTGGATGGAGTGCAACTTGGGGGGGGGATGTCTCCGTGTGCTGGTCTCCCCAACTGTGACCCCCCACCTTAAAACATATAATGGCCCCTGCATGACGACTAGACATGGGGAAACAACTTCCCTTAGCAACAATGGGAGATTTTTTCATAAGCCTAATTGCTGTGGGTGCGTGGAGCCAAGGAGGGAAGAGGAGGAGCTGGATCCAAAAGTAATGATGGCTGGTTCTGTACCACAGTCCTTGGGGTTCTCTATCCCTTGTTTATACTGTTTTTAGGGAAAACAGAATTTGCAATCAAAAGATGGAATGATGCCAGTTGTAATGGAAAGAAAAGGATTCTTAGTAACCTTCTTCTTCTTCTTCTTCTTCTTCTTCTTCTTCTTCTTCTTCTTCTTCTTCTTCTTCTTCTTTTTGGGTGGAACAGTCTTTGCTCAGATAATAAGCGAGGAAGAATGCAATTCCTTTGGTGGCGTCTGCAAAGACAGCTGTGAGTTTGGTTATCATGACTTTGGAGAATGCAGTACGACACGTTGCTGCGTAAGGTGAGAGTTATATCACAACCAACCAACAAAACAAGCAATTTGCATTTGTTAAATGTCAAAAGGAGTGAATTAGTTGAAAATGCCTGTCACAGGCGCGGTAGCGGCTACTCTAGACTAACGACTCCTCAAAGCATTGTCTTTTCATGCTTTTATTTAGTGCTGATTATTTACAGTGCAGAACAGTGCTATGTACATGTTGTCAGTTAGGGGTCAGAACCTCCAAATGGAGGTTCGCGTGTTTTCTTCCAGCAAAGTAGTCTCGGGATACTTAATCTCCTCCCCCGTCGTTTCCTGCGCAATTCCGGGGTCGGCGGGATCGGCCTTCTTCCCTTGCCTCCCACTTCCCTTCCCACACCTTGCCTGAGCCTCGGTCACCACTTCCTGAGTCGCCGCTGGAGATATCTCCCTACCCACTAGCACTAGCGCTGGGCGATGAGCTGGTACTTAAGATGGGAGGGACCTGCCTGTAGCTTCTGTCCCTCACAATGCCAAAGTGGTGGTGGTTGCCATAAGTACATTTTTCAAGTTTATGCCAGTACACCATATCCACCTGTCCCTGCAGAAATCAGATCTGGCCACAGGTCTGCCTTAATTACATCCAGGGTGGAATAGTACACTTGCTCCAGAGGGGGCTAGCGCAGAAGAGACTTTGGAAACTTGGAGTGCTGCAGAATATGGCAACAAGGAAGTTTTGGGGCACCTGTGGTATGTAGATCAGTTGAGTAAGGAATTTATTGCCCGCTCTCAGAAGACTGAGCACAGAAGATAGGTCTTACAGCATAGTATTGTGCCTATGCTTGAATTTTTGTTTTACTCCCACTGCCAAAACTGATGGGTCATTATCTTTATATAAATATATTTCTCTACTTGTTTAGCAAGTAGGACATATGAGGACTTTTGTTCATTGTGTTCATGAATATTTTGTTCACGATTATTTCTTTTCAGGTTCAAAAGAATATTTAAATAAATATATGAATGAATGAATTTATTATTTCGGTCACAGACCAGTTCCAGCTCACATACAAAATCAGGGAAGTCATGAAACACAATAGGGATACGTTTAAATAATTTAAATAAATAAAATTTTATTATTAAAAGTTCATCACAAAATCTGTAGAGAAGCGGGGTTGAGTGCAGGAGGAAGGGGGAAGCAGAAACAACATTTTACAAATTATCAAGGTAAGTGTGAATTTGTCAATATTAATTTATGATCTCCAAACCTCTTAGATTTCAATTTGGATGATGGGATCCATCTCTGCTGCCACTTGGCTTGAAGATTCATCAGCTCCTACCTGAACACCAGCGTTATCCAGGAATCGTTTTCCCACCACCACCACCAGCAGCTGAAGGACCATAAAAGCATGTTTGGTGTAAAACCTTCAAAGACCATGTGTTAATAAAAAATAAAAGCTATAGTGCAGATGGTCCAAAAGTTTACTGTGTCTTCTTTTATGTTTGACACTGATGGGGTGAAATTGTATGACAGTCTGTATGGAAATTCTGTACGCCACCAAAGTTCTGCTATACAAATTGTTGGACAATGGAAGCATTACACAGGCCACAAGTGGAGGAGACATATTCCCATTTGGCTATGTGGATGAAAGTGTATCTCATGTTCATATATGGAATCCACAAGACAATATTTGCATCTGCATGTAAGGAGACCATGCAGTCTGCCTGCCATGCTTCTGGGATTCCTATGGGCATCTGCTTTTCATTCATTATATATACCTCCTTAAAGGAATCTATATTAAATTTCATATTCAGGGGTTCCTCTGAGACATATGCATACAGACAACTAGTGGGGGGAAAAGTAAATCCCATTTTTAAAAGTTATTAATAAACTTGTATCCAGACCCTGCTCCCCAATAAGTCAATTTAACTCTTTAAAAAGAGACTATATGGGTGAACCATGTCCCCATTCTTGAGTAAGAAAGAGGAAGATTGGGATATGAAAGCAATGATTTGATTTTAAAGTAATTTAAAAGCACATACATTGTTGCAGCAGTGCATTCCCTAATATTTTGATCTCACACTTACTGGTTCCGTGCAACTTGGTTCATGAGATTTGGACATTGTAGCCATGTGGCCAGCACAATATGCAGTGGCAGACAAACCCTCTCTGGCACCTGGGGTGGTGCAGCCCGTACAGACTGCGCATGTGCGACATGCCATATAGACTGCTACTGCTCCCTTTTTAAAATAACTGGTCAGATGAGCTATGCACAAAACCAACCTTAGAAAAGTTAGGTCCTTGGGCAAATGATTACACTGAGACCTCTTTCTTCTTTCATCCTTCCTCCTACCCTGTTCCTTTCTGATGCCCACCAATACTACTGTGTGCTTGGAATCATGGCTGCCCACCTATATCATTGTGTACTGTGGATCAGAGCCGCTGTTAGTTAGAAGCACACAAACATCCCCTCTCTTTCTATCGTTCCTCCTGTTGCTAAAGAGGCACTCCATTGCCTCCGCCAAAAGACCAGCAAGCTATACAGACAAGGAGAGGTAATCTTTTCACCTGGCTCCTATCTTCCCCACTTAATGGATTCCTAAACCAACCTGAGCTTCTGTTTCTCCCTCCCCCTCCTTTGTTGCAAAAGTTCATTCTGGATTTCTAGCATTTAGCATTGTAACATTCTTCATTTTAGTATTTTGTGCATATCTTGAAGCTCTTCAGTCCTGAACTCCGTTTTAATTCTGCTTTCCTTCACTCTCTTAAATCCCTCCAGGAAAAGCAAGGAAACCTTTCCCCCCCTCTTCAAAGAGTGTTGACTAAATGAAGGGATGAAGCTGCTTTGATCTAAGGATGTCCAGCGTTGCATCTGGCCTGGTAGTTCCAATTTTGCTCCACATGATTTTCCCAGACCTGGGGAAGTCTCTCTCCCAGCACTGCACTGTGAAATGACAATGTTGCCAATTGTAATGAAACGTAGGAATGTTGGGCTCTGATTATTTGTTATTGTTTCCCATTGTAAACTTTTTTTTTTTTGTGGTGGGGAAACAGGATCGTCTGCTAATGTGTACAATCGAAACAATGGCGCCAGTGGAATGGTTTGTGTGCATTTTTCAAGTGTCCTGGTACCTTTAACTCTATTGGAAAGTGTTCGACATTTCAGCCTCGCTGCCTTCTGCAAATGCCAGGATGAGAATGACAACTCCAATGGTGAGAATGATGGCCCTATACCAAGACTGAGCTATGTTCACTCATGCAAATGTTTCCTTCACCGTCTCCAAAAAAATATTGCCTAGATTTCCCTGTGATTTTTGCGTGCCGAGGCCCCCAGAAAATCCCCCCCCCAATAACTCAGACAGACACATTATTTTTGGTTTGGTTTTGGCATAATTTTGGCCACAACTTTATTTAAATTACAATTTTAAATTGAGTGTTGGCCTTAGGCTTTGGATAATCTTCTGCCCCAGGGTGGGACAGGACCAGCTCAGACTTTCCTATGGTAGGAAAGTCAAGTAAACACCCTATAGTGAGGAGATAGCTGTGTCCAGGCCGTCTCCCCACCAGAGACGTTCCCCAAGGCTCATGCTCTGTATTGGCCCCATCCCCGCACCATTGCGGGGGTGTAAGGACGAGAGCCCCAGAGCCCCAGGATTCCTTTAATGGAATACTTCTATAAGAGCAACCCTGAGGGGCATGCACCTCCATGCAATACCCCTTCAAAAAATTATTAACAGAAGCCGCAGGCTACCAGCCAACACTCACTAACATAGCCAACTTTTTAAACCCCCAGCAACCTCCCTCAACCACAAATCAATACCTGCAGGGGACAAATGAACACCATCGTCTCGGTAAAGAGAGGTGTTCATAGATTTAATCTCGGGATGTACTATTAAACGACACCCCCCCCAATTCTATCACCTTTTTAGAAACTGTGCAGTTAATGTGCTTCCTAGTGCATTCAGTGGCAGCATGGCAAGTGCTGCCACGCCATTTGTGACGCTGCAGCGGCTGCGACCAGAAAAGATGCACCCCTGGCATCCAATCATGTAACTCAATCAAATCATTTTGAATTGCCATCCGGAGAGATAGGCAGTCCCACTCTGAGAGATCATTTTCCCCCAACTAAATAACCAACACATGAGGGGGACCCTCCCTGAGTATCCTGCGCCGAAGCAGAGGGAGGAGTTCTCCCCAACGCATTCCTCGCTGACCCATCCAGGACACCCGCACATGGGACACATGGGAGGGAAGGCCAAGATGCCGACCGATGTCCAACTCGCCAGCCCGGATGCCTGCCCAGTAAACAATAGAATGGCCCGCCATCCAAATCCGCACCGGCGCGAATCCTGGATAAAAACAGCAATAAACAAAACAACAGAATCAGCGACGCTTACGCACATATAACTTATAAGCCTCAGATTTCCAGCGACCCAAATCCTTTATCCTGTCAGTAGACAGGCCCCAATGAGCAGTGGTAGTGGCCGCCCCGATCCTGAAGGAGTGAGGAGCGTAATCAGCAGCCGTGCAACCGCAAGCCGCTATTACCCTCCTCATCACCCGAGCAAATTGCTGCCTAGTCAAAGGCGACCCATCAATGTGCTTCAAAAATGGGCCATCCCCTGGGGGACTGTCTGCCAAATACTTAGCAACATCCTTAACGGGGCAAGGGCCCTTCTGGCCCGTGGCAGTCAGACGCATAATAGCGCCCCTACCTGTCTGGTCTGTTTTGGAACTTCTAATTGTCAGCTGCAACTCGGACGGCAATAAACGCACGTCCTGCAAAAGCAGACCTCTTGAAGTGCCAGATCAGGGTTCCTCAAAAACCACCTCACCAACCCATAAGGCCCAAAAAAAGGACACCACAAAGGCAGCAGAGAAAAGTCGCACCTCAGACGGCCAGCAGACGGCCCGCAATTGCAAGCACATACTACTCAAAAGTTCAAAAGTGATTGGATTCCTCTTAAGGACACAAGGGGGGCAAAGTCTGCCCCATCCTTCCATGGCCTTACGAACTACAAATTTGGCGCAGGGGTCCTTACTGAAAAATAATTTCCCAAAAAATGAGATGGCTGCCGATTGTAGTTTCATGGTTTGGGCTGCCCTCCCCAATTGAAACAGGTGCGCTAAATATTGCAACACCTGAGCAGTGGTGGGGCGGGCCGACCCACCAACCGCCGAGGACTGATATCTATGAGTTAAGAAATCAGCCCAGGCCTTCTTGTAAGCGCGCAGAGTAGAGGGAGATACAGACGCAGCTACTCCCTGCAAGACTAGGAGCTGCCAAGGTTCCATAGATGATCCGGGAAAAATTCTGGTTGGATCCGGGCGTCGGGAACCAGGGACCTGAATCGCTCCATCTGAAAACGGGACAAAGCATCAGTGATATCGTACGATAGTCCCGGAATAAAGCGCGCTGAAAAAGCTATGTTAAAGCGTAAACATTGTAAAACAAAGGCCCTAAGGAGGGCAGATACCCGGGGAGACCTCGCCGACTGCTTCGTGAGGACGTTGACAACTGCATGATTATCAGACCAAAAGCAAATGTGATGGTCCTTGAAGTCATCAACCCACAGGTGGACAGCTACAACTATCGGAAAAAACTGCAAGGAAGGTTAAATCCCGCATGATACCCTTCCCCTGCCAGGCAGGAGGCCAGCGCTGAGGGCACCACCTGCCATTCCAATATAAACCGAAACCTAAAGAACCTGCCGCGTCAGAATTTACTTGAAAGTCGTTGTGCATGTTCAAAATGTCCTGCCACAAGGACACTCCATTGAAATCGCGCAAAAATTCCAGCCACATCCGCAGATCGGCCTTCTCCCCTTGGTGCAAGCGCACATGATGATGTGGGGATCGTAGACCCACAGTGCATTTGTTCAAGCGCGCGCAAAATGGGTGCCCGGGAGCCACAACCCTGCATGTGAAATTGAGGTGGCCAAGCAAAGACTGTAGCTGACGCAAGGTCACTTTCTCATATGCTAAGACCTCCTCAATAACACCTCTCAATTTTACAATCTTATCAGCAGGCAAAGAAGAAGTCTGAGCCACGGTATCCAGTTGGATACCCAGATAAGTCAACCGGGTAGCGGGACCCTCTGTTTTGTTGGCAGCCAGGGGGACACCCAATTCCTCCGTAAGGGTGGCGAATGCCTGCATCAGGGTGACGCAATCGCCCGGGTTAGAGGCTGATGATAATAAAAAATCATCTAGGTAATGGATCACCCCCTCCAAACCGGTCTTAAAACGAAGGGCCCACTCTAAAAAAGTGCTAAAACAGCCAGCCATAAATGAATGAATGGGAAGCTCAGAAAAAGGACAAGAAAGCAATCACTCTTGCCCATTGCACCGTCCTCTCAAAGGGAGGGAAAACCCTGATAATTCAACACACAGGCGTGCATTCAGTGAAGAAAAGTGATCAATTATTTAGTGAAGAAAAAGTATTAAAACTCATCAAAACACATCAGAGGGAATTTCCCATCAACCTCTTCCGGGATTATAGTTGTGGTGCCCAGGTAGCTTCATCTTACAGCACTTCAGCATATTTGAACTTAGACGATCATGTATGAAGGTCAATTCAAATGTCATTGAGAACAATCTCATTATTCTTTCCTTCCCAACTGCCCTCGCAGTTACAAGCATTATTGGTGACCCACAGCCTCCCTTTTGTGTAAGAACTGATCCACGAGTGGTTCCTATTGGGTTTTGCCAACAAAGTGAGTATCAATTTGTGAGTTAAAACATGTGAACATGAAAACAATTTGACCAATACAGATTGAGAGGTTGTTCCAAGTGCAGGAGGGAACCAAGGTGGAGGCTGGAAGGTGTGGAGAGGAGGAGAATCACAACACTAGAGAAAATTCCTGCAAACTTTGTGAAAGGCTCAGCACTGAAGCCAGAGAGGAAATCTTACCAGTTGCTTCCCAACTCATCTTGCACTCTATGTAATTTTGCTACAGATCCATGAATTTGTCATGGCTTTTGGATTAACAGGACATGAGAAGGGGTTAACTTTCTTCATGAGCCTCAGTCACCCCATGCATGAGTTAATCTCAGGTGCAAGGCAGGCCAAACCAGCTGCTCTGGTAACAGTTCAGTGCTGTATCTGTGGTTAATACATGTCAGCTCAGTCATTTCATTTCATTTTTCTGCACCTGAAGGTATAAAGAGCAACTGAAACCTTTTGTGCTTCTTTATTTTATCTACTTCTTTATTTTTAAATTTTGTATATTGCCCTTCATCTGAAGATCGCGGGTGGCTCAAGAGTCCCAAAATAGGAGGAGCACCCCAAATTTAAAGAACCTGCCCTGCTTCTCGATTGGATGTGGGACATTCCTGAATCCTCTCTTGGGCAGTTGCTACCCAGCAAGAGAGCGCTGGGCAGGAAGGAGAAAAACACAACAACCCACTGACGCTATGGGCTCTAGCGGCAGAGCAATAGCAAGGAGTGATGGAGAGGAATTGAGGAAAGTCCTTGGCTTTGCCTTGTACAGCCCTGGCGCCACTGCGGTGTGCAGAGCCCACACCCTGGAGATCCAGAGGAAGGTGGTGGCAGCCTGCAGAAATGAGGGACTCACTTGCCACCAGCTTTGGCCACAAACATGCATGTGGCCCCTGACCACTTCCCACGAAGAAAAATACTAGCCTCAAACGCTAACAGGTAGACCACCCTTGATTTGAAACCTTTGTGCATATTGAATCTGGGAAAGAACAGCTTGCATAATCCATACCGTCCAATATGAAGTGGCTCAAAACAGGAACACCAGCTTTTGGGGCCACACTCCTGTGTGAGTCATGTGACCTGCATGAGAGCGCGGTCCCCCAAAAAAACACTTTTTTGGGTGCAGGGCCCCAAAACACGTGTTGTTGTTGTTGTTGTTGTTGTTGTTGTTGTTGTTGTTGTCATTTATTATTATTATTATTTATTTATTCCCACGCCCATCTGGCTGGGTTTCCTCGGCCACTCTGGGCGGCTTCCAACAAATATAAAAATACATTAAAATATCACAGATTAAAAACTTCCCTAAACAGGTGTTTTCTAAATGTCAGGTAGTTGTTCATCTCCCTGACCTCCGATGGAAGGGTGTTCCACAGGGCGGGCACCACTACCGAGAAGGCCCTATGCCTGGTTCCCTGTAGCTTTGCTTCTTGCAGTGAGGGAACCGCCAGAAGGCCCTCGGCTGGATCTCAGTGTCCGGGCTGAACAATGGGGGTGGAGACGCTCCTTCAGGTATATAGGACCAAGGCCGTTTAGGGCTTTAAAGGTCAGCACCAACACTTTGAATTGTGCTCGGAAATGTACTGGAAGCCAATGTAGGTCTCTTAGGACTGGTGTTATGTGGTCTTGGTGGCCGCTCCCAGTCACCAGTCTAGCTGCCACATTCTGGATTAGTTGCAGTTTCCGGTTCACCTTCAAAGGTAGCCCCACGTAGAGCACATTGCAGTAGTCCGAGCGAGAGATGACCAGAGCATGCACCAGTCTGGTGAGACAGTCCATCCTCATGAAATTTCACCAGCATTTTATTGAACATTTCTCAGGACACGTAGTGTCACAGGGGTGTTGATGGGCTACTTCAGAGTAACGACGCCACATGCTGAGCCCCCTTGCAAACCGAAGGGCATCACCAGATATTCAAAAGAGCCCAGCGGCATGAACATCGTGGTCTTCCACTCATCGCCTTCCCGGATCCTGATCAAGTTGTACGCCCCCCTCAGGTCGAGCTTGGTGAAGATCTTGCCCCTGCGTGCCGCTGTCAGCAAATCGTCCACTCTGGGCATTGGGAACGCCACCGGTTCCGTCATGCTGTTGAGCCGTCTGAAATCCACCACCAGGCGGCACTGTTGCGTGTCTTTCTTGTCCACCCAGAAGACCGGGCTGCCCCCTGCAGCCTTACTTTCTCTGATGAACCCCCTCTTGAGGTTCTTGTCGATGAAGGCCCGCAGATGCTCCAGTTCCTGGTCTGACATGGAGTACAGCTTGGCTGGGGGTAGAGTGGCCCCTGGCACCAGGTTGATCTGACAGTCAAAGGACCTGTGGGGAGGTAGGTGGTCAGATTCCGCTTCGCTGAAGACCTCCTGCAGGTCCCAGTACGGTTTGGGTATCACATCACCCCCTTTGACATGCATGGTGGCCACCGTGGCTATCGGAGGCCCCTCCCCTGGTTGGCGCTGCATGCAATGTTCCAGACAGAAGTCCGATCCGAACGTGATGCATCTCTGGTGCCAACTGATGGAGGGGTCATGGCGCACCAGCCAGCTCATGCCCAAGATGATGGGGGGGTCAGAGATGGTGGTGACGTTGAATGCCAGTGTCTCTGAGTGCCGTCCCACTGTCATTCTCATGGGGGGGGTCTGATGGGTGATGGCCCCTCCCAGTAGCTCCCTGCCGTCAATGGTGGAGACGTGCAGAGGAAAATCCAGCTGCAGAAGTTGGATCTGGTGCGCTTCTGCAAAGTTTCTCGAAAAGAAGTTCGCCGAAGCCCCCGAGTCGATTAAGGCTAAGACCGTCAGGGGATACCCATTAGGGAGCGTTAGCGTCACTTCTAGAACCACCCCTGCTCTGGGGGTGCGCGGGCTGGTGCTGCTCCTCGCTGTGCGGGTGGGTGGGTTGGGGCTGTTGTCTGCCGATTGCGCCTGGCTGCCGCCCCTTGTCTCCTGCAGCCAGGCTGTCTCGTTTCCCTGCTGTGGTGTTGCGTCAGTGGAGGAGGGCACAACCGTTCCCGCCTTTCCTTGCCACTCCCTACGATGTGGGCAGTCTCTGACGAGATGCTGAGGGGAATTGCAGAGGAAGCAGTTCCCGCCCCTTCCCTCCTTGCGTCTTGGCGCTGCTGGGGTTTGAAAAGTCCGCGTGTGCGCGCTATCAATTTGCATGGGTTCCTGGTCTTGGCTGGCCCCAGGCGTGGCCTGGGATGGCTGTTGGGGAAGTGGCTTCTCCTGCGACTGTGGGAACCAAGCCCGCTTTGCGCGCGTTGCCTGCTTGTCGTTCCACCGAGATTCCTGTCTCACCCCCACCGCCAGAGCCGCTTTGCTCAGCTTATCCATATTACTGGGCTTTGGACCTCTCGAGAGCTCATCCTTCACATCCTCATGCAACCCCAGATAGAACGCAGCTTCCATCGGAGGCGAGTGCAGTTCCCACCCCAGTCTGTGCACCAGCATGGTGAATTTCGCCCAGTATTCCCGAACTGTCATTTTTCCCTGACGTAAATTATGAAGTTCCTCTTTGGTCTGGTCCATATGGCTATCAGACGCATACATTAATTTTAAAGCTTCTAGAAACAGTTTGGCATTCTTCATGCAATGATTTTTTGCCGCGAATAACGGTCTAAGCCACTCCCTTGCTGCCCCGGTAAGGTGTTCCACTACTGTGAGGGACAGAGGATATCGCGAAGTCCCTCCCCTCCTGAGTTCAAGCCCATCCCCGAGCACAGGGGAAAGCAGAGGGAGTTCCGATTCCAGTGGGGAAGCAGGAAGTCGTGTCCGAGGCTCAGGCAAGGTAGCGGAGCCAGGGTCCCAGGTGGGACAGGAAGGGGCAAATAAGGGGGGGAGACCCATCCCCCCAACTCCGGAATTACGCAGAAAGAGGAGAGGAAAGAGGATGGGTCTGCCAAAGCTTTTGTGTTGGAGAAAGACGCGCCAAAAGCCATTCGGAGGTTCTGAACCCGACTGAACACATCGCTCCGTGTAAATAGCAATGACTTCAGCACTGTAAATACGCAGCACCAATAAAAGAATAAAATGCAGAGCTGGGTAGAGTCGTTACTCTGAAGTAGTCCGCTCCAGCCACTGTGACAGCAACCTCCGAATCTTTTTGGGGCTACTTTGGAGTTGCCGGGATGAGTGTGTCAGAGGCGGAGAAATGGCGGCAGATCGCGGAGAAAGCCCAACAGGACCTGCAGCAACTGGCGCTGCAGGCACAGGGGGAATTAGACGCAGCTAAAGAAGAAACCGAGAAGGTCAAGGAGGAACGGCTACAACTTGCGGAACAGGTGAGAGCGCTTCAGGACAAAGAACTGCAATTAAGGGCGGTGGCGGTAGAGCTCCGAAACAAGCTGGACGCCGAGAAAAACAAGGCGGGAGGGGCCCCCCAACTCCAAGTGCTGCCAGGAAGGAGAGCGGGGACCCTAGTAAGTAAGTTCAATGGAGACCCGAGGGACTATCATGGCTTTGAGACTGAGATAGTGTATGCTCTTGAGCTGCACCATGATGACTTCCCAGATGATGAGCACAGGGTAGCCTTTATTGTGGAACACCTTACAGGGGCAGCCAGGGAGTGGCTAAGACCGTTAATAGCGACAAAAAATCCTTGCATGAAGAATGTTAAACTATTTCTAGAGGCTTTGAAAACCATGTATGCATCCGATAGTCATATGGACCAGACCAAAGAGGAACTGCATAATTTGAGGCAAAGAACAATGACAGTTCGCGAATATTGGGCGAGATTCACCATGCTAGTGCACAGACTGGGGTGGGAACTGCACTCGCCTCCGATGGAAGCGGCGTTCTACCTAGGTTTGAATGAGGAGGTGAAAGATGAGCTCTCAAGAGGTCCAAAGCCCAGTAATATGGATCAGCTGAGCAAAGCAGCTCTAGCAGTGGGGGTGAGACAGGAATCCCGGTGGAACGACAAGCAAGCAATGCGCGCAAAGCGGGCTTGGTTCCCACGGTCGCAGGAGAAGCCACTCCCCCAACAGCCACCTCACGCCATGCCAGGGGCTGGCCAAGACCAGGAACCCATGCAAATTGATAGCGCGCGCGGGGGCTTTTCAAACCCCAGCGGCGACAAGACGCAAGGAGGGAAGGGGCGGGAATTGCTTTCTCTGCAACTCCCCCCAGCATCGCGTCAGAGACTGCCCACATCGCAGAGAATGGCAAGGAAAGGCGGGAACGGTTGTACCCTCCCCCACTGTAGCAGCACCACAGCAGGGAAACGGGAAAGCCTGGTTGCAGGAGATGAGGGGCAGCAGCCAGGCACAGTCAGCAGACAACAGCCCCAACCCGCCCACCCGCACAGCGAGGAGCAGAGCCAGCCCACCCCTCCCAGAGCAGGAGTGGTTCTAGAAGTCACGCTAACGCTCCCAAATGGCTATCCCCTGACGGTCCTCGCCTTAATTGACAGTGGTGCCTCAGCCAACTTCTTCTCGAGAAACTTTGCAGAAGAGCACCAGATCCAGCTTCTGCAACTGGATTTTCCCCTGCACGTAGCCACCATTGACGGCAGAGAGTTGCTGGGAGGGGCCATCACTCATCAACCCCCCCCCATGAGAATGACGGTGGGAAGGCACTCAGAGACACTGGCTTTCAACGTCACAACCATCTCAGACCCCCCCCCCATCGTTTTGGGAATGAGCTGGCTGGCGCGCCACGACCCCTCCAATAGCCACGGTGGCCACCATGCACGTCAAGGGGGGTGAGGCGATACCCAAGCCGTACTGGGACCTGCAGGAGGTCTTCAGCGAAGCGGAGTCCGACCACCTACCCCCACACAGGTCTTTCGACTGCCAGATCAACCTGGTGCCAGGGGCAACGATACCCCCAGCAAAGCTGTACTCAATGTCAGATCAGGAACTGGAGGATCTGCGTGCGTTCATAGACAAGAACCTCAAGAGGGGGTTCATCAGAGAAAGCAAGGCAGCAGGGGGCAGCCCGGTCTTCTGGGTGGACAAGAAAGACACGCAACAGCGCCGTCTTGTGGTGGATTTCAGACGGCTCAATTCAGTGACAGAGCCAGTGGCTTTCCCCATGCCCAGAGTGGACGATCTCCTGACAGCGGCACGCAGGGGAAAGATTTTCACCAAGCTAGACCTGAGGGGGGCGTACAACTTGATCAGGATCAGGGAAGGCGATGAGTGGAAAACCACGATGTTCACGCCTCTGGGCTCTTTTGAATATCTGGTGATGCCCTTCGGTTTGCAAGGGGGCTCAGCATGCTTCCAGGCCTTCATGCACCACGTCCTGGGGTCCCTTCTCTTCAAGAACTGCTTGGTCTTCCTGGATGACATCCTTATCTATTCCGCTGACCCAGTGCAACATGTGAAGGATGTCAGGGAGGTGTTGCAACGCCTGAAGGAGAACCACCTGTATATGAAGCTGGAGAAGTGCAAGTTTCACACCAGGGAAGTGGACTTCCTGGGCTACAAGCTATCAGACAAGGGACTGGCGATGGACAAGGACAAGGTGCAGGCCATCCTGGACTGGCACAGCCCCAGGACGCGCAAAGATGCCCAACGCCTACTAGGATTCGCCAACTTCTACAGGAAATTCATCAAGAACTTCTCGCGGGTTACGGCTCCCATCACGGACTGCCTGAGAGGCAAGCAGAAGTTCAGGTGGACGCCAGAGGCGCAAGCAGCGTTCGAAAGCCTCAAGAGGGTGTTCGCGTCCGACCAGAACCTGTTCCACGTGGTGCAGGATGCGCCCCTACGCGTGGAGACAGATGCTTCAGACCGGGCGTTGGGAGCGATCCTGTTGCAACTGGACGCCAACAGAGAGTGGAGACCTTGTGCCTTCTTCTCCAGGAAGCTGACACAGCCTGAACGCAACTACACGGTGTTTGATAGGGAACTTCTTGCGATCCACGCTGCTTTCCAGCACTGGCGACACTTCCTGGTGGGCGCCAAGCACCCCATCCAGGTGTGCACAGACCACAAGAACCTGGAGTTCTGGAGAACGGCCAGGGTGCTCAACCAGCGACAGAT
The DNA here is from genome assembly GCF_965207765.1 of Zootoca vivipara. NCBI lineage: Eukaryota > Metazoa > Chordata > Lepidosauria > Squamata > Lacertidae > Zootoca > Zootoca vivipara. The sequence continues at coordinate 113,318,283 of NC_142586.1, forward strand.
ACGGTGGGCAGAGTTCTTCTCGAACTTCAACTTCTCCATCCACTACATCCCGGGGGAGCAGAATGTCAGGGCGGATGCCCTCTCCCGCAAACCAGAGTACATGGAGCAGGAGTTGCCACCAGCGCCCCGGCACATTTTCCCCCCATCAGCATGGTCCTGCGGAGCAGCAGTGGTGAGCGAGGAAGAACTCACAGCACTGACAGCAGCTGATGAGTTTGCCACCCGCATCTTCAGAGAACTGAGAGGGGGGAGGGAGCAGGCAAAAGACTTTGCAGAACGCAGGGGGCTGCTTTTCTACAAGGGTGCACTGTACCTGCCCACCACCCAGCTTAGACGTGCGGTCCTCAAGCAGATGCACGACAACCCAACGGTGGGTCACTTTGGGAGGGACAAAACCACTCACCTAGTCATGAGACACTTCTGGTGGCCAGGGGTGCGGGAAGATGTTAGAGACTATGTACGGGGATGTGACACCTGCCAGCGGGCAAAGGTAGTCAGAGCAGCGCCAGCAGGATTGCTGGAGCCCTTAGCCACGCCACACAGGCCGTGGGAAGTGGTGTCCATGGACTTCATCACAGACCTGCCTGCGTCCAGGGGCAAGACAGCAGTGTTGGTGGTGGTGGACCTTATGTCCAAAATGTGCCACTTTATACCGTGTGCCAGAGCGGTATCTGCAGAAGAGACAGCCAAACTGTTTGTTGACCACGTATTCAGACTGCATGGCTTACCTTTAAGGGTTATTTCGGATCGTGGCCGCCAATTTGTTTCCAGATTCTGGAGGCGGCTCATGAACCTCCTGCAGGTGGAGGTCAGCTTATCAACGGCTAGACACCCGCAGACCAATGGACAGGTGGAGAGGGTCAACGCCATTCTGCAGCAGTACCTGAGATGCTACGTCAGCCAGAGACAAACAGACTGGGTGGATCGCCTGCCACTGGCGGAATTTGCCTACAATAATGCAGTGCACGTCTCCACAGGGGTGTCGCCCTTTAAGGCCAACTACGGGCGCAACCTCAGATCTTTCCCGGAAAGGGAGGGGGAGGAGGAGGAGGGCCCACTGGCAGAGGATTGGGCGGAGGAACTGGAGACGGTGCACCAGCAGCTCAGAGAACACTTGGAGAGGGCCAAGGAGGCGTACAAGAAGGGGGCAGATCGCCACAGGCGACAAGGGGAGGTCATCAGGGTGGGGGACAAGGTCTGGTTGTCCTCGGAGGGCCTGCCCACCAGAGGGAGGTGCAAAAAACTGGAGCCCAGACGGCTGGGCCCCTTCACGGTCACGCAACAGGTCAACCCGGTAGCCTTCAGATTGGCACTACCAGAGGACATGAGGGTGCATCCAGTGTTTCATAGATCGCTGCTGTCGCCGTACAGGGAAAGTAGCAGGCTCCGAGACAGCGAAAAAACCCCCGAGGGAGGGGGGGAGAGGGAGGGCAGGGAGCAACTCAATGAGGCCACGGCCATCCTTGATTCACGGAGAGGGGTGGGGGGCCTGGAGTATCTCATGGCATGGGAGGATGCTCCACCGTCACAGAATGAATGGGTCCCAGCCACTCAGATACAGGAGGAATTCTTGGTGGAAGAATTTCACGCCCTCTTTCCCCACAGACCCAAGCCCTGGCACATGGAAAGGGAGGGGGAGGGGGAGGGGGAAGGAGTACGGGAGAGCAGTTCACCATGGAGATGGGAAGCGGAGTTTGAGGAACCAGAGGAAGAAGTATGGGCATCGCCGAGATCCACTCAGTCAGAGGAAGGAGCTGACTGGCAGCACATTTTTACCCCCACCAGCTCTGACGCCTCGGACTTTTTGGGATTCCAGTCCTCCCAGGCGGAAGGGGGGGGGCGAGAAGGACTGGGGGGAGGTGTTCACACCAACGGGCTCGGAAAGTACTGAGTTCTTAGGCTTCCAGTCGTCACCGACACAGGGGGGAGACCTGGGGAGGGGAGAAGGGGAGCTTGGGAGGGGGGTGGATGTGAGGGACAGAGGATATCACGAAGTCCCTCCCCTCCTGAGTTCAAGCCCATCCCCGAGCACAGGGGAAAGCAGAGGGAGTTCCGATTCCAGTGGGGAAGCAGGAAGTCGTGTCCGAGGCTCAGGCAAGGTAGCGGAGCCAGGGTCCCAGGTGGGACAGGAAGGGGCAAATAAGGGGGGGGAGACCCATCCCCCCATCCGGAATTACGCAGAAAGAGGAGAGGAAAGAGGATGGGTCTGCCAAAGCTTTTGTGTTGGAGAAAGACGCGCCAAAAGCCATTCGGAGGTTCTGAACCCGACTGAACACATCGCTCCGTGTAAATAGCAATGACTTCAGCACTGTAAATACGCAGCACCAATAAAAGAATAAAATGCAGAGCTGGGTAGAGTCGTTACTCTGAAGTAGTCCGCTCCAGCCACTGTGACAACTACAAACGCTACTCTGTGCGCATCATCAGGGAACTCATCATGGTGCAGCTCAAGGGCATACAATATCTCCGTCTCAAAGCCATGATATTCTCTGGGGTCTCCGTTGAACTTGCTTACTAGGGTCCCCGCTCTCCTTCCTGGCAGCACTTGGAGTTGGGGGCCCCCTCCTCCCTTGTTTTTCTCTGCATCCAACTTGTTCTAGAGGTCCACTGCTACCGCCCTTAACTGCTGCTCATTCTCCTGTAGCGCTCTCACCTGTTCAACGAGGTTCTGCCTGTCCTCCTGGACCTTCCTCGTTTCTTCTTTAGCCGTCTTTAATTCACCCTGTGCCCGCACCGCCAGTTGCTCCAGCTCCTGCTTGGCTTGCTCCGCGATCTGCCGCCACTTCTCCGCTTCTGGCGCGCTCATCCCGGCAACTCCAAAGTAGCCCCCCCCCAAAAGATTCGGAGGTTGCTGTCACAGGGGTGTTGATGGGCTACTTCAGAGTAACGACGCCACACCGCTCTGCATTTTATCTTTTATTTGGTGCTACGTATTTATAGTGCTAAAGGCAGTGCTATTTACAGAGACACATCTTAACCGCTTGAGTCAGAACCTCCGAATGGCGCTTGGCGCGTCTTTCTCCAACATAACAACTTGGGGAGACCCAGCCTTTTCCCCCGACGCTTCCTGCGCAATTCCGGAGTTGGGGGGATCGGTCTACCCCCTTACTTTCCCCTTCCTGCCCCACCTGAGACGATGGCTCCGCTACCTTGCCTGAGCCTTGGACACCACTTCCTGCTTCCCCACTTGAGTCGGAACTCTCCCTGCTTTCCCCCGTGCTTGGGGATGGGCTGGACCTCAAGATGGGAGGGGCTTCGCGATATCCCTTGTCCCTCACACGTAGATTTTTAGATTTTACCTTTGATGGCTTATAAACCTAAGATAGTTTAAGATATTTTCCAGTGAAACGAGTAACTTAGCCAGCACCTTGTCAAGGTTTCTTTTATTTAGAGGTGATTTGGGGATATTTATTTCTTTTCTTTACCTAGTTTCTTTTGGAATATTTAAATCTATCATTTGTCTTTGAGGAATCATTAGTTTTTTTTCACTTTGCCTATACCTCGTTTCAGGGAGTTATCACAGCACAGTTTTGTTTTTACTCTGTTCCTACATTTATGGCTTTGTGCTTCCAGTGAAAGACTATCTGAAGAACATTTTGTTTGTTCCAAGCAACGAGAGAGACATTGGTTCATTATAAGGTTATGAGTCTCTCCAGGCTTGGTTATGCACATTGCACTTTAGTTTGCTCATTGTCCAGGAGGTTTATGACTTTATATACTTGTTCTAGTAAAATTGTCCTTTATATTCATAGCCAATTTTGGTGTGGTTGGTTTGTTGTTCAATGCTTGGTTGATACACCAATAACTCTCGTGGGTTCTGAAGAGCTTAAAGCACACACACACACAGCCAATGTATGCCTGTGAAATATTTGGGAGGACAGAGCGATGGAATCCTGGTTCTCTGCTCTTTGTCTGAGCTTCACGAAAGGCCATTAAATACTCTGCTGTGCTTTCTTAATTGCCCAGGAGTCAAGAGGAAGAAGATTGTATTCTATGTACTGTAGCCAAGATATAATCTTTACAAAGAAAGACATTTTGCTTCAAGAAGGGGCAGGGGAGGGGAATGAATAGGTCTCTGAAGGCAATGTGAGTCTCAGAATTTGTTGTTGTTTAGTCGTTTAGTCGTTTCCGACTCTTCGTAAAAAAATGGTTGTAATTGAGTGAAATAACGTCTTAGAACATCTTATGTTAAATCCAATGTGTGTTTCTCCAGGAAGCTTGACATTGTGTGCATAGGACTTCCAATAATATTATCATCTAGGAAATATCCAAGCCGAGAACAGCCTATGCTGTTACAAGTCCACAGTATCACAGACTTTGAGACCAATCTCTGGGACCCATCAGCATAACTTTATCCTTCACATTGGGATGAATACAATAACAACCTGATGCAAGCTGTTATAGCAGGCATGCCCAACAGGTCGATCGCGATCTACTGGTCAATCCTGCTCGATCTTTGGACCTTCTGTGATCTACAACCCCCCCCCACAAAAAAAAAGAAGCTCAACAACTTAAGCTCCCTAAATAGATCACTGCCAGTTTCTTTACTATTGTACTGTCAATAGATCACAGTCTCTTGGGAGTTGGACATGCCTGTTTTATAGCGTCTCATGTGCTCTCTGCAGAGATTGAGGAGGTGTCAGTTTCAAAATGAGAGAATGCTACAGTTCTACCATCCTGTGAAGGGGTCATTCTTGCTTGGAGCGCTTGTGAAACCTTCAGAATTGATCTTTATGCCTGAGGCAGTACTTAGAGGCAGGGAGTTCCAATCCTCTTTGGAGATTTGGATCATGTGGTTCCAGAGGGAAGGCTGTAGCTGCTATGAAGTAGCTATAAAAAGGATGCACTAGAGGGATATGCTTTTAGCAAAGAGTGAGGACTTCATTGCCATTTCCCCCCAAGACCCCTTGCACCTTAGGAAGAGTCACACTGATTTAACCTTGTGAGGATCAAGAATTGTAGTGAAACTGGTGAGTGAAGGGGATTTGAGTAGATCTTCTCCTTTTATAACAGCAGAATTTCATCCATAATTTCATGGGCTGGTTTGGGTCTGGGCTATTTTCACTTCATTGAGCAGAGGCAGATTTAGGGGCATGTGACTGGTTTACCTGCACTGGGCCCCGAACCAAGAGGGTGCCACAGGGGACACTGCAACAATGATGAGCAAGTGGCAATGGAAAGCAAGTGGCGGCGGCGGGTGTGTGTGTGTTTGAGTGTTGCACAGGGCGCTGCTGAAACTTTAAAGCCCAAAGTCCATTACTGCATTGGGGGTGCAGTCATGCAATTTTTGCTGATGAAACCTCAAATGGGGGGGGGCTATTTCCAATGGGCAAGGAATGGAGTACAATAAAAGTAAATGCTATTCAAGTTGGAGCCACAACTCCACCCCAAAATTCATGGGTGGTGGGACTTGGAAGGCTAATTCGCCCTCATCAGAAAAGTCTTTATTGTGAAATGTGACCTCGGCCCCCAGCTTGAATAGATGGATCCCTTGCAATTTTCAGAGTGGTATAAATATTCTGTTTCTGTCATGACATCTCTTCTTTTAGGGATATAGAGTTCCTAGCTAAACACTGACCTTTGCCTAACCAAAGCCATGAAGACCTGTTACCATTTCCTTCTGGCCATTGCCTTAATCCTTTCAGCTGATCCAGGTAAGTTATTAGTCCAGCTCCCTTGTGAGGTTAGGCAACCAAAGCTGTACACAGTATTCCAAATGTTTTTGCAGGCAGCTCACTGCTGGGGATCTAACTTCCCTGTCTTCCTCATATTCTCCTAGAACTTCCTAGGCTTCTTCCATGGAAACGATTCCCTTTGTGGAGATGGCTAGTTGTTGGGCCATTGACTGCTACTTTTACACTGAAATAACAAGGCTAAACACAACTAGGTATTTGTTCCAGTTTTTCCCAATGTAGATTTTCATTCCTCCCTCGTTCGTGATCTACATTCACCCCTTCTTCCCTAGTGGGTGATTGTACTGTATCGTGGTTTTCCTCAAGTGCCAACATGTCTTGGGCCAGCCATGACAGGTTGAAACACCACTGCCCCACTTAGAAATTGTGTCTGTGCGGCAATTGAATTTGGGAAAATGTTGCTTTTGGTGACAATGGAAGCCTCCAACAGAAGCTGGATGGACTGCAACTTGGGGGGGGCGGATGTCTCCATGTGCTGGTCTCCCCAACTGTGACCCCCACTTTAAAACATATAATGGCCCCTGCATGACGACTAGACATGGGGAAACAACTTCCCTTGGCAACAATGGGAGCTTTTTTTCACAAGCCTAATTGCTGTGGGTGCATGGAGCCAAGGAGGGAAGAGGAGGAGCTGGATCCAAAAGTAATGATGGCTGGTTCTGTACCACAGTCCTTGGGGTTCTCTATCCCTTGTTTATACTGTTTTTAGGGAAAACAGAATTTGCAATCAAATGATGGAATGATGCCAAGAGGAAAAGAAAGCAACTGGATAACTAGCTAGATGCAGTTATCAAGTTCACCAGTTGTAATGGAAAGAAAAGGATTCTTAGTAACCTCCTCCTCCTCCTCCTCCTCCTCCTCCTCCTCCTCCTCCTCCTCCTCCTCCTATTCTTCTTCTTCTTCTTCTTCTTCTTCTTCTTCTTCTTCTTCTTCTTCTTCTTCTTCTTCTTCTTCTTCTCTTTGGGTGGAACAGTCTTTGCTCAGATAATAGGTGAAGAAAAATGCAATTCCTTCGGTGGCGTCTGCAAAGACAGCTGTGAGTCAGGTTATGATGACATTGGAGAATGCAGTACGACACGTTGCTGCATAAGGTGAGAGTCATATCACAACCAACCAACAAAACAAGCAAGGTGCATTTGTTAAATGTCAAAAGGAGTGAATTAGTTGGAAATGCCAAAGTGGTGGTGGTTGCCAGGAGCACATTTTTCAAGTTTATGCCAGTACACCATCTCCACCTGTCCCTGAAGAAATCAGATCTGGCCACAGGTCTGCCTTAATTACATCCAGGGTGGAATAGTACACTTGCTCCAGAGGGGGCTAGCGCAGAAGAGACTTTGGAAACTTTAAGTGCTGCAGAATATGGCAACAAGGAAGTTTTGGGGCACCTGTGGTATGTAGATCAGTTGAGTAAGGAATTTATTGCCCGCTCTCAGAAGACTGAGCACAGAAGATAGGTCTTAAAGCATAGTATTGTGCCTATGCTTGAATTTTTGTTTTGCTCCCACTGCCAAAACTGATGGGTCAAGATCTTTGTATAAATATATTTCTCTACTTGTTTAGCAAGTAGGACATATGAGGATTTTGTTCATTGTGTTCATGAATATTTTGTTCACGATTATTTCTTTTCGGGTTCAAGAGAATATTTAAATAAATATATGAATGAATGAATGAATTTATTATTTCGGTCACAGACCAGTTCCAGTTCACATACAAAATCAGGGAAGTCATGAAACACAATAGGGATACGTTTAAATTATTTAAATAAATATAATTTTATTATTAAAAGTTCATCACAAAATCTGTAGAGAAGCGGGGTTGAGTGCAGGAAGAAGGGGGAAGCAGGAACAACATTCTACAAATTATCAAGGTATGTGTGAATTTGTCAATATTAATTTATGATCTCCAAACCTCTTAGCTTTGCATCTGAATGATGGGATCCGTCTCTGCTGCCACTTGGCCTGAAGATTCATTAGCTCCTACCTGAACACCAGCGTTATCCAGGAATCGTGGTTTTTTCCCCCACCACCAGCTGAAGGACCATAAAAGCATGTTTGGTGTAAAACCTTCGAAGACCATGTGTTAATAAAAAATAAAAACTATAGTGCAGATGGTCCAAAAGTTTACTGTGTCTCCTTTTATGTTTGACACTGATGGGGTGAAATTGTATGACAGTCTGTATGGAAATTCTGTACGCCACCAAAGTTCTGCTATACAAATTGTTGGACAATGGAAGCACTACACAGGCCACGAGTGGAGGAGACATATTCCCATTTGGCTATGTGGATGAAAGTGTATCTCATGTTCATATATGGAATCAACAAGACAATATTGGCATCTGCATGTAAGGAGACCATGCAGTCTGCCTGCTGTGCTTCTAGGATTCCTATGAGCAATTGCTTTTCATTCACTATATATACCTATATACCTCCTTAAAGGAATCTATATTAAATTTCATATTCAGGGGTTCCTCTGTGACATATGCATACAGACAACTAGTGGGGGAAAGTAAATCCCATTTTTTAAAAGTTATTAATAAACTTGTATCCAGACCCTGCTCCCCAATAAGTCAATTTAACTCTTTAAAAAGAGACTATATGGGTGAACCATGTCCCCATTCTTGAGTAAGAAAGAGGAAGATTGGGATATGAAAGCAATGATTTGATTTAAAAGTAATTTAAAAGCACATACATTGTTGCAGCAGTGCATTCCCCAATATTTTGATCTCACACTTACCGGTTCCGTGCAACTTGGTTCATGAGATTTGGACATTGTAGCCATGTGGCCAGCACAATATGCAGTGGCAGACAAACCCTCTCTGGCACCTGGGGTGGTGCAGCCCGTACAGACTGCACATGTGCGATATGCCGTATAGACTGCGCATGTGCCGTATCCTGCACATGCGCACTCCATATGACATGCCACAAATGCACATTCCGTACAAGCTGCAGCTCGCACATGGTGGCTGTACGGGCTGTCGCTTGCACAGCATCCATAAATGCTGCCACTTGCAACGGCGACTGGGCTGCCACATGAGCGGCATCCTGTATGGAGTGTGCCTGTGTGGTGACCGTACAGGATGCCACACATGCGCAATCCGTACGGGATGCCACTCTTGCGCGGTGGCCGTATGGGCTACGGCTTACATGGCGGCCATCCAGCAATAAGGAATAAGCAAAGCGTGTACTGGCCGAGCAGGTGAGAGAGCAAGCCGGCTGCCACCGCGCTGAGCAAGGCTTTTTACTGGGCAGCATGGCTTCGCTTGGGAGTCGCAGGGGAGTCACCGAGTGTCACCCACCTCCAGGGTGGCACCCAGGGCGGACTGGCCCCAACGCACCCTCTTGCTACGCCACTGACAATATGTTACTGCTTTCTTCCTTTATTTCTTCTCATTGGGATATAAAGTTCACAAATATCTGCATTGCCTTTTCATAATCTTCATAATCTCGAATTCCATATAACCTGTGCTTTCATGCCTTTACCTTGCTACTGCTCCCCTTTTAAAATAACTGGTCAGATGAGCTATGCACAAAACCAACCTTAGAAAAGTTAGGTCCTTGGGCAAATGATTACACTGAGACCTCTTTCTTCTTTCATCCTTCCTCCTACCCTGTTCCTTTCTGATGCCCACCAATACTACTGTGTGCTTTGAATCATGGCTGCCCACCTATATCATTGTGTACTGTGGATCAGAGCCGCTGTTAGTTAGAAGCACACACACATCCCCTCTCTTTCTATCTTTCCTCCTGTTGCTAAAGAGGCACTCCATTGCCTCTGCCAAAAGACCAGCAAGCTATACAGACAAGGAGAGGTAATATTTTCACCTGGCTCCTATCTTCCCCACTTAATGGATTCCTAAACCAACCTGAGCTGCTTCTCCCACCCCCTCCTTTGTAGCAAAAGTTCATTCTGGATTTTTAGCATTTAGCATTGTAACATTCTTAATTTTAGCATTTTGTGCATATCTTGAAGCTCTTCAGTCCTGAACTCAGTTTTAATTCTGCTGTCCTTCACTCTCTTAAATCCCTCCAGGAAAAGCAAGGAAACCTTCCCCCCCCCTTCAAATCTGTCTGCAAGAGTACCCTGGAATAATGAAATACTGCAAGATCATTGAGTGAAGTAGGTGCAAAATTGAATAATTAACACAACAGGATCTTTCTTTGGCGATCACTCATAGACAAGTAAGATTGTCTCCCATTTACTGTAGACTTGCCAAATATTAACCACTTATAAACACCATCTCCAACTCCTCGAAAGATTCCATTAACGATGTCTCTGATCAGCGATGAACAGGATCCGTGACACATGTGGACTCACTCATCGACCACACTGCATTGCTAGATGACTCTTGGGGACTCTTCCAACTGTAAGATTTTGTGATTCTATGATCTAGCCCTAGCACACCTGAACAGATTTGAAGTAAGCCTTCATGAGCTTCATGCCACATGGCTCCAGAGTTTTGTGTAGGGTTTGAAGTTGACCCTAAATGGGAAACATACCCTAACTCTCAGGTCCCACAGCTCTGAAAGGCAAGTTTTTGTAATCTACTCTCATTTTAAGGGCACTTTCCAATTGCTCACCCAATTCTTACCTGTTGGTGTCCTCTGACTCAACTTGCATCCCTTGGTAGGACAGGAAGAAGAAGAAAAATCTTGCAGGCACCAACAGCGACAGAGCTTCATGCTCCGCCACTGGGTCGGAGAGCAGGTGCGCTGCCCCCAGGGACATGGCGTGCGTTCTGGGGGTGGGGTGCGACACATGTTTTGGGGGCGGGGCGCGCCTTGTGCAGGGGCGGGGCATGCCATGCGCTGGGGCAGGGCGGGAAGCTGCGATGGCACCCCTGGGACCGCTTGGGGTGCCCTGCCTCTATCTTCCTACGCCCCTGGGAACCAACAAATCTTTTGGACAGACAGCAAACAAACAAACAGCTCTTCAGTTCTCTAACAAGGTGCCAGATCTCTGCAGCACTTAATGCCTGACATCAAAAGATCCTTTAAGAAGTTTGCCTAGATCAATGTATGAATGGACACACCCAGGCCAGCCAGCACATGTCCCCACAAGCAGTGCAGTCTCGGCCATTGGAGCTACTTAAATATAACCTTTCCAATGAAAATGCCAAGCTTTTTTGAAGCCCCCTCTCCCCGTCTCAAAGCCACACACTATTGTCTGTTCCATACACATTCATACTACCTTGAACTTACAGAGGTGTGTAGAGATATTTCTCTTCTTCCCTGACACTCAGAACATCCTAATCGAAAAATGAAGCTATATCACATGTGTCTCTGGGCAGAAAAACCATGCAACTGGCATTTCACTATCAGCAGGACTGCCTGCTTTTCAGTCTTACTGGGAAGGCTCCCACTTTGGTCTGTTATGAGAGCTATTCAGCACAGCAATCAGGACTGCTTCAAGAACACCCCAAAGTTCTAGCTAAAGCTCTGGTCCTCTTCCCATGGTTATGAATCATCTGTGCCAAAATATATGAGGAATTTCTCATGCTTCTCAAAGTTGTCCAAACTTTTCAAAGGGCACACTTGCAAAGCAACTTCAATATTCTGCAGCTTCAACATCACAAGATGCAATAATTGGTTATAGTGGAGATTCATCCATTTGGTGCATGGAAAGCTTCCATATCTGCCTGCAGACAGCCCATACTTTACTGTAGTCTGACTTACAACAAATCCAGAGTTGGCCCTGGCTGTTGGCAGTTTCATTGTTGCACTTGTTGAACTCACCAGGGAGGAGAATGGGAACAAATGGAGAATTCGTTTATTCTGCCTGTTCCATCTACTTTTTAGATGCCTGCCATCTGTTCTACCAATCCCACCAGTTACCATTGTTCCACTAAATTTATGAACAGCTTTGGAGAGACATCACCATATTTCATTCTTTGTGGCTCTTGTTTTAGGGATAGAGAGTTCCCATCCAAACATCTGTCTTCATCTTCTCATGGTCATGAAGACCTGTTACCTTCTCTTTCTTGCCCTTGGCTTTTTGTTTCATCCAGGTAAGTCAGCAGTTAAGTTCTAGACTTAATTAGGCAAAGGTAAAGGACCTCTGACAATTAAGCCCAGTCACGAATGACTCTGGGGTTTCGGCGCTCATCTCGCTTTACTGGCCGAGGGAGCTGGCATTTGTCCGCAGACAGTTTTTCTGGGCCATGTGGCCAGCATGATTCTGCCGAAAGCAGAGCAGCGCACAGAAACGCCGTTTACCTTCCCGCCGGAGTGGTACCTCTTTATCTACTTGCACTTTGATGTGCTTTCGAACTGCTAGGTTGGCAGGAGCTGGGACTGAGCAACAGGAGCTCACCCCGTCACGGGGATTCGAACCGCCGACCTTCTGAGCGGCAAGCCCAAGGCTCAGTGGTTTATACCACAGAGCCACCTGCGTCCCCTTGGGCTTAACCAAGGGGGTTCCAAATGTCATTACCCAAACACATGCAGAAGCTCCCTTCCGACTTTCTTAAAGACTCTGAATGGAGTAGGGGTGGGGAGGGGTGGGGTCAGGGGTGGCATGCACAGGCTCCTTCCTCCTATCCAGTTCAAGGCCTAATTTGTTGTTGTTGTTGTTGTTGTTGATGATGGTTATTATTATTATTATTATTATTATTATTATTATTATTATTATTCCTGTAGGGGTCTCATACAGTCAGTTATCTTGATGCTTTACAGTTGAATGTGTGTGCAGTAATAATGCATCGTTGAAATAGTTTTAACTCAGCTAGTCATTATTTGAGAAATCAAAACTATGTCTGCATATGTTGTCTGAAGGCAGCCCTGTATAGGGAAATTTCTATGTTTGGTGTTTTATTAGGTTTTTGTATGTGCTGGAAGCCTCCCAGAATAGCTGGGACAACCCAGACAGGGTGCAAAGAATAAAATTATTGTTATTATTATTTGCAACACATAAAAGGAGTCATGGTCAAAGGCAGGTTACAGTAATAAAGAAAGGGATACAAAAGGGATATAACACAAAATCAACCATCACATGAACCATTGCATAACAACATGATGAAACACTGTAATAGGAAACATAGCCATCCCCCAACATTTCAGTACTATAAAGGTAACAATATCATGCCTCCTAGCAAAAATAAGAAGGGAGTTGACTATTTCACCTTGGTCCTAGAAACTCCCCTCCCACAAAGGATGCACAGTTCTTCTCCTGCAGAGGGCCTTCTTGGTAGTGGCATCTGCCGTGTGAAATGCCCTCCTGTCAGATGTCAAGGAAATAAACAACTATCTGACTTTCAGAAGACATCTGAAGGCAGCCTTGTTTAGGGAAGTTTTTAACGTTTGATGTTTTATCGTATTTTAAATATTTTCTTGGAAGCCGCCCAGATTGGGAAACCCAGCCAGATGGACGGAGTATAAATAATAAGTTGTTGTTGTTGTTGTTGTTGTTGTTGTTGTTGTTGTTGTTGTTGTCAGATGTCAAGGAAGTAAGCAACCATCTGACTTTTAGAAGACATCTGAAGGCACCCCTGTGTAGGGAAGTTTTTAACTTTTGATGTTTTACTGTGTTTGATGTTTTAATTTGCTGGAAGCCACCCAGAGGGGCTGGGGCAACCCTGTCTGCTGGGTGGCATAATAATAATAATAATAATAATAATAATAATAATAATAATAATACAGTGGTAGCTTGGTTTAAGAACAGCTTAGTTTATGGACAACTTGGATTAAAAACGCTGCAAAACTGGAAGTAGGTGTTTTGGTTTGTGAACTTTGCCTTGTGTGTTCCATTTGTAAATTGAGTCCCCTGCGGCTATGCAAAAGCACACCTTGATTTAAGAACACTTTGCTTTAAGAACGGACTTCTGTAACAGATTAAGTTCGTAAACCAAGGTACCACTGCAATAATAACAGAAATTCCCATTGGAGATTCAAGTACGAAGAATCAGTACAGTGGACCCTCGAGTTACATTACCTTCAGGTAACGTAATCTTCAGGTTGCGAAGTGGGTTTGCCGCTCATATGTGCACAGAAGTGGTCCTCCAGTTACTGGTTCTTACCAGTTCTGCTTTCAGGTCACACTCTTGGGTATGTGAGCCGAGCCTCACTGATAATGGGGAACAGAAATTCCAGCTCAAGCAACGTGAAAGGGTTCCAGGGGCAGGGAATGGGGTAGCTGGAAACACTCTCAAGTCAAGGGATAGTCCTTTGTCTAGCCCAATCAGGGCTGGCCCAAGACATTTTGGCACCCAGGGTGAACCACAAAATGGTGCCTCTCTTACTACCAGGGAAGAAGGGGTGAGTGAAGATCTACATCAGGAACAATGAGGGGATAAAGATAGATGTCAAGATTTGTTGCCACTGTGGATCCTGCCTGAGGCAATTGTCTCACCTTGCCTCATGGGTGGGCCGGCCCTGAGTCCAATAGCAAAATATGGCTTCCTTGTGGGAATGGAGGCTAGAAGAGTGTTGACTAAATGAAGAGATGAAGCTGCTTTGATCTAAGGATGTCCAGCGTTGCATCTGGCCTGGTAGTTCCAATTTTGCTCCACATGATTTTCCCAGACCTGGGGAAATCTCTCTCCCAGCACTGCACTGTGAAATGACAATGTTGCCAATTGTAATGAAACGTAGGAATGTTGGGCTCTGATTATTTGTTATTGTTTCCCCTTGTAAACTTTTTTTTTTGTGGTGGGGAAACAGGATCGCCTGCTAATGTGTACAATCGAAACCAATGTCGCGAGTTGAACGGTGTGTGTGCCATTTTCAAGTGCCCAGCGACATTTAACCCTATTGGAAAGTGTTCAACATTTTTGCCATGCTGCCTTCTGCAATTGCCAGGATGAGAATGACAACTCCAATGGTGTGAATGATGGCCCTATACCAAGACTGAGCTATGTTCACTCATGCAAATGTTTACTTCTCCTTCTCCAAAAAATATTGCCTAGCTTTCCCTGTGATTTTTATTACTTTGACATTGTGATAACTGCTGTGTGTTGTAGAAGTTTGTGGCCTGGACGCAGGTACAAGGGAGGCTGGCTGCAATGCGCCCCTACCCCAGTCCTTGCAGAATTATTATACTGTCACGTTGTATGATATTTATGGCTTCCACCAGGACATAGAATAATAGAATCATAGAGTTGGAGGAGACCACAAGGGCCAGCCAGTCCAACCCCCTGCCAAGCAGGAAACACCATCAAAGCATTCTTGACATATGCCTGTCAAGCCTCTTCTTAAAGCCCTCCAAAGAAGGAGACTCCACCACACTCCTTGGCAGCGAATTCCACTGTTAAACAGCTCTTACTGTCAGGAAGTTCTTCCTAATGTTTAGGTGGAATCTTCTTTCTTGTAGTTTGAATCCATTGCTCCGCTTCCGCTTCTCGGGAGCAGCAGAAAACAATCTTTCTCCCTCCTCTATATGACATCCTTTTATATATTTGAACACGGCTATCATATCACCCCTTAAGCTTCTCTTCTCCAGGCTAAACATGCCCAGCTCCCTATGCACTTAAATAACAATAATAAACAACACAAAAGAAGTTACAAAAAGAGGAGCCGCCACCATCACCCAATCAAGCAACATTTTAATCACTCTAAAGATAAATTTAAAGAAAAAGGGGGTCAGTGCCAACCATCCAAATAACTTACTTGTCAGTCATTGCGGGAAGCAAATCAACCCCATAATTCCCAGCATAATTATCACTCAAGTTCTTATTTCTTTTATACAGTCCGTTCCCTTCACAGGCACCATTGCCCACCCTACAGAGTTAGTCCTATAAGGCAGTGGTTGGTCAACACTCCTTCATGCAAGGAAGCATTAACCTTGCCCTGGACCCACCTGGTCAACTACTTTATTTCACAAGTCACATCCCTGCAAACACCCTGTTTACAGCATCAGGGTGCATTTACTGAAACTGATCTCCAAAAGCCAGACCAGATGCAACACTGACACCACAGCTCGGAATGCAACAACAACGGGAACATCTGAATTGCTGTAGAGTAGAATGACCTTTTTTAAAAAAAAAAAATTGTTATTGAATTTTCAAATTATATCAACAAATATTCCACGAGTCTTAAGTAAACAATTTATATATCCATATTTCACCACCACCACCCTCTTTGGCTTCCCCCGTATTTCCGTATTGATTTATTAAAGAATTTCTATACCCTGCTGGTTTTACCTCTTGTATAGTTGTGAAAGTTTAGTCAAAACCTGCCAATGAGTCCAAATCTTTATACTGTCTTTTTATATAGTTTATAAATGGTTCACACTTCTTTTTTAAATCAATGTTTTCTCTCTCATGTATCCTCTCTGTCAGCTTAGCCAGTTCTGCGTAATCCATAAGCTTGACCTGCCATTCTTCCTTTGTTGGCATTTTCTCTGTTTTCCATACTTGTGCTAATGAAATTCTTGCTGCTGTTGTCGCATACATAAACACTTTCCCTCTCTTATATCATAATCTAAAAATCTGAGCGGGAAAGATTCTAGTTTTTTAACAAAGGCTTTTTCCAAGTCATTATATATCATTTCCCAATATTCTTTAACCTTCTTGCATTCCCACCATACATGAAAAAGTACCATCTTTCTCTTTGCATCTCCAACATATCTTAGATCCTGTTTTATACATTTTTGCAATTTTTCCGGTGTGATATACTATCTATATATGATTTTCAAATAATTTTCTCTTAATAATATACAATCTGTAAACTTTAAATTTGTTTTCCATAATCTTTCCCATTCCTCCAACTGTATATTATGCCCAACATCCTGAGCCCATTTTATTTTTGCTGATTTTACCATCTCATCTAAAGTCTCCAGGTAGTCTGTGAGATGGAGTTGATAAGGAATAGGACGGGGGGGGGCACCTAAACTAGGTTTCATTTAGGAATTAAGAATGGTAATGATGCCCTCACGGGGGACCCCGTCCAACCCAGCACCCTCATTCCGGAGTTATACGAACGCAAGCACCCTAGAACCCCTCAAGAACAAGTCCCGCTTAATAAAAGTTGCCTTTCCCTCCCCTCTCTGCTATCTTTGACTGTGTAGCCATATTTCTGAATGAACGATACTGTGTATCCGTATCTCTGAATGAACACTCTATTTTAATAGTGACGCGCCTTAACCAATCAGGTAAATGCATCAGTTCGGCAGATCCCAGTTCAGCTCAGCTCTGCAGGCTTCAGTGAACGCTGATGAGGGCGCTGACAGGAGAACAATCACTGACAGTGTTGAAGTCTAATCCAATTACAAATAGATACAATGTATCCAGGCCACCCAGGCTGCACTAGAACACAGCGGTTTGTATTAGGAAAACAGGAACAGCTTAATAAATCATAGAAATTTCTTCCCTTCATGGATCCTCACCGTTCCAACACCATTTTGTAACTCTGATCAAGGACTCTCAGGGCCACTGGACCCAGCCATAATCCCATAAGCGAGGGGTCATGTAGACAAGGTGTTGCCCCAGCAGATAATCACTGAACCATTCAGACGGAATACCCTGTCTTCCAGTTGCCTCCGGACTCGCCCAAGCAATAAGCTGTCAACACCTGGGTCTCGTTGTTCTTCCCCTGCCGGGTGCTCAAGGGTCCCCTCCCAATACTTACCTGTACTTGCCTATCAATACCTTGGGTCGTTATATGTCATTGCCTTATGTCAATCCTGTTATTACCTATATGTAAATGTCTCCTGTACCTCCCCTTTCCCTGACGTCTTCCTATGTAACGATGATGCATGTATGACACTTTTGTAATGCATTATGGGATCGAGGCGGGAAGTTTTAAAAGTCCTTGTAACCCTGTTCTCGGGGTTCAGTCTTGCATTGAACCTGCTGTGCAGTAATAAACTTTGCTGTTTGCTCCGGATAGTGGCTGGACTCCTTCCTTTACGTCCGCAGTGAACCGCAGGCCCGTGCCTGACGAGCTGAGTGGCTGAGCAGTCTCGTACTCAGAATTTTTCCCTAACAGAGTAAGAGAGGTCCATTTGGACAAATAGGAAGAATGTCTCTCTGTGAGTGGGGCACAATGTGTGTATGGTCTTGTGCGTGAGAGAAATGTTTTGTTGCCTGCAAAAATGTTTCTATTGCATTATTTTCAGGTATTATTTTCAGATATGGGGAAAACAGATATCAGTTCATGTGGTGGGAGGACATCTCAACTCTTTGGGATCTCTTTCTGAAGGACCATAATCTCCTGCTTGTGATACCACACTTACAAGCTGTGCATTGTGATCTTTTCACCAGCGGAAGACCCACAAAATTGCATCTGCCTTATTTATTTATTTATTTGTTAAAAAACAATTATTTTAATAAAAGTAGTGTCCAAAGATTATTTGTGTGTCTTGATGTCTTTGAAAGAGGTGGAAGGAATTTTGTATGTGTCCACAACACGATCTAGAACTAAGGTATATAGCTCATCGAGGAGCAAGATGAAGTGATTGACGTTTGCAGGCATAAGAGCTCTTCCATAGCAGAGTTACCCTCTCAAATTTCAGGCATTCATATCAAGGGCTTGTTATAAAAATCATATGGGGGGGATTACAGGACACCATTACCAATGAACAGAGAGGGGTGACTGAATCTGACAGCTGCAGTTACCCAGAATCCCGCACAACGCCATTTTCTTCGCCTCTGCTCCACTCCAGAGACCCGCACCCCTCCCACTCGGATGCAACCCTGCCCTAAACATCAGCATATGTAAACATCTCCCAACGATGCCATAAACTCACACATTTCCCCTCTCCACCTCCCCTCCTCCCAGAACAAAACAACTAAAATGATTCACATTTCAAGTCAGCGATATCCTGCTAATCCTTTTACAGGACTCAATGAGGTGTGGGTAAACACTACAACACTGACAGCCAAAGGATACTTTTGCCGCAGCCTCCGAAACAATGTTTCCAGAAGGAGGAGGGGGGGAAAGCCGCCCAAATCCAAAGCGACACTTTTCTACTCAAATTAACAATGCAGCCTTTATTATATGTTCTCTTACCATGAACTCTGCCTTTATTATATGTCCTCTTATTATGAAACCTTTATGTGTATCTCGTAATGTACCCTCTACACGTTTCCCTCATTATGTGCCTTTTAACGTTCTCTCCGATCTCTCTGTATTAGATTGCTGTTTTATATAGGCTAGGATCTCTCTGTATTAGAATTGCTATTTTATATCTTAGAACCTTTATATATCAGGACTGCTTTTTTTACATAGAATCCTCTGTATTGGATATGTTTTCTGTATGAACCTTGCATGACCCCAGCCCACCTGAACCTTGCCCCATCGCCACCCTGTACCCATTCAAGGACACACACGGACAATAAGGGATTAACTGGAACAACTTTATTCAAACTCCCATAAAATGTCATCTTTAACATAATCCATCCTTCCATGACCTGGAGGAAAACACCTGCCGGATGAGCTCCAACCCCTCGGAAATCGTCAGGAACTGCCCCACCTCGGCTCCCATCTCGACTGATTGCCCCCCCCTGTCAAACAAAGGGAAACACCATCAACAAGGGGAGGAGAGCGATTGACATCTCACCATATGAAGAACTAGCAGTCGGCTAGGACTTTGTTAGCCCAAAAATGGAAACTACAGGAATTACCAACAATTGAGGAGTGGCAGATTAAAATGATGGATTATGCTGAACTCGCTAGGTTGACTTGCAAGATTCGCGACCAAGGGGAGACAAGGTTTCAAAAAGACTGGAGTAAATATGTGGATTATATGGCGAAAAACTGTAGATCTTTAAAAACACTTGCAGGATTGAAATAAATCCTACGAACTGATTAAAAAAGTAAAAAAGGAACTGCAAAAATGGAGTCAACAAGAAACCCGCGTGAAGGGAGGGGGGGAAGTCGTAGCTCGGCAGAGCAAGATGTAAGATGAAAATTTAAGATGTTTTGTATAAAAGATTGTTTTTTTATTATTTTAATTGGATAAATTGGAAAATGGAATAAAATTTATTATAAAAAAAGAAGAAGAACTAGCCGTCTCTGTACCCAGTTAATCCCATCAACACCCATTCTCCTTGCCTTTCCTGTCCCTCCCAACCCAGGGATTTTCACGTGGGGACGGGAGGGTATAAGAGGGAGATGCACCCTTTCTCGGGGTTCCTTCCTACATTCTTGGAGGCAGGGACCCTACAGCTGTAGGTTTGAGTACTGCAATAAAGGGATCAGTTTGTTTTACCTGACAGCATCGTGTGGTCTCTGTCATTTCCCGACGGAGCTGAACTTAGCGCGAATTCCAGAGCTTCCGATCAGCGCCTGTCCTTCTTAAAAGGCAACGCATTTAGGGGTTCATTTTTTCATAACAGGCTTTTAGTGCAAGGCAACTTTAAATTTGTGGTGGTGGTGGTTTTTAAAGTGTAAGACTATGATTTTTCTGATTTTTCTGCCGGAACTTGATGCAAGTTGAAATAAATGGCCATGCCTTCTGAGGGAATGAAGACTACCAAGTTTTAGAAATTGATTCTTTAAATTCTATTTACTGATCACTTTCCATAAAATATATCCAAGCAATTCCAGCTACTCCCCTGTCAGGGACATCCCTTCCCTAAGCGACAGGGAGGACTCCAAAGAGGAGGGGTGGCAGGCTGGGGGAAACAGAGGCTCGCTTCTTTCCCAGACTGAGAGTGATGCAAGCCCCTCCCGCCTTGAAATGCCGGTTGTAAATTTACAAGACAGCATAGGGCAGAGAGAGGAATAATAATAATAATAATAACAATGATAATAATAATAATTTATTATTTGTACCCCGCTCATCTGAGTGGGTTTCCCCAGCCACTCTGGGAGGCTTCCAACAAAGATTTAAATACATTGAAATGTCACACAATTAAAAACTTCCCTAAACAGGACTGCCTTCAGATGTTTTCTAAATGTCATGTAGTTGCTTATTTCTTTGACATGGAAGGGCATTCCACAGGGGAGGGCATTCCACAGGGCGGACGCAACTACTGAGAAGGCCCTCTGCCTAGTTCCCTGCAACTTGGCTTCTCGCAATGAGGGAACCGCCAGAAGGCCCTTGGCGCTGGACCTCAGTCTCCAGGCAGAACGATGGAAGGGGAGACGCTCCTTCAGGTATACTGGGTCGAGGCTTCAGAGGAACTGCAGCCTTTAGACATGGCTCCAGAGGGGGATGGGCAAACTGCCCATGAGTCCCCACGGACACTGTGAAGGAGTAGGGTCCAGCCTTGGTGTCATTCCAACAGGAGGAGGGGCGGCTGATGGAGGATCTTCTTTTTTGGCAATCACTCATAGCTAAGTAATATTATAATTATAATTATAATTATAATGATTATTATTATTATTAGTTTATTTTAAACAAAATAAAAAAAATTCTTTCCAGTAGCACCTTAGAGACCAACTGGTATGAGCTTTCGTGTGCATGCACACTTCTTCAGATATTTTAAAGTTATTGTGACTTTTTATATAGGATCAGATTGTTATTATTGTTTAAAATGTTTTATTGTGTTTTTACATATATGTTGGAAGCTTCCCAGAGTGGCTGGGGCAACCCAGCCAGATGGGTCAGGTATAAATAAATAAAAATGTTATGAGTATGAATTTTCAGATAGCATTTCACTTGCTTTCACCTATCAAGTATAATGAGATCGGGGGGGGGGGATGGATACATGTGCAATATTTCTTTTTCATTTTGTGTGTATACAGCACATGGTCCTGCAATTAACCTTGGGCTTTGTGAACCTTCCAAATGCAGATTCCTGAATCATTCTATTGGAAAATGTGCTGAACATGTTAAATGCTGGGCCGTCACATGTAAGTATAAAGATCATAGACAAAAACTCACAATATTTAAAATATTCATTTCATAGAATCATAGAATTGTAGAGTTTGTATAGACCACATGGGTTATCTAGTTCAACACCCTGCAATGCAGGAATCTCAGCTAAAGCATCCATGACTGATGGCCATCCAATCTCTGCTTTAAAACCTCCAAATAAGGAGAGTCCACAAATAGCTCTTACTGTCTGAAAGTTTTTTCTGATGTTCAGTCAGAATATTCTCTCTTGCAACTTGAGTCCATTTGTTTGAGTCCTACTCTCTGGAGCAGGGGTAAACAAGCTTGCTCCATGCCACAGCTCTTTAGATTTTGTGATATGACTATTGTATCTCATCTCAGTCTCCTCTTTGCTAAACATACACAACACCTTCAACTATTCCTCATAAGGCTTGGTTTCCAGACCCTTAATTCATCTTAGTTGCTGTCCACTGAACATGTTCCAAGTTGTCACTATCCTTCTTAAATTGTGGAGCCAAGAGTTGGACACAGAATTCCAGGCATGGTCTGACCAAGACAGAAGAGAGTGGTACTATTACTTCCCTTGATCTGGACCCTAGACTTCCTAGAATAGAATTAGCCTTTTTGTTTGCTGCTGCATCACACAGTTGACACCTGTTCAACTTGTGGTCTACTAAGACCCCTAAAATCTTTTCAAATGTACTACTGGTAGGCCAGTGTCCTCCATCATATATTTTTGCAGTTGATTATGCCTGCCCAATTATAGAACCTTACATTTGTCCCTATTCAATTTCAGTCTGTTTGTTTGGGCCGAGATTTCCAATTTATTTTTATTTATCTTATTCAGTTCTTTATATATCATCTCCCAAAATAACTTAATTTCCTTGCATTTTCACCATATATGTATGTAAGTACCAGCTTCCTTACGGCATCTCCAGCATTCAACACTACTCCCCTTATACATTTTTTGCGAGCTTGTCTGGGGTTAAGTGCCACCTGTACTTCATCTTTAATAGATTTCCTTTGATGTCATAGTTGGCAGTAAAATTCATGTCTCTTTTCCATATATTTTCCCATTTCTCTAGCATAATTTTCCCTAAATCTTGTCCCCACCGAATAATTGATCCTTTTGTTAATTCCTCTTTGGTTTCCCATTCCAACAACAAGTACTCAAGTACTCGTTCAAGAAAAGACCGGAGTTATTCTTATTGGGAATGTTAGATGAGGAGGTTCTACCAGAGGACAGAAGCATCCTAATGTATGCAACTGCAGCAGCCAGAATATTAATAGGAAAAAAATGGAAGAGTATAAAGGTATCTAGTAAAGAGGATTGGCAAATAAAAATGATTTCTTATTATAATTTGGCAACAAAAACAGCAGAAATTAAAGGGGAAAATGAAGGGGGGGGAGATAAGGATTGGAAAAAAAATTAAAAATTATATAGCAAATATGGTGGAGAACTCTGACCTCTCAAAAGTTTTTTGAAGGCTCACAATAATGAATATCAAAAACTTTTTAAAAAATCAGGTATATATATGAACTAAGAAAAATTAAGGTGCAAGATAAGATTGGCTGGAAGCACAAAAGGGTGGGTGGAGGGTAGGGTGGTAGGGGTGTTGAAAAAATGTTGTTGTTGCTGTTTTTGACCAGTTTGTGTTAAATGTCAACTTTGATTTTGATAATTTTCTGTCAAATTGTCTGGAATTTCATATATATATATATATATATATAGAGAGAGAGAGAGAGAGAGAGAGAGAGTTTGATTTTTACAAACAAAACATCCCATCTTATACAGTAGAGAAACCTTTGGCTACCACAGCCTAGGACTTCCATCAACCTTGACTAATGGTTTCTAACTTTCTTTTAATAGTTATAGCCTCCAATGGTGAAATCCACCTAGGTGTTTTCCTTTCTAACCAATCTTTATATCTTACCCAAACATTATATCAGATGTAAAGGAAATAAGCAGCTATCCTATTTTTAAAAGACATCTGAAGGCAGCCCTGTTTAGGGAAGTTTTTAATGTTTAATGCTGTATTGTCTTAATACTTGATTGGGAGCCACCCAGAGTGGCCGGGGAGACTCAGCCAGATGGGCGGATACAAATAAATTATTATTATTATTCAATGATTTTCTAATTATATGATTTTTAAAACCTCTATGGGCCTTTATCTTATCATACCATACAGCATTTTCAAACTTAAACTATTCTTTTAACCAACAAAAGGCTGCAGCCTCAAAATAGGATCTTTAAATCTGGCAGGGAGAAACCACCTCTTTCTTTCATGTCCGTTAGTAATTTATACTTAATTCTTGGCCCCCCCCCGTCAGATAAATTTAGATAATACCTTTTGCCACTCTGCCAGAGGGGAGGCTTAAACAACACCTTTGGGAAGTTTTAAAAGCGCAGATAATTGTCCATGCCTTCAGCTTAGCGGCAGCTGCTTTCACTTCATTCCAGTGTGAAGGGAATGACCTCCATTTAATTTTTTCCCTTTCCATTTCTGAAATCAGTCCAAATTAAAGCCAAATCTTAATTACTCATGGTTCTTTCCATCTTTGATTGGTATTGGAGAATTGATCTCTATCTTCCTCAGGACTCAAAGCTTCACTCTTGGGGCTTCCAAAGAGAGCTTACTGGGGAGAGGGGGAGTCACCAAAGGTACCTGCCGGATCCCAGGTCCCAAAGTCGCACGGTTTGGGGTTTTTTGGGGGGGTCCTCAGCACTTTTGCGATGTCCCCCTGCCTTCAAAGCACTGGAGTTATTCAACCGAAGTATCTCCTGTCCTAATGGCCGCGCGATCAACCGGAAGTCCTTAACGAGCCCTCTTTGGGTTGGGTCAGTCAACCAGCTACAAATCCACCTAACAGCTACCTCATCCAGCCCACATTTTACCAACTTCTCCACAAGAATATTCAGGTGGACTTTGTCAAAAGTTAAGTGAAATCAAGAAGCATTATGTCCTCAGCATTCCCCCTGACCCACCCAGTTTGTAACACCATAAAGAAAATTGATGAGATTAATCCGGCATGATTAGTTTTTGAGAAACCCATGCTGGGTCTTCGTAATAACAGCATCCCTTTCTAAGTGCTTACAGACCAACTGTTTATTTATCTGTTCTAGGTTAGGGAGTATGCTCTGTCACTACTACAAGGGGAATTAGATTCGCAGGTCTCCTTTCTCCACCTTTTTGAAGATGCGGAAGCATTTGCCCACCTCCAGTCTGCAGGCACCTCACCTTTCACTTTCACTTTTAATTTATATACCGCCTTTCTATCATACAATACTCAAAGCGGTTTACAAGCTGAAGAAACAGAATCTCATGAAATACAAAACAACCTTATAACTATCTAATGCAATACAAAAATATGATAATAAAACATAGCTTTAAAATAAGCAATCAAAAAATGTAACGTTCAACAATCATTACAATAGTATAGAATAATATCAGCATATGAAAATTAAACAGAAACCCACTCTTAACATTTACAATAAATAATTTCAAAACAATAATCAATAAAACAACAGCAAGCCACAGTGCATAAAACAATACAATACAAATTGAAAAATAGAGACTGGAGGGTGAGGCAAGGCAGGTGGAAGGAGGCCTTGCCTGATGGAGTCTCTCCCCTCACAGTTCTTCCTCCAGGCACAGCTTCCTTATGAGGAGTCCCAGGGCTGGAGGGGGCGAGGCAAGGGAGGTGGAAAGAGGCCTTGCCTGATGGAGTCTCTCCCCTCACAGTTCTTCCTCCAGGCACAGCTTCCTTATGAGGAGTCCCAGGGCTGGAGGAGATGGGGCAAGGCAGGTGGAAAGAGGCCTTGCCTGATGGAGTCTCTCCCCTCACAGTTCTTCCTCCAGGCACAGCTTCCTTATGAGGAGTCCCAGGGCTGGAGGAGATGGGGCAAGGCAGGTGGAAAGAGGCCTTGCCTGATGGAGTCTCTCCCCTCACAGTTCTTCCTCCAGGCACAGCTTCCTTATGAGGAGTCCCAGGGCTGGAGGGGGTGAGGCAAGGCAGGTGGAAAGAGGCCTTGCCTGATGGAGTCTCTCCCCTCACAGTTCTTCCTCCAGGCACAGCTTCCTTATGAGGAGTCCCAGGGCTGGAGGGGGCGAGGCAAGGCAGGTGGAAAGAGGCCTTGCCTGATGGAGTCTCTCCCCTCACAGTTCTTCCTCCAGGCACAGCTTCCTTATGAGGAATCCCAGGGCTGGAGGAGATGGGGCAAGGCAGGTGGAAAGAGGCCTTGCCTGATGGAGTCTCTCCCCTCACAGTTCTTCCTCCAGGCACAGCTTCCTTATGAGGAGTCCCAGGGCTGGAGGGGGCAAGGCAAGGCAGGTGGAAAGAGGCCTTGCCTGATGGAGTCTCTCCCCTCACCTGTTCTCGAAGAATTCTCAAAGATACACAGAGGTTTTGTGATTACATCTGCAAGCTCCTTTAGTACTCTTGGGTGCAGCTCATCAGGACCTGGATATTTGAATTCCTTTAAAGTAGTTTGGTCAGGGCCGTCTTAAGTTTATACGGCACCGTGGTGCAAATATCCCTCCACCCCCCCCCCCAAATTCCCTCCCAGTGGGCTAGAGGCAGAGCAGGGCGAGGTGGATCGGGGCATGTGTGCAGTGGGAGCACTTGTGCGCCTAAGCGCAGGGCAATGGTGGAGGGCTCCCCAAGAGCGCCCTTATACGGCAGCCGGCTGGCCAAGCCTAGAGCCCTTCGGGGAAAGCCAGTGGCGGGATGGGCAGGATTGAGTAGGGAGCGCTGCTGCTCGCTGGAGCTAGCTAGCACTCGGCCGGATGGTGCCCATGCTGGCCTGGTGACTGAGAGGTGGCCCGCGAGCCTTGACCTCGCCTCCAGCCATCTCAATCCGCCAACGCCGCCAAAGCACCCTCGCCAGCAGCGCTACAAAGCACCTCCCGGTCAGGGACGCCGTGCGGCTCCTGGCTCTTTTCCCTGGCACGTTGCAGGCCCGATCCCAGTTGCTCCTGCCTCCTGCGGCTCCTCCTCCTTGCACAACCTTGGCTAAAGTGGCTGTGCGGCGCTGCCGTCCAGGCGCCAAGTTCTGGAGGTGCTTTGGGGGGCACCTCCGCCATGCCGTGCTGTGCCTGGAGCCTCCTCCCTGCCTCCCTCCTCCCTGGAGCAGCACTGTGCAGCACCGACAGTAGGCTCACGGCCGGCTTTGCTGCAACGGCGCCCACAGCCCAAAAAGAGGCGGGCGAGGGCGGCGCTGCCGGCGGGGCTTGTGTTGGCCCAGAGACCAATGGATGAAGTGTGGTATACAAATTTATTTTATTTTGTTTTGTTTTTTATTATTTATTTTATTTTCAATATTTAATTAATTAATTAATTAATTAATTAACTGTGTATACCACTTCCAGCCGTGAATATAGAACCCAGGGTCACTGAATGAATATGAACCTTGGGAGATTTATGGCAGACAAAATGAATTCCTTATTCACAGTAATTTAAACTTTGATTCAACACAAAGTTTGAATACAGCAACAAGTCTCTGTTATGTTAGCTTCTGTGTTGCATCCACTTCTTTGGTTTTTGTTTCAATTTTTAAACAAAAAACAACCCCTACAGTGTGGTGTAGTGGTTAAGAGCGGTAGACGCGTAATCTGAGGAACCAGGTTCGCTTCTCCGCTCCTCCACATGCAGCTGCTGGGTGACCTTGGGCTAGTCACACTTCTCTGAAGTCTCTCAGCCCCACCCACCTCACAGGGTGTCTGTTGGGGCGGGAGGAGGGGAAAGGAGATTGTTAGCCGCTTTGAGACTCCTTGGGGTAGTGATAAAGCGGGATATCAAATCCAAACTCTTCTTCTTCTTTTTCCTCCATCACCTCCTATAATGGAGCTCCTTTCATTAATCTTTCTTTCATCTTCTCCTCTATTCCCCTGCTTCACATGTTGATACTTATTTTTGCAATCCCCTTCATACCCCCATTTTCATCTACACCAGCTTTTCCCCCTTTGTTCCTCCATTCCTCAACTTGATCTTGCACAGAAATAAGACACACACCATTCCCAAGCCTCCCCCTCTCTCCTATTCCGCAGCCACCTTTGCATGTTACCGGTATCCCATTCACCCCATTCCGATTTTTTTAAAGCCCAGGAGAAACAGCCACCTTTACACAGCACACAAAAGATTTAGCTGTCAGGGAAGAGTCACAGCATCTTCATTTTTGCCAACAAACTTCTTTACTTAAGGAAATACCATTCATGATTACAGAAGAGAAAAGCATGTGGTTCAATCACACATGGAAAATTGTATCTAACAAGGCTGTGGGAAATATGATTGCATGGCAGCGTTGAGGCAAAAATACTTATCTACCTGAGGTGCAATCTGAGTCTCTCAAAAAGAGAAGACCAATGTGGCACCAAGCAGATGTTTATATTTTTGCCAATCTCTCCTTTGAAGAGGAAAAATGTATGATTCACAACTAAAATTATTAGTTTCACAATGGTGAGAGGGAAATATCTATTTTAGATCAAAGGAGAGGTATCAATCATGAAAAGAAAAGAAATCAACATGGGTGATATTCAACATCAGTCAGAATAATTAGTCAGAACAGAGTCATTAAAATCAAGGAATTCATTTGAATGAGTTTACTCTGAGTAAGTTTTCGTTGGATAACACCCCATGTATTTATTCTAAGGAAAAGATCCAAGTTCTGTGGGGTGCTTTAGTATATGAATTTTCGCCTTTGGATTACATGCCGAGTCCTTGTCCACTGGAAGACTGATGAAACAGAACTTCAACTCCAGAATTACTATCTGCAAAACAAAGAAACACAAAAATGTAAAAAAATTCCTTCAGTAGCACCTTAAAGAACAACTAAGTTTATATTTTGGTATGAGCTTTCGTGTGCATGCACACTTCTTCAGAAACTTAGTTGGTCTTTAAGGTGCTAATGAAGGAATTTTTTTATTTTGCTTCGACTCAGACCAACACGGCAACCTACCTGTAACAAAAATGTAAGATCGCCAGGCCTTCATGAGCAAATAAATTGTTGTTCTAAACACAAACCAAAGGACAAATCCTTCCAAACCATAATGCTACTGACTATAAAATCTCTTTTATAGAAGTTGCTCCTTAAAACTTTATTTTTTTTATTAAAAAAAATGCTTTAATTTAATCTGTCCCTTCCTCCAACAAAGCATGGCTTGTGAATTCGTTGTCTGTTGGACCTCGGCTGATGATGGATGCTTCACACGGTGTGGAGAATGTGACAAGTCAATTTACAGCTCCTTGTCAATGATATTATTATTATTCCTACCCCTAGTAGTAGTATTTACCTGTTCTCCACCCTAAGGTCCCGGGACAGGTTCCAATTAAAACACAGCATTCAAAACAGTTTTAAACCATTCACTGTCACAGAAATAGGATGGTTCCTAAAAATATATACCTTCGATATCAAAGGCTAGGATTAAGAGGTGCATTCCAGCATCTTCCAGAAGCTATATTATGAAGGTGTCATATGCCAGTGGTGTGCGGTCAGTGGGTATGGGGGACTAGAATCATAGAATCATAGAGTTGGAAGAGACCACAAGGGCCATCCAGTCCAACCCCTTGCCAAGCAGGAAACAAGGCTACTCCCCTAAATGTTTCTGGTAAATTGAAGTATTAAAACCTGGTTCCTCCTTCCCAAAGCCTGGGAAGCTTTTGACCAGCTTGGGATGTTAACACGCATGGCACTGCCCCCCACATCGCCCTCGCAAGCTGGCACCTGTTCCCTACCTGTTCCCATTTGGAAAAAAATTTCCGCACGCCACTGCCATATGGACCTCTGAAGTGAAGGGGCTTGACAACCCAGGGGCTGCCAAATTGAAAGACTTCTCCTGGGCTACCACCCCTGGTGGAGCAAGCCAAGGGGACTGCCTCTACTGCTCTTACCACCCAAGAGGTTCTGTGGGGGAGGAAGCAGTATTTCCGCTATTTGGGGCCTTTCAGCTATTGAGTGCTTTAAACACTGCCATGAGAAACTGTGGTTTGCGCCAAGAAGCAAACTCCAGTATGGTTTTGACTTCTCCAAACATAATAGCAGAGGAAGGGGTTTGGGAGCTGAGCCCAGCTGATTCGTTGTCTCCTGAACGCAGCACATTGTGGACGCTTCTTCCCCATTTCTGCACATGCTGACGGGCACCCGGCCCAAAGTCAATGAGAATATTTAACATCAAATGGTGAGCATTCCCAGCTCTACACAGGGTAAATGGGAAAATCTTGCCTCACCGTTTGCAGCAAAACAATTCCGAACTGCAATTTCCGAGGATCTTAAACGGTTTAGTACTGCAAGCACCTATGCAGACACCTCCAGCTTGTATACACTCAGCCTCATTTTTTACCTCAGCATATATTCCTGTGGAAAAAGAATGAAGGAAGTCTATGGTTATTGCCCAGAGAAAAAAAACATTAGATTTGAATAAAAAATACCAATAAAATAAAAGAAATTAAGAAGGAGAAAGAACTCAGGTAAACCTCAGAACATTTGCAGACCATGGCTGTGGATGCCCTTGATCTCATTGGGGGCCTGATTTTGCAACCCGGGATGATCCAGAGTGGAACAGACCTGACCCAACCCCAGAATCTAGATTATGCTCCTGAAAAACAAATGTTTTAAAATCCCATTGACTTGCATTGGGAAAGCTAAACAGTTATAACTTCATTGATTTTGTTTCTTTCCCCAGATAGGTGCAATGTGGGATATAATCCACTGGGAGCAGTCACAGAATCACAGAATCATAGAGTTGGAAGAGACCACAAGGGCCATCCAGTCCAACCCCCTGCCAAGCAGGAAACACCATCAAAGCATTATTGACATATGGCTGTCAAGCTTCCGCTTAAAGACCTCCAAAGAAGGAGACTCCACCACACTCCTTGGTAGCAAATTACACTGCCAAACAGCTCTTACTGTCAGGAAGTTCTTTCTAATGTTTAGGTGGAATCTTCTTTTTTGTAGTTTGAATCCATTGCTCCGTGTCCGCTTCTCGGGAGCAGCAGAAAACAACCTTTCTCCCTCCTCCATATGACATCCTTTTGTATATTTGAACATGGCTATCATATCACCCCTTAACCTTCTCTTCTCCAGGCTAAACATACCCAGCTCCCTAAGCCATTCCTCATAAGGCATCGTTTCCAGGCCTTTGACCATTTTGGTTGCCCTCTTCTGGACACGTTCCAGCTCATCAGTATCCTTCTTGAACTGTGGTGCCCGGAACTGGACACAGTAATCCAGGTGAGGTCTGACCAGAGCGGAATACAGTGATATTATTACTTCCTTTGATCTAGATGCTATACTCCTATTGATGCAGCCCAGAATTGCATTGGCTTTTTTAGCTGCTGCATCACACTGTTGACTCACGTCAAGTTTGTGGTCTACCAAGACTCCTAGATCCTTTTCACATGTACTGATCTCAAGCCAGGTGTCTCCCATCCTGTATTTGTGCCTTTCATCTTATTTATTTATTTATTTATTTTGCCCAAGTGTAGTACTTTACATTTTTCCTTGTTAAAATTCATCTTCCTTCCTTTGCTAGAGTGGACATGCAAGGGAATGTTTGGTCCAACCAGTCAAAACTTCCTGTTCCTCCTGGCCTGGAGCATCCGTCCTTGCATGTGACTAGTGGGTGGGCATGACCTTTCCAGACCTGGTAAAAGGCCAAGGCATGCTGCCACTCTCTATCTTTTCCATCTTCGTTTCCTCCTGCAAACTTCCTGGACTGAACTGCTGGCTGCTAGCCAAGCAGTCCCCCAGGACAGCTTCCTCATGGGATAAACTTGTTAGTGTAAGTTTGTACCTTTAAACCTAAATCCTGCTTTCAGGGATCACACTGTGCTCTGCCTGATTGTGAGTAAACTTTCCTTTTATTGCTTATGAATAAGACTGTGATGTCTTTATTCTTTTAGGAGGGGTTTAAAAGGGGATTCTTACCAGGAACATACAATTCAATCTGAGGGAAATAGAATTGCGTAATAGTAAGAGGTTCTAACGAGCCTGCAACCAGATTTCTGCTCTGCCTGAGAAGGGAAATGTAAACTCTGCCAAGTAAAGGAACTTGCTAGCGCAAGTTAGGAAGGATTTTAATAAACAATATATACTCTCCTGCCAAATACGAAGGAAAGAAAAGGAGGCAGTGAGAAATTTTACTTTCTTGGGTTCCATGATCACTGCAGATGGTGACAGCAGTCACGAAATTTCAAGACACCTGCTTCTTGGGAGAAAAGCAATGACAAACATCTTTAAAAGACAGCATCTTAAAAAGCAGAGACATCACCTTGCCAACAAAGGTCTGTATAGCTAAAGCTATGATTTTCCCAGTAGCAATGTATGGAAGTGAGACCTGGACCATAAAGAAGACTGATCGCTGAAGAATTGATGCTTTTGAATTATGGTGCTGGAGGAGACTATTGAGAGTCCCATGGACTGCAAGAAGATCAAACCTATCCATTCTGAAGGAAATCAGCCCTGAGTACTCACTGGAAGGACAGATCGTGAAGCTGAGGCCCCAATACTTTGGCCACCTCATGAGAAGAGAAGACTCCCTGGAAAAGACCCTGATGTTGGGAAAGATGGAGGGCACAAGGAGAAGGGGACGACAGAGGACGAGATGGTTGGACAGTGTTCTCGAAGCTACCAACATGTGTTTGAGCAAACTGCAGGAGGCAGTGGAAAACAGAAGTGCCTGGCGTGCTTTGGTCCATGGGGTCACAAAGAGTCGGACACGACTAAGCAACTACACAACAACAACATATCCTCTCCTGCCACCCTGAACATTCCCACATGCATGGCATATGGAGAGACTGTTGCCCCTATAGTGTGGAAGTAACCCAAATTTCATATGGGGGGTTTACATTTTAAGTAAAACCACTATAACTTTTTTTATTTTTCTTCACATGGAGGTTTGCAGTTTGGAGACACCACATATCTTCAGGAGGGCATGAACTACCTACCTTTATATTTGGATGTGGGTTCCCCCCCAATAAAATAACCACCCCTATAACATATATATTTTGAAAAAAGACCATGAGTACTCAATCCTACCTACCTACCTACCTACCTACCTACCTACCTACCTACCTATTATGCTTCTTTGTCCTTTTCCTTGATGGGCATAACCCTCGCCCCCAGGCAGCAAACATTGAATAACCCATCCCTATAACATATATATTTTCGAAAAAGACCATGAGTGCTCAATCCTATCTATCTATCTATCTATCTATCTATCTATCTATCTATCTATCTATCATCTATCTATCATGCTTCTTTGTTCTTTTCCTTGACGGGCATAACCCTCCCTCCCAGGCAGCAAATGTTCAATGACATCCTTGCCAGGCAGGGACAAAGAAGCACCCCCGAAATGCATAGCTGAATTGAAAGGTGTGGCCAGATTCAGCCTGCGAGCTTCTCATTGACATCTGGCTGGCTAATGTAAGAACAGGGACTAGATCAGGGTTTCCCAAACTTAGGTCTCCGGCTGTTTTTTGACTGCAACTCCCATCATCTCTAGGTGACAGGACCCAGGGGTCAGGGATGATGGGAATTGCAGTCCCAAAACAGCTGGAGACCCAAGTTTGGGAAAGCCTGGACTAGATGAGCCATTGGCTCTTCTTCCATTTTTATTTGGGAGTTAGCATTGTTTGCCACTACATCACCTTAAGCTGTATGTCATGTAGTGTCCTTGGTTCTTTAATAGGAAGAACAGTGATGCTATCTCAGTGGTACCATATGTCAGCATCGAAGGGGAGAGCATGAGAGGGATAAACAGTCCAGAATAAGATTTGGCCCTGCGCAATGATACTATTAAAAGGGTAACCTATCTGGGTCTCAGATAATTGCTTACCTTGGTTAGAAATGATCACCAAAGCAAGGGCAGCAAAGAGAAAGTAGCAGGCCTTCATAGCTTTGAGAAGGTAAAGGTGGACGTCTGCTGCACAAGGAAAGGAGAACTGGCAGGCAATGTGGTCTGTGCAAGCCTTTTGTACTGTTCTGGGGAGGGCAACTCCTCCAGCCCTCGGGCATGAATACTGAATTAGAAATAATACTGCCTCCTCCCCCCAAAAAGGGGGGGGGAACCAACCACAAAAAACCCCAAGCAAACCATTAGGCAGTGTGCCACACTCTATATGGAAAGAAGACCCTGTTCTTTGGAGTTGGAACACCTGGGCAGACTGGATGTCATGACAGATCAGGGTGGCCGAGGTGGCCTTAGGTGACACTCAAGAGCTGGGAATTGTACACACAAGTTTATTGAATTCATGTTGTTGTTGTTGTTGTTGCTTGGGGGTGAAAATAGCCTTTTGCTAAGAAAAAGAAAAGTTTGGGGGTATCACTAATAGTTTTCCATTTTTAAAGGGAGTTTAGAAGTGCTGGTCTTAATTATAAATTGCATGTCTCTTTGGTTTTAAACTTTGATTCTATTGGTATTTTTCTTGCAAATAACTTACTTTCTTTTCCCTAAGCAGGTCTAAGCTTTTTTGACCAAGTGATATATAAATCTTGAAATAAATAACAGCAGATGTGTGCAAAGTGCTGAAGTTGCCCTATGTTGTTGTTGTTTAGTCGTAGTTTCCGATTGAGTGCAGGAGCTTCCTGCACTCAAGTGTAAGTTGCGTCGGACGTTCAGCTTCCGAAAAAGATTTGAAAACCGGAACACTTACTTCCGGGTTTTTGGCATTCGGGAGCCAGAACGTTCCAAAATGGAGGCATTTGGGAACCAAGGTTTGACTGTAATTACCCCCAGCCACTTCTCAGCTTCACTATTTATAGAACAGACAAACCTTCAGATTAAACATGATCCAAGGAGAGCTAGATAACCTCTACCATGTTAACTTCTAGCAGCCTTCATATTTCATTTGTTATATTGTAATGTCACAAGCTTTATGAACTTGGCACGTAGTACTCATTTATACAGAAAGGGTTCAGTTAAATAATGCAATCCACTGATTTATTTACTTCCTTATAATCTCTGTGCAGTAAAGTTGACTGACCTTTGCTGATTGTACTTGGCTTGTGGAACAAATGCTATTCTTCCTCTGGAGGGAAGCTAGCTGCATATATTTCAAAAACCCAGCAGGACCCAATCCAAGATCCATCTGGCTAACCATCATTACCCCTAAAGTCTTACCATTATTGCTCTATATTTATACAAATTTAAGCACCAAGGAAAAACAAAAAAGAAAGGAAAGGAGGGTCATCGCCAGTTGAAAACAAGGATCAAGTAGAAAGCAAGGAGAATGGCAGCTCCCCTGAAATCATTGGGAGCTGTTGCCAGACAGAGTAGGCAATATTGGGCTAGATAGGGAAATAGTCTGACCTGGTAGAAACACTATCTAGTACCATTTCATCAAATGTTTGCTGGGCAGGGGGAGAGATCACAAAAGCTGATTATTTAATTTAGAATTCATTTATAAATGAAAGAATTTAGGCCCCTTTTTATTATTGTCATGTGTTAAATTGCTTTTAAATGTTTGTCTTCTTTTTAGATATGGATTTCTAAATGGTTTTGTGTTTTTTTCTTAGTTTTTTTGCTGCTAACAGTTGTCTTTTTATATAATTTCATATTTTATTATTGTAACCCATCCTGGAACCTTATGGTAAAGGGAGAGTAAGAAAGTAATAGAGCAGACAACTTCATATCTTCATATCTCTAAAGAGGATAAACCTATGTCACATGGGGTTCTTTTATCCTCATCCTAACCACCTTCTGCGACTTCACCATTTATAATCTAACCATAGTGCTCTGAAGCACTTACTCAACCCATCTATTCTTTAACAATATGGGAAGAGTTCTCCTTACACCTTACTGCTAGTTTTCTCCTAAACTGGTTCTCAGCAGTTCCGTGGTCAGACCTCACTCTTGCATAGTGATGCTGGCTGGCTTCACTCACCTTGGGTTTTACAGAAACTCTGGGTTTAACCTTGCAGGTGTTTGACTCCACAGCTCTGTTTCAAATGAG
This sequence comes from Zootoca vivipara, assembly GCF_965207765.1. Classification (NCBI taxonomy): domain Eukaryota; kingdom Metazoa; phylum Chordata; class Lepidosauria; order Squamata; family Lacertidae; genus Zootoca; species Zootoca vivipara. Next base: position 113,353,637 of record NC_142586.1, read on the forward strand.
GGAGATCACAGACATGCTGTTCATTTGATTATTTTTTTATTAAGTTGTAATCTAAAGAGAAAATTACAGAAAACTGGCTCTTGGTGAAAGTAATGCCCCTAAAGTGACAAGAGGAGAACATGCACATTCTACATTTGATGACTGCATCCCTGAACAGAATGTGGGCAGAAATGTAGAGAGATGCCAAGAGAGAGAGGAGTGGTGATTGAGCTGTAGTTTCAGTGCACAACTGTGGTACATTTTCAGAACATCCTTGCAGTGGTGAGGAGAAAAAGAGTATTGTGGACTTGCTTCTTGCAAAGAACTGGTTCTGATGGAAGTGGAGAAATCCTATAAAGTTTAAAAAGTAGAAAGGTTAGATCAGGGGGCCCCAGACTACCACCCGGGGGCCAGATACGGCCTGAATTGCTCATTTATCCGGCCCACCCCCCGCTGCCACCCCCCGCTGCCAAAGCCTGCTCTTACTGGTGCGGTGCGGTGTGGCGCAGCGCGGCTGCCCACTTCCGAGTCGCAGAGCATTGGAAATAGCTTTCCCGCATGTGCAAAAGTCATTTCTGGTGCACTTTCAGGTAGGAGGAGGCCCGTGTGTATGCGCAAAAGCTATTTCCAGTGCTCCTGTGCTCCTTCGGCCCTTACTGGTTCTGATGGGAGTGGAGAAATCAGAGCACAGAGTTCTCCTCAGGCAAGTATCCTATAAAGTTTAAAAAGTGGAATGGTTAGATCAGGGGTCACCAGACTACCGCCCGGGGGCCAGGTACGGCCCAAATTGCTCATTTATCCGGCCCATCCCCCGCTGCCACCGCCCGCTGCCACCGCCTGCTCTTACTGGTGCAGTGCGGTGCAGCGCAGCGCAGCGTGGCTGCCCACTTCCGAGTTGCAGAGCATTAGAAATAGCTTGCGCGCATGTGCAAACGTCATTTCCGCTGCACTTCCAGGTAGGAGGAGGCCCGTGTTTTTGCGCACAAGCTATTTCCGGTGCTCCTGTGAATAGTGCCAGAAATTGTGCATGCACACGCGTATTGGCGCATGCTCCCCCACCCTTCGGCCCATCGCACGATCGGGGCTGCAGGCACCAGCCCGAAGTGCGGTAGGTTTGGGAACCCCTGGATTTGATCAATGTGGCAATATTAGGCAATCACTTGACAGGGTAGAAAGAAACATAAAATTTGGTCTTCTTGCAGCTAAACTAGTTGAGTAGCTTGTGAGACTGGGGATCATTATCAACTTTATTGGGAAGCAGATTGGATATAGGTGAAGAGGAATGTTCAAAGTAAGAAAGAAAAAGAAAAAGTGACTGCACCACTGCACACCATTCCCACCATTAATCTTTCATTCCTGCTCACACTGTTCCCATGCCACAAGTTTGGCATTCTAAAACCCTGTTGCTTTCAGAGACTCATCTGCACACACCATTTAACCACCATGAAAACCAGTGAATGTTTTGTTCTTCCCTCTTCACACAGCTGATTTCTATCAAGATTATAGCCTGGATACGGTACATACAGTCTTCTTCTTCTTCCTGTTGAATCATGAGGAGTTGGGAAATGTAGAAGCATCTTTAAAGAACTCTGCTGAATCAGATTCAGAGCCCATGTAACCCAGCACTCAGTTTCCTCCATAGCAGCCAGCCATAAATGAATGGGAAGCTCAGAAAAAGGACAAGAAACCAATCACTCTTGCCCATTGCACCATCCTCTCAAAGGGAGGGAAAACCCTGATAATTCAACACACAGGCGTGCATTCAGTGAAGAAAAATGATAAATTATTTAGTGAAGAAAAATTATTAAAACTCATCAAAACACATCAGAGGGAATTTCCCATCAACCACTTCCGGGATTATAGTTGTGGTGCCCAGGTAGCTTTATCTTACAGCACTTCAGCATATTTGAAATTAGACGATCACGTATGAAGGTCAATTCAAATGTCATTGGGAGCAATCCCATTATTCATTCCTTCCCAACTGCCCTCACAGTTACAAGCATTATTGGTGACCCACAGCCTCCCTTTTGTGTAAGAACTGATCCATGAGTGATTCCTATTGGGTTTTGCCAACAAAGTGAGTATCAATTTGTGAGTTAAAACATGTGAACATGAAAACAATTGGACCAATACAGATGGAGAGGTTGTTCCAAGTGCAGGAGGGAACCAAGGTGGATGCTGGAAGGTGTGGAGAGGAGGAGAATCGCAACGCTAGAGAAAATTCCTGCAAACTTTATCTTATGTTAGCCCTCTGTTCTTTTCTACCTTTCCAGCTTCCTGCCAGTTTGCAGCATGGAATGGGACACAAGAATGGATATCAGCCTAAAGACCCGCAAAGATCCCGGGAATGTTGTGAAAGGCTCAGCACTGAAGCCCGAGAGGAAATCTTACCAGTTTGTGTAAACAGTCTTAAATCTTACATCTTACCAGTCTGTAAAACACAGTAATCTATTAAACGTTAAGAGCCTCCCTGAACAGGGCTGCTTGATGGATTTAAACTGGATATTTTTCACCTATGCCCTCATCAGACCAGGTGAAGAGATGCAAAGTCCTGGCCAAATTGATATACAGTGGTACCTCGGGTTACAAATGCTTCAGGTTACAAACTCCGCTAACCCAGAAATAGTACCTCAGGTTAAGGAGCAGGTTGGGGGCCTCCTTTGGGGTTGTTTTCTACAAAGGAAAGTAAGTCAAACAGCATCCTGCCCCAAGGCCTGGTGGAACAGCTCCGTCTTGAAAGCCCTGCGGAAAGATGTTAAATCCCACAGGGCCCTGGTCTCTTGTGGGAGAGTGTTCCACCAGGCCGGGGCCACGGCCGAAAGGTCCCTGGCTCTAGTCAAGGCTGGTCTAATTTCCCTGGGGCTCCAGATTTTCTGGTGTTGTTGTTAGCAGACCAGAAGGTCCTTCGTGGGGCATACCGGTGGTATGTCTGTTTTATAAATAGTGAGTATACAAATTTATTTTATTTTATTTTATTTAACAAACAACTACCACACTTTTAGAAGACATCTGAAGGCAGCCCTGTTTAGGGAGGCTTTTAATTTTTAATAGATCACTGTGTTTTATTTTTCTGTTGGAAGCCGCCAAGAGTGGCTGGCGAAACCCAGCCAGATGGGTGGGGTATAAATAATAAAAAATTATTATTATTATTATTATTATTATTATTATTATTATTATTATTATCTTTAAACAACTGTGTATACCACTTCCAACCATGAATATAGAACCCAGGCTCACTGAATTAATATGAACCTTGGGAGATTCATGGCAGACAAAATGAATTCCTTATTCACATTAATTTAAACTTTGGTTTAACACCAAGTTTGAATACAGCAACAAATCTCTGTAAAGCTTCTGTGTTGCATCAATTTTTAAACAAAAAACAACCCCTAAGTGTCCCTCCATCACCTCCTACAATGGAGCTCCTTTCATTAATCTTTCTTTCATCTTCTCCTCTATTCCCCTGCTTCACATGTTGATACTTGTTTTTGCAATCCCCTTCATACCCCCATTTTCATCTACAACAGCTTTTTCCTTTGTTCCTCCATTCCTCAACTTGATCTTGCACAGAAATAAGACACACACCATTCCCAAGCCTTCCCCTCTCTCCTGTTATGCAGCCACCTTGGCATGTTATCACATTCACCCCATTCCGATTTTTTTAAAGCCCAGAAGAAACAGCCACCTTTACACAGAACACAGAAGATTTAGGTGTCAGGGAAGAGTCACAGCCGTCTCGTTTTTGCCAACAAACTTCTTTACTTAGAATCATAGAGTTGGAAGAGACCACAAGGGCCATCCAGTCCAACCCCCTGCCAAGCAGGAAATACCATTCATGATTACAGAAGAGAAAAGCATGTGGTTCAATCACACATGGAAAATATTCTCTGACAAGGCTGTGGGAAATATGATTGTATGGCAGCGTTAAGGCAAAAATACTTATCTACCTGAGGTGCAATCTGAGTCTCTCAAAAAGAGAAGACCAATGTGGCACCAAGCAGATGTTTATATTTTTGCCAATCTCTCCTTTGAAGAGGAAAAATGTATGATTCACTACTAAAATTATTAGTTTCACAATGGTAAGAGGGAAATATCTATTTTAGATCAAAAGAGGTATCAATCATGAAAAGAAAAGAAATCAACATGGGTGATATTCAACATGAGTCAGAATAATTAGTCAGAACAGAGTCATTAAAATCAATGAATCAAGGAATTCATTTGAATGAGTTTACTCTGAGTAAGTTTTCGTTGGATAACACCCCATGTATTTATTCTAAGCAAAAGATCCAAGTTCTGTGGGGTGCTTTAGTATATGAATTTTTGCCTTTGGATTACATGCTGAGTCCTTGTCCACTGGAAGACTGATGAAACAGAACTTCAACTCCACAATTACTATCTGCAAAACAAAGAAACACAAAAATGTAAGATCGCCAGGCCTTCATGAGCAAATAAATTGTTGTTCTAAACACAAACCAAAGGACAAATCCTTCCAAACCATAATGCTACTGACTATAAAATCTCTTTTATATAAGTTGCTCCTTAAAACTTTATTTATTTTTTATTAAAAAAAATGCTTTAATTTAATCTGTCCCTTCCTCCAACAAAGCATGGCTTGTGAATACGTTGTCTGTTGGACCTCGGCTGATGATGGATGCTTCACACAGGTGTGGAGAATGTGACAAGTCAATTTACAGCTCCTTGTCAGGGATATTTTTATTACTCCTACCGCTAGTTGTATTATTTACCTGTTCTCCACCCTAAGGTCCCGGGACAGGTTCCAATTAAAACACAGCATTCAAAACAGTTTTAAACCATTCACTGTCACAGAAATAGGGTGGTTCCTAAAAATATATACCTTCGATCTCAAAAGCTAGGATTAAGAGGTGCATTCCAGCATCTTCCAGAAGCTATATTATGAAGGTGTCATATGCCAGTGGTGTGAGGTCAGTGGGTATGGAGGACTAGAATCATAGAATCAAAGAGTTGGAAGAGACCACAAGGGCCATCCAGTCCAACCCCCTGCCAAGCAGGAAACAAGGCTACACCCCTAAATGTTTCTGGTAAATTGAAGTATTAAAACCTGGTTCCTCCTTCCCAAAGCCTGGGAAGCTTTGACCAGCTTGGGATGTTAACACGCATGGCACCGCCCCCCACATCGCCCTCGCAAGCTGGCACCTGTGCCCTACCTGTTCCCCTTTGGAAAAAAAATACCGCAAGCCACTGCCATATGCACCTCTGAAGTGAAGGGGCTTGACAACCCAGGGGCTGCCAAATTGAAGGTCTTCTCCTGGGCCACCACCCCTGAGCTTCTAAAGCTGGTGGAGCAAGCCAAGGGGATTCCCGCTACTGTTCTTATCACCTGAGAGGGTCTGTAGGGGAGGAAGCAGTTTTTATGCTCTTTGGGGCCTTTCCGCTATTGAGTGCTTTAAGCACTGCCATGAGCAACTGTGGTTTGCGCCAAGAAGCGAACTCCAGTACGGTATTGACTTCTCGAAACATAAAAGCAGAGGAAGGGGTTGGGGAGCTGAGACCAGTTGATTCGTTGTCTCCTGAACGCAGCACATTGTGGACGCTTCTTCCCCATTCCTGCACAGGCTGACAGGCACCCGGCCCAAAGTCAGTGAGAATATTTAACATCAAATGGTGAGCATTCCCAACTCTACACAGGGTAAATGGGAAAATCTTGCCTCACCGTCTGCAGCAAAACTGTTCCGGACTGCAATATCCGAGGTGGTGATACACACTGGCAAAGCAACCATCTGTGCAGACACCTCCAGCTTGTATACACTCAGCCTCATTGTTTGCCTCAGCATATATTCCTGTGGAAAAAGATTGAAGGAAGTCTATGTTTATTGCCCAGAGAGAAAAACATTAGATTTGAATAAAAAATACCAATAAAATAAAGAGAAATTAAGAAGGAGGAAGAACTCAGGTAAACCACAGAGCAATTGCAGGCCATTGCTGTGGATGCCCTTGATCTCATTGGGGGCCTGATTTTGCAACCCGGGATGATCCAGAGTGGAACAGACCTGACCCAACCCCAGAATCTAGATTATGCTCCTGAAAACCAAATCTTTTAAAATCCCATTGACTTGCATTGGGAAAGCTAAACAGCTATAACTTCATTGTTTTTGTTTCTTTTCTCAGATAGGTGCAATGTGGGATATAATCCACTGGGAGCACTCAAATACCACCTTCCTTCCTTTGCTAGAGTGGACATGCATGGGAATGTTTGGTCCAACCAGTCAAAACTTCCTGTTCCTCCTGGCCTGGAGCATCCGTCCTTGCATGTGACTAGTGGGTGGGCATGACCTTTCCAGACCTGGTAAAAGGCCAAGGCATGCTGCCACTCTCTATCTTTTACATCTTCGTTTCCTCCTGCGAACTTCCTGCACTGAACTGCTGGCTGCTAGCCAAGCAGTTCCCCAGGTCAGCTTCCATATGGGATAAACCTGTTAGTGTAAGTTTGTACCTTTAAGCCTAAATCCTGCTTTCAGGGATCACACTGTGCTCTGCCTGATTGTGAGTAAACTTTCCTTTTATTGCTTACGAATAAGACTGTGATGTCTTTATTCTTTTAGGAGGGATTTAAAAGGGGATTCTTACCAGGAACATATAATTCAATCTGAGGGAAATAGAATTGCGTAATAGTAAGAGGTTCTAACGAGCCTGCAACCAGATTTCTGCTCTGCATGAAAAGGGAAATGCAAACTCTGCCAAGTAAAGGAACTTGCTAGCGCAAGTTAGGAAGGATTTTAATACACAATATATACTCTCCTGCCACCACCTCCTGTCAAATACAAGGGAAAGAAAAGGAGGCAGTGAGAGATTTTACTTTCTTGGGTTCCATGATCACTGCAGATGATGACAGCAGTCACGAAATTTCAAGACACCTGCTTCTTGGGAGAAAAGCAATGACAAACATCTTTAAAAGACAGCATCTTAAAAAGCAGAGACATCACCTTGCCAACAAAGGTCTGTATAGCTAAAGCTATGATTTTCCCAGTAGCAATGTATGGAAGTGAGACCTGGACCATAAAGAAGACTGATCGCTGAAGAATTGATGCTTTTGAATTATGGTGCTGGAGGAGACTATTGAGAGTCCCATGGACTGCAAGAAGATCAAACCTATCCATTCTGAAGGAAATCAGCCCTGAGTACTCACTGGAAGGACAGATCGTGAAGCTGAGGCCCCAATACTTTGGCCACCTCATGAGAAGAGAAGACTCCCTGGAAAAGACCCTGATGTTGGGAAAGATGGAGGGCACAAGGAGAAGGGGACGACAGAGGGCGAGATGGTTGGACAGTGTTCTCGAAGCTACCAACATGTGTTTGAGCAAACTGCAGGAGGCAGTGGAAAACAGGAGTGCCTGGCGTGCTTTGGTCCATGGGGTCACAAAGAGTCGGACACGACTAAGCAACTACACAACAACAACATATCCTCTCCTGCCACCCTGAACATTCCCACATGCATGGCATATGGAGAGACTGTTGCCCCTATAGTGTGGAAGTAACCCAAATTTCATATGGGGGGTTTACATTTTAAGTAAAACCACTATAACTTTTTTTATTTTTCTTCACATGGAGGTTTGCAGTTTGGAGACACCACATATCTTCAGGAGGGCATGAACTACCTACCTTTATATTTGGATGTGGGTTCCCCCCAATAAAATAACCACCCCTATAACATATATATTTTGAAAAAAGACCATGAGTACTCAATCCTTCCTTCCTTCCTACCTACCTACCTACCTACCTACCTATTATGCTTCTTTGTCCTTTTCCTTGATGGGCATAACCCTCGCCCCCAGGCAGCAAACATTGAATAACCCATCCCTATAACATATATATTTTCGAAAAAGACCATGAGTGCTCAATCCTATCTATCTATCTATCTATCTATCTATCTATCTATCTATCTATCTATCATCTATCTATCTATCTATCTATCATGCTTCTTTGTTCTTTTCCTTGACGGGCATAACCCTCCCTCCCAGGCAGCAAACGTTCAATGATATACTTGCCAGGCAGGGACTAAGAAGCACCCCCGAAATGCATACCGGTAGCTGAATTGAAAGGTGTGGCCAGATTCAGCCTGCGAGCTTATCATTGACATCTGGCTGGCTACTGTAAGAACAGGGACTAGATCAGGGTTCCCCAAACTTAGGTCTCCGGCTGTTTTTTGACTGCAACTCCCATCATCTCTAGGTGACAGGACCCAGCGGTCAGGGATGATGGGAATTGCAGTCCCAAAACAGCTGGAGACCCAAGTTTGGGAAAGCCTGGACTAGATGAGCCATTGGCTCTTCTTCCATTTTTATTTGGGAGTTAGCATTGTTTGCCACTACATCACCTTAAGCTGTATGTCATGTAGTGTCCTTGGTTCTTTAATAGGAAGAACAGTGATACTATCTCAGTGGTACTATATGTCAGCATCGAAGGGGAGAGCATGAGTGGGATAAACAGTCCAGAATAAGATTTGGCCCTGCACATTGATAGTATTAAAAGGGTAACCTATCTGGGTCTCAGATAATTGCTTACATTGGTTAGAAATGATCACCAAAGCAAGGGCAGCAAAGAGAAAGTAGCAGGCCTTCATAGCTTTGAGAAGGTAAAGGTGGACGTCTGCTGCACAAGGAAAGGAGAACTGGCAGGCAATGTGGTCTGTGCAAGCCTTTTGTACTGTTCTGGGGAGGGCAACTCCTCCAGCTCTTGGGCATAAATACTGAATTAGAAATAATACTTCCTCCTCCCCCCCAAAAAAGGGGAAAAAACCAACCACAAAAACCCCCAAGAAAACCATTAGGCAGTGTGCCACACTCTTACATGGAAAGAAGACCCTGTTCTTTGGAGTTGGAACACCTGGGCAGACTGGATGTCATGACAGATCAGGGTGGCCAAGGTGGCCTTAGGTGAAACTCAAGAGCTGGGAATTGTGCACACAAGTTTCTTACTCATGTTGTGTGTGGGGGGGGGGGGGTTGGAGGGATAAAAATTGCCTTTTGCTATATAAAAAAAAGTTTTGGGGTATCACTAATAGTTTTCCATTTTTAAAGGGAGTTTAGAAGTGCTGGTCTTACTTATAAATTGCATGTCTCTTTGGTTTTAAAGTTTGATTCTATTGGTATTTTTCTTACAAATAACTGACTTGGTTTTCCCTAAGCAACTCTAAGCTTTTTTTGACCAAGTGATATATAAATCTTGAAATAAATAACAGCAGATGTGTGCAAAGTGCCGAAGTTGCTCTTACACATGATGGTCTTATGCAGTCCCCAAATATATCTTGTGGGCTGGCTAATGGTGGACATTGTCTTCCTCCCTGGTTGTGGTCTTCTCAGCTACATAATTTCGGATTCCATCTTGTGGAATTGTGATGGTGGACTAGAATATGGACCCTGGATCTGATCCCTGGATCTGATTTCTTGACCAAGCTTTTTCTTGAAATAAATAACAGCAGATGTGTGCAAAGTGCTGAAGTTGCTCTTACACATGATGGCCCTATGTTGTTGATGTTTAGTCGTAGTTTCCAATTGGCTGCAGGAACTTCCTGCTCTCAAGCGGAAGTCGCATCGGACGTTCGGCTTCCGAAAAAGATTCTAAAACCGGAACACTTCCAGGTTTTCGGCATTTGGGAGCCAAAACGTTCCAAAATGGAGGCGTTTGGGAACCAAGGTTTGACTGTAATTACCCCCAGTCACTTCTCAGCTTCACTATTTATAGAACAGACAAACCTTCAGATTAAACACGATCCCATGAGAGCAAGATAACCTCTACCATGTTAACTTCTGGCAGCCTTCATATTTCATTTGTTCAACAGTGGTACCTTGGTTTATGAACACAATTGGTTCCGGAAGTCTGTTCATAAACTGAAGTGTTCATAAACTGAAGCGAACATTCCCATTGAAAGTAATGGAAAGTGGATTAATCCGTTCCAGACGGGTCCGCGGAGTACTCAACCTGAAGCGTATTTAACCCGAAGCATGGGTGTAATTGGTTCCGGAGGTCTGTTCATAAACTGAAGTGTTCATAAACTGAAGCGAACTTTCCCATTGAAAGTAATGGAAAGTGAATTAATCCGTTCCAGATGGGTTCGCGGAATTCGTAAACTGAAAATTCGTAAACCGAGGTGTTCGTAAACCGGGGTTCCACTGTATTGTAAAGTCACAAACTTTATGAACTTGGCATGTAGCACTCATTTTTACAGGAAGGGGTCAGTTAATCAATGAACCCTTCCTGATTTATTTACTTCCTTACGATCTCTGTGCAGTAAAGTTGATTGACCTTTGCTGATTGTACTTGGCTTGTGGAACAAATGCTATTCTTCCTCTGGAGGGAAGCAAGCTGCATATATTTCAAAAACCCAGCAGGATCCAATCCAAGATCCATCTGGCTAACCATCATTACCCCTAAAGTCTTACCATTATTGTTCTATATTTATACAAATTTAAGCACCAAGGAAAAACAAAAAAGAAAGGAAAGGAATAAAGGAGGGTCATCGCCAGTTGAAAACAAGGATCAAGTAGAAAGCAAGGAGAATGGCAGCTCCCCTGAAATCATTGGGAGCTGTTGCCAGACAGAGTAGGCAATATTGGGCTACATAGGGAAATAGTCTGACCTGGTAGAAACACTATCTAGTACCATTTCATCAAATGTTTGCTGGGCAGGGGGAGAGATCACACAAGCTGATTATTTAATTTAGAATTCATTTATAAATGAAAGAATTTAGGCCCCTTTTTAATTATTGTCATGTGTTAAATTGCTTTTAAATATTTGCCTTCTTTTTAGATATAGATTTCTAAATGGTTTTGTGCTTTTTTCTTAGCTTTTTTGCTGCTAACAGTTGTCTTTTTATATAATTGTATATTTTATTATTGTAACCCATCCTGGAACCTTATGGTAAAGGGAGAGTAAGAAAGTAATAGAGCAGACAACGTCGTATCTGCATTAATCTTAGAGGCCTCAAGAAACATTTGGCAGAAAGGAGGAATATAAATTTAACAACAGCAACCCCAGAGCCCAGTAGTTAGTCTAGCCAGACGGAGTGCCCTGTGTTGTGCGAGACAGTCTTGAGTCCTGCTGCTCCATGCAAAGGGGATCTCCCCTCCCAACCCAATAATGCAAAATGTTGCACTTTGAGGATTTAATCCCTGGAGTAACTTAATAGAGACAGGTGGAGTAGGAAATTAACTGAAAGTAAGTTTTACAATGTTATTTTTCCCAAGTGGAGAATCTCTGGGGTGTGTGGGAAAGAACATTCCCTTTTGGGGTTCAAAACAAAGTTTCATAACCAAGATCCCAGCAAGTCTGACTAGATTCAGTAATGCATTGCCCCACAGAGTCCAAAAGAGCCTGCAAGACCATTTCTATTATGATACTCTAAAGAGGATAAACCTATGTCACATGGGGTTCTTTTATCCTCATCCTAACCACCTTCTGCGACTTCACCATTTATAATCTAACCACAGTGCGCTGAAGCACTTACTCAACCCCCCCTTTTCTTTTACAATACGGGAAGAGTTCTCCTTACACCTTACCTGGAACAGGTAGGTAGCCGTGTTGGTCTGATGCAGTCAAAACAAAATTAAAAAATCCTTCCAGTAGCACCTTAGAGACCAACAAAGTTTGTCATAGGTATGAGCTTTCTGAAGAAGTGGTCTCTAAGGTGCTACTGGAAGGTTTTTTTAAATTTTGTTTTGACCTTACCTGGAGTTATTTTTCCCTCCAGCATTCAACTGTTAGTTTTCTCCTGAACTGGTTCTTAGCAGTTCCGTGGTCAGACCTCACTCTTGCATAGTGATGCTGGCTGGCTTCACTCACCTTGGGTTTTACAGAACCTCTGGGTTTAACCTTGCAGGTGTTTGACTCCACAGCTCTGTTTAAAATGAGGGAGATCACAGACATGCTGTTCATTTGATTATTTTTTTATTAAGTCGTAATCTGAAGAGAAAATGACAGAAAACTGGCTCTTGGTGAAAGTAATGCCCCTTAAGTGACAAGAGGAGAACATGCACATTCTACATTTGATGACTGAATCCCTGAACAGAATGTGGGCAGAAATGTAGAGAAATGCCAAGAGAGAGAGGAGTGGTGATTGAGCTGTAGTTTCAGTGCACAACTGTGGTACATTTTCAGAACATCCTTGCAGTGGTGAGGAGAAAAAGAGTACTGTGGACTTGCTTCTTGCAAAGAACTGGTTCTGATGGAAGTGGAGAAATCAGAGCACAGAGTTGTCCTCAGGCAAGTATCCTATGAAGTTTAAAAAGTAGAAAGGTTAGATCAGGGGGCCCCAGACTATGGCCTGGAGCCATAGCTGCCAAGTCTCCCGTATTCCTCGGGAAATCCCCATTTTTCCAGCTGTTCCTAGCTGGAAAAAAAACGGATTTTTTTTGTTTTTTCCCAGTTTATTCTGGCTCAGCGGCCATTTTGGAACTGGGTGGAGCATGCTCAGAAGCGACTTTTGATGCTGCTCTGCCCAGTTCCAAAATGGCTGCAGTGCGACTTCTGGCGCGGTGGCCATTTTGGAACTTGGCAAAGCAGCATCAAAAGTCACTTCTGAGCATGCTCCACCCAGTTCCAAAATGGCGGCAGCGCTACTTCCGGTCTGCTACTTCCGCCCGGTCCCTTATTTCTCTGACAGCAACTTGGCAGGTATGCCCGGGGCCCCGAATTGCTCATTTCTCCGCCCGCCCCCCGCTGCCACCGTCCTCTGCCACCACCTGCTCTTACTGGCGTGGCGCAGTGTGGCTGCTCACTTCCGAGTCGCAGAGCACCGGAAATAGCTTGAGCACATGCACAAACGTCATTTCCAGCGCACTTCCAGGACGGAGGAGGCCCCTGTTTATGCGCACAAGCTATTTCCAGTGCTCCTGTGAAATAGCGCCGGAAATAGCGTGTGCGCATGAGTATTGGCACACGATCCCCCGCCCTCTGGCCCCTGCGTGATTGGTGCTGCAGGAACCGGCCCGAAGTGCGGTAGGTTTGGGAACCCATGGGTTAGATCAATGTGGTACAGTCCCCAAAGAAATGGGTAATAGCTTCCTGAACGTCTTCTGCCTACTGATGGTAGGACCATCAGGGCCTAGAAACCAAGTCTTATGAGGAACAGTTGAGGAAGTTGGGAATGTTTATTTTATTTTTATTTTTTGTAAATAATTTTTATTCATTTTCCAATTGAAAAACATTCATATTAATAGCAAATCAAATCTTTCCACATTCAAAAAAAAAAAGCAATATAGTCAATTATATAATCCGAATTATTTAATTTTTGTGGGACTTCCCGTGTTCTGGATTTCAAAAGCCAAAAATCTATCATTTATCTTTCTGCTGTCTTCTCTATTACTTCACAATTTTCCAATCCCAATATTAACAATCTCCTCTCTCTATCCGTCAGGAAGCTGGGTATGTTTAGCCTGGAGAAGAGAAGACTGATCACCATCTTCAGACATCTGAAGGGCTTACATGCAGATGGAAGAAGCTTGTTTTCTCCTGCTCCGGAAGGTAGGATCCGAATCAATGGATTCAAGTTTCAAATTACAAGAAAGGAGATTCCAAGTAGTCATCAGGGTGACAAGAATACACAGAGGAATTATACCACAAAGGTATGGAGGTCTCGTATACCCCAGGTAGTGTGGTTGCTGACTTTGAGCCAGACAGCTTGGAGAGTGAAGTCAAATGGGCCTTAGAAAGCACTACTAATAACAAGGCCAGTGGAAGGGATGATATTACAGCTGAACTATTTAACATTTTAAAAGATGATGCTGTTGAGGTGCTACAGTCAATATGCCAGCAAGTTTGGAAAACTCAGCAGTGGCCAGAGGACTGGAGAAGATGAGTCTACACCCCAATTCCAAAGAAGGGCAGTGCCAAAGAATGCTCCAACTACCGCACAATTGCGCTCATTTCACACGCTAGTAAGGTTATGCTTAAAATTCTACAAGGCAGGCTTAGGCAGTATGTGGACCGAGAACTCCCAGAAGTGCAAGCTGGATTTCGAAAGGGCAGAGGAACCAGAGACCAAATAGCAAACATGCGCTGGATTATGGAGAAAGCTAGAGAGTTCCAGAAAAACATCTACTTCTCCTTCATTGAATATGTGAAAGCATTTGACTGTGTCGACCACAGCAAACTATGGCAAGTTCTTAAAGAAATGGGAGTGCCTGATCACCTCATCTGTCTCCTGAGAAATCTCTATGTGGGACAAGAAGCTACAGTTAGAACTGGATATGGAACAACTGATTGGTTCAAAATTGGGAAAGGAGTACGACAAGGTTGTATATTGTCTCCCTGCTTATTTAACTTATATGCAGAATTCATCATGCGAAAGGCTGGACTAGATGAATCCCAAGCCGGAATTAAGATTGCCGGAAGAAATATCAACAACCTCAGATATGCTGATGACACAGCCTTGATGGCAGAAAGTGAGGAGGAATTAAAGAACCTTTTAATGAGGGTGAAAGAGGAGAGCGCAAAAGATGGTCTGAAGATCAACATAAAAAAAAACTAAGATCATGGCCACTGGTCCCATCACCTCCTGGCAAATAGAAGGGGAAGAAAAGGAGGCAGTGGGAGATTTTACTTTCTTGGTTTCCATGATCACTGCGGGTGGTGACAGCAGTCACGAAATCAAAAGACGCCTGCTTCTTGGGAGAAAAGCAATGACAAACCTAGTCAGCATCTTAAAAAGCAGAAACATCACCTTGCCAACAAAGGTCCATATAGTTAAAGCTATGGTTTTCTCAGTAGTGATGTATGGAAGTGAGAGTTGGACCATAAAGAAGGCTGATGGCCGAAGAATTGATGCTTTTGAAATATGGTGCTGGAGTCCCATGGACTGCAAGAAGATCAAACCTATCAATTCTGAAGGAAATCAGCCCTGAGTGCTCACTGGAAGGACAGATCCTGAACTGAGGCTCCAATACTTTGGCCACCTCATGAGAAGAGAAGACTCCCTGGAAAAGACCCTGATGTTGGGAAAGATTGAGGGCACAAGGAGAAGGGGACGACAGAGGGTGAGATGGTTGCACAGTGTTATAGTAGTGAGCAACATGAGTTTGACCAAGCTGCGGGAGGCAGTGGAAGACAGGCGTGCCTGGCGTGCTCTGGTCCATGGGGTCACGAAGCATCGAACATGACTAAATGACTAAACAACAACAATAGAATCATCAGGAAGACAGTCAAGTCTGCTTCACGAGGCTTTTGAACAGAGATTGGATGGTCATCTGTTAGGGATGCTTTAGTTGACATTCCTGCAGTGCAGGGCATGGGAACCCTTCCAACTCAATGATTCTGTTATTTTACAAGACATGGGTGGGGAGCCTCAGGGCCAGTCCTCCAGGCCTCTCTATCTGGCCCTAGAAATTTTCCCTTCGGGCCACACCTCTCACAGCCCATGCTATGCAACCCAAGTTTTTATAATACAGTGTATGTCATTCTGCTCTGATCATGACAATGAAGTTCTGCTCTGTGGGTTGAGTCACACATTCATGTGGCCTATATATCACTCATTATCTCAAGGATGGGGGAACCTCTGGTCAAAAGGGGGGGCATTCAAATGAGACCCCCCAGGCCTTCCTATCCAATTCTCTAGAGCAGGGACATCCAACAGGTAGATCGTAATCTACCGGTGGATCACTGGACGTCTGTGGTAGATCCCTGGTTCCCCCAAAGAAGCTCAACAACTTTGACCTGAACCCCAAAAAACAGGGACTTCCTCCTTCCTTAAAAAAGCTCAACCTGAACCTCCCAAAATGGGGTAGATGTCTGCCAGTTTTCAAATCTGCAAGTAGATCCCAGTCTCTTGGGAGTTGGCCACCCCTGCTCTAGATTCTTCGCCAGGAGACCCCCCCCCCACCAGCCTTGCTCTACAACCTTCTCAAGTGTGTTTGTTTAGCTAGAATATGTCATTGGACTGTGATAATGCCTCTTGCATGAATGGAGAGTGAATGGAGAAGTATGCATTTGTGTATAGAAATCTTAGATTTCTCTGTGCCTGGAATGTAGTCTACTGGACAAAACTAAGAGGAACGTCCTTTGCTCCTTTGAGAGGAATGCCGCCACAGATTTTCTTTCATCACAATGCTATCCCATAGTAGCAAATCAGAAAAACGGAATGGAACTAATATTTGAAGTCATGCAAATATTGGTACTTACTTGGTACAGCAGTTCAATCCTCCATGGCAATTTCCGGATACACTAAAAGTTGGAGGACATGGACCAAAAATGCAGTAACTCTGCCCCTTTGCTCTGCAGGCAAGAGTATCGCCGAGATCAGGAGGAGGACCCTGAGCATAACCTAGTTACAAGAGACGGGGTGTTAGTTTCTTAGCTTTTTATTCATTCACATACAACAAACAACCCACAGTTGTGAGCATTAGCTTGGAGTGTGAGCAGGTATCTCTCCGTAGAACATATAATTAGGGGCAGCCCATCAGGTGACAAAATGGCTGTGAACATTGGCCATCCTGGCTGAGGCACATGTGAGTTGTCACCCAGGACATCTGAAGAACACCATACTGGCTACTTCAGTACAGAAATTACTGAGCTAAATGGATGAGGAAGCTTTCTAAGCCTTTAGAATGAAGCAAGCCAAATAAACTGAGAATAAAAACAAACTGTGCCCCTCCCTCCCTCCCACCAAACTGAAAACCTTGCATCTCTTTTGGTGTTGGTATGTGTTTGTGTGTGGTGTGTGTGTATGAGGCCAAAGTTCTTTTCCAACTTACCTGGGCAAATCTGGAAGAGGAGGACGACAACAGCAACGAAGAAGTAAAGGATCCTCATGGCTGGTGATCTGGTGGGCTCTGCGAGTCTGGTGGGCAGTAGAAATTCACACAAATTCTCAGGCCAGAGATTTTATGGAGGTCGAAGCTAGAGACTGCTTGCGTATTTATAGGGTTGAAACGATTGTGAAATCTAGGTGGCTATGTTACTTGTCAATAAGTAACTGTCCTTAGCAGTTTGGAAAACTTGTCAGCTGCTGGCAGGCAATTGCACATTTCAAATGATGTGACAATTAAGTAATGATGCAAGATGCACTCTTACGAAACTTCAGCAACAACACATTAAGTTCCTTGTGACCTAATTGATGGAGGGAACTCCTGGGGGCTCTTGGAAACGGAGAAATGAACATAAGAAGAGCATGCTGGATCAGGCCAATGGCCCACCTAGTCCAACATCCTGTTCTCACAGCGGCCAACCAGATTCCTGTGGGAAATATGTAAGCAGGATTTGAACACAAGAGCCTTCTTCCTTCCTTTGGTTTCAAGCAACTGATATTCCACAAGCATTTCTGCCTCCAATTGAGGAGGCAGAGCATAGCCATCATAGCTAATAATCATTGATAAGCCTCTCCTCTTGAATTTGTCTCTTTTAAATAAGAAACAAGAAAAAGATAATGGTGAGGGTAAGCACTGTTGCTTTTTTTTTTTAAAAAAAACAAATTCATTTGGGGAGAAGGTGAAATCACAAACTGCGCATGAAATACTGGATGTGAGGAAAGTCTGGGTGAAGCAACAGGAAAATTCCATAGCTTCAACTTGACTACTCGAAACTGCCTGACCTTATTATTATTATTTAAATGACCTATAATGTGCAAATCATTTATCCGGCCTTGTCCTGAGGCTTTAATGCTGTTAACACCTAAAGGTTCCAAGCTGTGAACTTGGCCCTGGATGTAAGCCTTGATTTGCGCAATTGATGGAAGCCTTGGGCTGGCTATGCACTTAAACGACCAAAAGTGGAGTCTGGCAATCTGCACAGATGATAAGAGGGAAAATCTGAGCAGGTCTCTATCTAGTAAATAACTTATAGCTAAGTAATGTTCTTGGCACTGATCTACCTCCTCTAGAGGAAACCACCGATGAGGTCAGGCAAATGAAAGAAGAGACAAGAAAGGAGAATATCATTATTCTTATTTAACACTGATAAGCTCTTTAAGTTGTTGTTGTTGTTGTTTATTAAATATATTAGATCTGTCACCTGTAAAGTTTTGTCTCAAAGCATCTCCTCCTGCCAATTTTATGTTTTGGTCCATATATTCCTGTATGCCCATAAAGGTTGGTTGGTTGACATTAAAGTTATATGTTGCCCTTTATCTGAGCAGCACAGGGTGATTTACAGTATTTTAAAAAATAATATAATAGCAAACAAAACAATACCCCCCCAAACATCATAGATTGCTTAATTAGCCAAAGACCTGGGAGAAGAGGAATGTTTTTACATAATGAAGCCAACTGGAGTTTCCAAATTGGAACCATATCAGAGGGAATCTGGGCACCACAGTTCAAGAAGGATACTGACAAGCTGGAACGTGTCCAGAGGAGGGCAACCAAAATGGTCAAAGGCCTGGAAACGATGCCTTATGAGGAACGGCTTAGAGAGCTGGGTATGTTTAGCTTGGAGAAGAGAAGGTTAAGGGGTGATATGATAGCCATGTTCAAATATATAAAAGGATGTCATATAGAGGAGGGAGAAAGGTTGTTTTCTGCTGCTCCAGAGAAGCGGACACGGGGCAATGGATTCAAGCTACAAGAAAGAAGATTCCACCTAAACATTAGGAAGAATTTTCTGACAGTAAGAGCTGTTCGGCAGTGGAATTTGCTACCAAGGAGTGTGGTGGAGTCTCCTTCTTTGGAGGTCTTTAAGCAGAGGCTTGACAGGCATATGTCAAGAATGCTTTGATGGTGTTTCCTGCTCGGCAGGGGGTTGGACTGGATGGCCCTTGTGGTCTCTTCCAACTCTATGATTCTATGAAATCCTTTCCAACTTAGTTGCATCAGGCTAGCCAACATGGGCTGCTGATTCTTGTCTCAATGTCCGTCACAGATCAGAAGCTCACAGCTGGAGGTGACAAGGCTGGCTGCCCACCATCTATTCCCATTTGCCATGGGTCACTTAATCCTCAAGGATGTCCTTTCCCAGATCTGGTCCCTGTCAGCATAGCAACTGATAGGTCAGCCTGGAGCACCTGAACAAAGTTCTCTGCAGGCCTATGTCAGCCGCCTACAAAGTGCACACTGCCCCAAAGGCAATGGGGGGGTGGGGTAGTAACGGATTGTTCAAAGCACACATGGGATTCCTTCTTTCGTAGTATGGTGCCCTGTGCGAGGCCAAAATTTGGCACACCGAAATGGATCTTCTCAATTACAGATCTTCTCAATTTTGTGGCGCACGGTGTCCACAGTGCCCTAAATCCAGCACTGCCTGGAAACTGCACTTTTGCCCATGTCAGCGTGGGGCACACAATGTTTGTGTGGACATGCAATGAAGCTGAACATTGGAAGATTCAGGCCCAATAGTCCTTCATGTAGCGCACAGTTAAACTATGGAACTCCCTTCCACAGGAGACAGTGACGGCCACCATCAACCTACCTGCAGATTGAATTATTATTATTATTATTAATAATAATAGATTTTTATTTGATTTTTGATTTTCAAAAACATAAACATAAAACAAAAACCAATTCAGAATCCAGATATCGAGATTACTCCGAGTCTCTCCACCCCCACCTGTGGCTTATTGATCTCTAGAAAACATGTGGTCTTTGTGTATGCTGTGCCATTTTGCTGTGCTCTTATCTCTGTGATTAAGACTTTAGTCACAACATGGAGAGTTTTCTCACTTTAGAGGAGAGAGGAGTCCCTGTGTTTGTCTTTCTCAGACCCTCCAAGTGTCCCTGTTTTCCAGAGACAGCCCCAGATTTACAGAAGCCGTCCCAGTTTCTGATTTGATCCCGGAATGTCCCACTTTTCCTTAGGACATCCCTATTTTCACTGGAGAAATGTTGGAGGGTATGGAGTTATGTGACCCTCAAGCCAAGGAGATAAGTAATTATACAACCTTTAGAAGACATCTGAAGGCAGCCCTGTATAGGGAAATTTTTTAATGTTTAATTTTTTAAAATTATTATTTATATGTTGAAAGTCACCTAGAGTGGCTGTGGCAACCCAGTCAGATGGGCAGGGTAATAATAATAATAATGATAATAATAATAATAATAATAATTGAATAGGGCACCCCCATTTTCATCGTCGAAGAATTGATGCTTTTGAATTATGGTGCTGGAGGAGACTCTTGAGAGTCCCATGGACTGTGAGAAGATCAAACCTATCCATTCTGAAGGAAATCAGCCCTGAGTGCTCACTGGAAGGACAGATCCTGAAGCTGAGGCTCCAATACTTTGGCCACCTCATGAGGAGAGAAGACTCCCTGGAAAAGACCCTGATGCTGGGAAAGATTGAGGGCACAAGGAGAAGGGGATGACAGAGGATGAGATGGTTGGACAGTGTTCTCGAAGCTACTAACATGAGTCTGGCCAAACTGCGGGAGGCAGTGGAAGACAGGAATGCCTGGCGTGCTCTGGTCCATGGGGTCATGAAGAGTCGGACACGACTAAACGACTAAACAACATTTTCATCAGATGAATGTTGGAGGGAATGCTTTCTTTGTATACTTCCTACGAGTGAGGCAGGGGAGGGGAGCTGATTTCCTGGTGCTCTGGTTTGTGGTAACAAATGCACTGCCAACATAAAAGAAAACAGGACACTTGTTTTATTTATAAGATTTCTTGCCCACCTTCTCTCTAAGGACATGGGGCAGGTTACAGCAGTATTATCGTGCAGTTATAAAAAAGTGTTTCAACCGTAGTAGAGTTGGAAAGGACCCCGAGGGTCATTTAGGCCCCCCTGCAATGCAGGAATCACAGCTAAGGAATCCTGAAACAGAGCAGTATGGATACAGCAAAGGAAGGCCATTCAGAGAAAACAAATGACCTGAAGTGCTAAAGGCCGGGGTAAAGAGGTGTGTGTCTTCTGCATGCAACAAAAGCTGCACAGTTGTGATATTAGATGCATCTCTGTGAGGAGGGAATTCCACAACTGAGTTGAGGTCATTTAATACAGTGGTACCTCTGTTTTCAAACATAATCCTTTCCGGAAGACTGTTCAAGTTCCGAGACGTTCAAAAACTGAAAACTCAATACAAAAGCCTCAATAAGGAAAACTCAATATGTAAGCCGTGTGGCATGTTTGACTTCCCAAAAGTGTTTGAAAACTGAAGCATTTACTTCTGTGTTTATGGCATTCAAAAACCTAAACGTTCATCAACAGAGACGTTCAAAAACCGAGGTACCACTGTATTTGAATTCTCCTTTTCCAACAACAAATGTTGAGCTCAAAACAGCTCACAATAATTGCAATCAGCCTAATTTGGTCCAGGTACTGAGATTCTACCAGATCCAACTGAGAGATCTACTCAATGAACTGCGACCCACAAACACATTTCAGTTCTTTCTCTGCTACTGATCGGGTCACCCTTAACTTCTCTAAACTTGGGATTTAATAGCCTGGCAAATGTTATACTTACATGCCAGCTCATTCAACCATTTGAATACATGTTATTCTTCCCATTAAATCTCCACTGGGAGGATTTATCTCCCAGGGTTCATACCACAAACCATTTATATAGCAATTTTAATAAGTAAACCCAAGTGCTTAATGCAACTTATGATGTCAGCACTACAATGAGTGCATTCAAAAAAACAATCCTCCCTCCCTCCCTCTCAGCACAACCCATGCTGTTCTTACTGCAATGAATAACTTCTTAGTTCTGACTTACTCCAGGCATACAGTTCCAGCTTTACAGGTAATTTAGCATCTTGTTCAACCCTGAAAACCTACAGTTGAAGGGATCTCTGGATTCAAATTACTGACAAGCAACAAAGCAACGTTTCTCCCCAATGCAATATTTACTGTAGGGCCTCTAGTTCCTGTAGGAAAAGAAATTTAATTAGGAAATAAGAGGAAAATAGACACACCTGCAATGTGGGAAAACTAGGCACAAGAGGGCTCCCCCCAAAAAGGATTCCCCCCCCCAAAAAAGATGAGCAGGTCCAATGCAACTAGTATTTTCATTTTTTTAGATGGGAAAAATTGAGTGAGTTATTCGGGAAGAGCTTGTTGCATTTTGACACAGCACCACCAATCTATCAGAAAAATCAAGTTCTGTATCTCAGTGTCTTATTATATCTTTATATCTTTATCATTTTTCACACAACCAGAGAGCTGCAATATTCTGATATTTCCTACAATTGCAATAATTAATTAAAATCCAATGCTGAGTTTGTGAGTTCAAGCAAAACTGTTGTCTGGTGACCAGCATAGTGTATATGCTCGAAAGATTCCATCAACGGTGTCTCCGAAAAATTTTACACATCACTTGGGAAGACAGGCAAACTAGTATCAGTGTACTGGAAGAAGCAAAGATCACCAGTGTTGAACCAATGATTCTTCAACATCAACTTCGTTGGACTGGTCATGTTGTGCGTATGCCTGATGATCGTCTTCCAAAGCAACTACTCTATTCCGAACTTAAAAATGGAAAGCGTAATTCTGGTGGTCTCCTCCTCCTCCTCCTCCTCCTCCTCCTCCTTCCTTGGTAATCACTCATAGCTGAGTAGGGACATGGGTGGTGCTGTGGTCTAAACCACTGAGCCTAGGGCTTGCCGATCGGAAGGTTGGCGGTTCGAATCCCTGTGACGGGGTGAGCTCCCGTTGCTTGGTCCCAGCTCCTGCCCACCTAGCAGTTCGAAAGCACGTCAAAGTGCAAGTAGATAAATAGGTACCACTGCGATGGGAAGGCAAACGGCATTTCCGTGTGTTGCTCTGGTTTTGCCAGAAGCGGCTTAGTCATGCTGGCCACTTGTCCCGGAAAAACTGTCTGTGAACAAACGTCGGCTCCCTCGGCCAGTAAAGCGAGATGAGTGCTGCAACCCCGGAGTCATTTGCGACTGGACTTAACTGTCAGGGGTCCTTTACCTTTACCATAGCCAAGGAAGACTGTCTTCCATAAACATGGTTTTAACAGTGAGTCCATAAGTGACTGTGGAGGCCAATTCTGGATCCTCACGTCCTTCCACAGTGGGGACATAGGTTTCTGGGCAATAGTGTCCGAGAACCAATATGATATCTCTCACTTTCTCATTTTTCTAATCTTAAATTCAGCTCTGGCCATTTCTGCAGCAATCTGAAAATCTCCTCCTGAAAATTCATCAGCAATTTAGGGTGAATTTCTTCAAACATACCCATTTTGTACATATTTTTGCAAGCAATTTCCCCTACTAAAATGCATTTCAATGCTATTTTCACGAAAGTATGCACTGTTTTTCTCTTTTTCTTTGTATTTCTATGCAAACATTTGTATAACTTCAGAACAGTTGCCAAACAAACTTGGCTTTTGCCACCTGCTCAGTACCTGGGGACATACGAAGGAAACAGGACATCTCCTCTTGTCACTCTGTTGAGTCTGGCTCAGAATTTAGTTTACAGAACACAGATTCCTCTCTCTTGAAGTAAGGATTTATATTCTTGCATCATCATTATTAGTATTATTATTTAAAAGAAAATAGGAGAAACACGCAAGAAGTTTGTTTCTCCCTCACTCATTTGTACCTAACTCTCCTCTCTTAAATAAAAGAAACTTAGCAAAGTTTATGACTGTCTGGCAGGAATATTGAAAATATCCCATATGTTTTCAGAGGGAGACGAGACAGTGCTCCCATCGGGGCTGGAATCTTGGTCATCACTCATCAGAATAAGCAAAATGTTGGTTTTGCTGAAATAGAAGTACAAATGAGTTATAAAGCGAGATGCTTAATACAGTGGTACCTCGGTTTATGAACACAATTGGTTCCAGAAGTCTGTTCATAAACTGAATCGTTCATAAACTGAAGCGAACTTTCCCATTGAAAGTAATGGAAAGTGGATTAATCCGTTCCAGACGGGTCCACGGAGTACTCAACCTGAAGCGTACTTAACCCGAAGCATGGGTGTAATTGGTTCTGGAAGTCTGTTCGTAAACTGAAGCGTTCATAAACTGAAGCGTACTTTCCCATTGAAAGTAATGGAAAGTGAATTAATCCATTCCAGATGGGTCCGCGGCGTTCATAAACCGAAAATTAGTAAACTGAGCTGTTCATAAACCGAGGTTCCACTGTACTGAGTTGAACAATCGGCTCAGTATTTTCTATTCTACGCTGAAGTTACATACATGCCATACATTTAAAGCAAATTTTCCCATGTGTCAACGGATTCTGGGAACTGTAGTTTACCTCTCACATAGCTGCAGTTCTCAGCATGCTTAGTAGACCATAGTTCCCAGGATCCTTTGGAGGGGGAAAAATGTGTGGCGTTTAGTGTCTGGCAATGGCCTTCCGGGTCTTGAGACAGGCATCTTTCTCAACCCTGTTTAGAGTTGTTATGATTAGAACCCGTGACCTTGGATGTGCATAGTTTGTCCTGCATCACTGATCTTTGCCCCTTTCCCCCAAGATGATATCATTTTACTTTCTCAGCAGTCATGCTTAAGTAACCCAGCACAGTACCTGCTCTGAGTCATTTCCTGATTAGTATCCAGTTTAAATAATAACCATCACAACCTCTTTCAAGCCATTCTTCACTGGTGAAACATAACCACCCACCATAGAGTGGGGTGGGGGCGAACCCACACACAGTATTTTTCCAATTATCACCATTTGGATTTTGACTCCAGAGTCCAAACTTATTGGCTAATATTGTTGGGTTCTTAATGTGGCACCTGCCCTGTGGAACGCCCTCCCATCAGATGTCAAGGAAATAAACAACTATCTGATTTTTAGAAGACCTCTAAAGGCAGCCCTGTTTAGAGGAGTTTTTAATGTCGGGTGTTTTATTGTCCGTCCGTCCGTCCCACACACACTTTCCCCAATTATCACTAATTCTGTTGGGAGCCACCCAGAGTGGTTGGCGAAACCCAACCACATGGGCGGGGTATAAATTATTATTATTATTATTATTATTATTATTATTATTATTATTATTTTGAGGAAATGAGGGGCAAGTGCGGCTCATTAACCTGAGATGGGAGCCCATCTAGGAGAAGAAAAACTTTTATCTTCTACCTTCACTGCCTTGTGGCTATACTCATTCATGAGAAATGCTCCAGGAGTAATCCCCAAGGAATAATCCATATCTTCTGTCTTGCAGAACATATCCAGAGAAGAGTCCCAAGGCAGTCAAATGGTGCTTTATAAAACTCTTTCTGGCAACCCCTGTGGCCCAGCTGCTCCCAAATGGACTGCATCAGCGATAATGCATAGTACAAAATATACAGTGCAGTCTCTCTCTCTCTCTCTCTCTCTCTCTCTCTCTCTCTCTCTCTCTCTCTCTCTCTCTCTCTCTCATTTTTATTTTTCATTTTCACTTTTTACAAACATTTTAAACAAGAAACAAAAAACCTTTACAAACCTTCTCCCCTCCTTTCTGCAGTTACTTTTTTATATCTTTTCAATACTGCATAACCAATTTAAATCTATTTACTAATTTGCCCTTATCCTCCAATTAATTATCACTTACTGCACATGTATATAGAAGGCCTGCTAATGTTTTCATTTCTTTGCAGTGCATCTTCAAAAAATCAATAATTTTTCCCCATTCTATTTTTAAAAATCTCTCTTCTCGATTTCATATACTTCAACATAAAGTGCACTCTCAAATCAGCATTGCCAGAACTCTGGGAACGTTTCTCTAATTCTACCCCAGAGATAACATAGAAACAATCTCCTTCTGATTTGTGTAGGAACAAATGAACACTGCCAGACACAGTGTGCAACATATAGCAAGGGCCTATGAGACTGTGGGTAGGAATCGGAAGGGCCTTGGGGCACAGGTGGTTTTTTTCATCAACCTTTCATGTTGAAGGTCAAGGTCAATTAATTTCGTTAGTCAATTTACCTTGAGGTATCCCATGAGTGAGCATTTCTTGGGGCTATGTCGTAGCTGCCATGTAGGGTTGAGTCTCTTGTCCTGATCTTGGACTCTTGGGCGTTGACTCCTTGGTGGTTCCACCATCCTTTCACCAGTCATGGGCGTACCCAGCGAGGGGCGGGGAGCAGCTGCCCCCCCCCCGAAGCAAAAAAATAATTAAAGGGTTATAAAGTGATGAAACGAAACAAAATTAGGTAGGGTGATGGTGAATAATCAGTTGTTTACCACACTGAAATGGTGTAAAAACTGAGAGGTATCTAGAGCCACCTAGTGACAGGTAGAGGAATCTATGTCAGCCAGCCATTGGGATTCAAGGGACGGAGAGGTCTCTAGCAGGGCTCAAGCAGAGAGAAGAGGGAATCTTCTAGAGGGGTCTAGTGAGTTCTGTGTCACTAAACTGAGCCGCCCGCTGCTAAACTGAGCCACCCACTATTAGTTTACCTTCTTATTTACATTTAGAAGACATCGAGGCTGCCTAAATGGATATAAGAAACTGGTTCCAAAAACATAAGTTAAGTAATTTCTGTAGAAAATTTAATTTTAAAGGGTAAAACCTGGCTCACAAGTACAATGGGAGAAGACAGACTGACTGGGTTGTGTTTGATGAGCGTCCATCGGAAATTCTTCAAGGAAAATCTTCAAGGATTGAAACGAAAGTTTTGAACAAGTTTTCTTCAAACCCAAGAAAAATGATATTAGTATAAGACATGTAACTAGAATAAAAATTAAAAAAAATTCAAGCAAATAATTGTAATAACTACCGTAATAAAGCACTGCTATAATTATATATAATTTTCTTAAAATTTTGGTTTCATTCGCCTTTTCCGTGCTAAAATGTCACAACCTGAACGATCATGGCTTACCCCCCCCCCAGTTTTGATCCTGGGTATGCCCCTGTCACCAGTAATAACTTTTGGTGTGTGTGTGGAGGGGAATAACTATTGTTCAGAAAAGATTTCCTCCTTACTTCCAAGAAGGGTCTCTGTCGTCATGTTCTGTTTGCAAGCATTGCATATATTTTGATTGCGAATGGATTGAGTTGATGCAGCTGATATGCTTCACAGCATCATTTAAGTAACAGGTGAGCCCATTCTCCATCCAATCTTTTCTTATACCTTATAATGTTCTCAATTAAAAAAAAAGAAAAATAGAGATCTCATAGAGATAGTTAGTTGCCTATCTCATAGAGATAGTTAGTTGCCCAGACAAGAGCATGATGTGACCCATGAGAGCAGCAAAATAACCAGACCGTACAACGGTGATGGGATTAAAATCAGGCTAAACATTTCTTGAAAGCAGCAGGCAGGGCAAGGGTTGGCATGGCATTGAGTTCCATTTTCAGTATATCATTGCACAAGCTCCATGTTGATGGAATGTTTCTGCTGGGTTTGAACCCCTCCAAACCAGAACAATGGGAGTCGGCCAGTGTTGAGGTTTGCTGTGGTGCAAGCCAAGCAAGCGAGGTCTCACTGGGAGACCAGGGTGCAGACTTCAAGCAAGCAGATACCAAACCCTCGCTTGGGTTTCCTGTGGTCAATCAACCCTTCAGAGCCCTTATGGGTTCCCCCCCCCCATACTATGTTGATCCTACCCAACACCATTTCCGCTCTCACACAAACAATGTTCTTCCGCCTAACAAAGGAAAGCCATAATTTCACTGAGGGAAATGCAAAAGAACAACAACAATACCATTTTTGCGCCTGCGTTGGAGGTGGAGTTGTGGGTGTCACGACCCGAACACGCGCGCAGGGGCTGAGAGCTCAGCCCCTACACAATTGGGGGATTCCCACCTGCATCATTCGGGAGCCGACCAAGTATTGGAGCCTCAGCTTCACGATCTGTCCTTCCAGGGAGCACTCAGGGCTGATTTCCTTAAGAATGGATAGGTTTGATCTTCTTGCAGTCCATGGGACTCTCAAGAGTCTCCTCCAGCACCACAATTCAAAAGCATCAATTCTTCGACGATCAGCCTTCTTCATGGTCCAGCTCTCACTTCCATACATCACTACTGGGATCAATGCCTTGTCGTGGCGAAGGGGCTTGAATAACTCAGAGAAGCTATGAGCTATGCCATGCAGGGCCACCCAAGATGGACAGGTCATAGTGGAGAGTTTTGACTAAACGTGATCCACCTGGAGAAGGAACTGGCAAGCCACTCCAGTATCCCTGCCAAGAATACTCCATGGACAAAGACAAAAGGCATATAAAAATAAAAGTTAACGGCTCTCAAAGAATTAATCCATCAGCTTCTTCCACTCAAAAAGGCCAAACTTAGACAGATTCAATCACTGCTGCATCATCTCAACTTTGCATGTCAAGTTATATCACCAGGGTGCCCATTCTGCACACGACTAGCAAAACTCACTATAGGCCTGTGGCTTCCGCATCACAGGGCGTGCTTGCCAAAAGGTGTCAAGGCGGACCTGGAGGTTTGGCTGAGGTTCCTAGACGGTTTTAATGGGGTTTCCCTCTGGCAGGATGAACTTAAGTTGCAGGCTGACTCCTAGGTCCAGTCTGACGCTGCAGGTTCCTTAGGTTTTGGTGTATACTTCAGAGGAAAATGGTGTGCTCAATATTGGCCTCTCAGCTGGCAGGACACAGCCATCACACGCCATTTAACTTCCTTAGAATTCTTCCGAATAGTAGTGGTGGTACACTTGTGGGCCGAAGACTTAAGGAACCATCGGGTCTGCTTCCGGATGGACAACCAAGTGGTGGTCACTGTTCTATCAAGGCAATCTTCATACTCCCCGAGGGTGTCTGCCCTGCTCCGCTCTTTTGTGCTGCTTTGCTTGGAGTTAAACATCCCTTTCTCAGCAAAATTTGTACCAGGGATTAATAATGATATTGTGGATGCTTTATCTCGTTTCCAGATGGACCGCTTCCGCTTGTTAGCACCGGAACACCTATGGAGCCTTGGGAGCGAGAAGTCCTAAAGGGAGTATTGGCGTCGGTGGCCCCCTCCACGCTTGGCTCTTATAAACGAGTGTGGGCGGACTTTACACAATTTAGTCCCACATGTTCCGTGCCTCCCTCAGAGGTGCCTCCCACTAAGCACAAGGTTTTTACAATATTTAGTACATTTAAGAGAGTTGGGTTGCGCTGCTAAGACACTCAATATGCATATTGCAGCTATTTCCTTTTTCTGCAAAGCGGTTTATTCCATCAACCCCTGTGCAGATTTCTTAGTGCATAGAACTCTGGAGGGCTGGCACAGGCTACAGCCGCCAACCAGTGATCATAGGAGGCCCATAACATTTGATTTGTTATGTCATATCCATAGACAGCTGAGGAGCATTTGTTAGACCAAATTTGAGGCGCAAATCTTTTCCGCAGCCTATTCTATAGCCTACCTTGGGGCGCTCAGGGTTAGTGAGGTGATATGTGAAGACCATCCTGAAATAATACTGTGAGGGGCAAGGGATATCGCGAAGCCCCTCCCCTCCTGAGTTCCAGCCCAGCCCCGAGCGAGGCTGAAAAGAGGGAGAGCTCCAGCTCAAGTGGGGAAACAGGAAGTGGTGTACATGGCTCTGGCAGGGTAGGAGAGCCATCGTCCCAGGTGGGACAGGACGGGGGAAGGAAGGGGGGGAGACCAGTCCCCCCAACTCCGGAACTGCGCAGAAAGCGTCGAGGGAAGAGGATGGGTCTCCCCAAGTTGTTATGCTGGCGCAAGACGCGCCAAAAGCCACTTGGAGGTTCTGATTCAAGCTGAACAGATGTGTCTTTGTAAATAGCACTGCCATCAGCACTGTAAATACTCAGCACCAATAAAAGATAAAATGCAGAGCTGTGTGGAGTCGTTACTCTGAAGTAGCCCAATCCGGCCACCGTGACAGCAACCTCCAAGTCTTTCTGGCTACTTTGGAGCGGCCGCGATGAGCGCGCAAGACGCTGAGCAGTGGAGGCTGGAGGCCGAAGCCGCGGC
Source organism: Zootoca vivipara (assembly GCF_965207765.1). NCBI lineage: Eukaryota > Metazoa > Chordata > Lepidosauria > Squamata > Lacertidae > Zootoca > Zootoca vivipara. Next base: position 113,383,338 of record NC_142586.1, read on the forward strand.
ACTGGAATTACGGAAATTGCAGAACCTGAAAGCGCAGGCACACCAGCAATTACTTGCCGCTCAGGAGGAAGCGTGAGGAACGCGGGAGGAGCTGAACAAGCTGGCAGAGCAGGTGAGAGCGAAAGATGAAACTGAGAAGCAACTAAGGGTGATGGTGGTGGAGTTACAGAAAAAAGCTGGATGAGGAAAAAGCTGCGAGAGGCGGGGGGGTGCCCCAACCCCAGCTAGTCCAAGTGAGGAGGGGACAGTCCCTAGTCACCAAGTTTAGCGGCGACCCGAGAGAGTACCTAGGCTTTGAGACAGAAATAAATTATGCGCTGGAACTGCATGCAGCAGAATTCCCAGATGACGCGCACAGAGTCTCCTTTATCATAGAGCATTTGACGGGGGCCGCCAGAGAATGGGTCAGACCGCTCATCGCGCAAAAAAATGATTGCATGAAGAACGCAAAACTATTCTTAGAAGCTTTAAATTCATGTATGCGAGTGACTCTGAAATGGAAACCACAAAAGAAGAGCTTCATAACTTAACACAAGGAAAATCGACAGTTCGGGACTACTGGGCGAGATTCACCATGCTGGTGCACAAATTGGGGTGGGATCTGCACAGCGATCCTGTGCGGTCAGCTTTCTATCTGGGGCTGCACTCAGACGTGAAGGATGAACTAGCGAGAGGTCCTAAACCTAAGACTATGGATGAGCTGAGCAAAGCGGCGCTGGCGGTGGGGGTGAGGCAGGAATCCAGATGGAACGACAAACAAACAGCGCGCGCCAATAGACCTTGGTTCCCACGCTCCCAAGACAGATCCCACCCTCCAGCCCCGCCCCAGGGCCCACCCCATGCCCAGCCCATGCCAGCCCCAGAGCCGGAACCGATGGAGATTGGAGGAGCGCGCGCGCGGGCTTTTCAAACCCCAGCGGCGCCAAGACGCAAGGAGGGAAGAGGCGGGAACTGCTTTCTCTGCAACTCCCCTCAGCATCGCGTCAGAGACTGCCCACATCGCAGGGAGTGGCAAGGAAAGGCGGGAACGGTTGTGCCCTCCCCCACTGACGCAGCACCACAGCAGGGAAACGAGACAGCCTGGCTGCAGGAGACAAGGGGCAGCAGCCAGGCACAGTTAGCACAAACCGGCCCCAACCCGCCCACCCGCACAGCGAGGAGCAGCGCCAGCCCACCCACCCCCAGAGCAGGGGTGGTTCTAGAAGTGACGCTAACGCTCCCTAATGGCTATCCCCTGACGGTACTCGCGTTAATCGACAGTGGTGCCTCGGCCAACTTCTTCTCGAGAAACTTTGCAGAAGCGCACCAGATCCAACTTCTGCAGCTGGATTTTCCCCTGCATGTCTCCACCATAGCCGGCAGGGAGTTGCTGGGAGGGGCCATCACCCACCAGACCCCCCCCATGAGAATGACGGTGGGAAGGCACTCAGAGACACTGGCATTCAACGTCACCACCATCTCAGACCCCCCCATCGTCTTGGGCATGAGCTGGCTGGCACGCCACGACCCCTCCATCAGTTGGCACCAGAGATGCATCACGTTTGGATCGGACTTTTGTCTGGAACATTGCATGCAGCGCCAACCAGGGGAGGGGCCTCCGATAGCCACGGTGGCCACCATGCACGTCAAGGGTGGTGAGGCGATACCCAAACCATACTGGGACCTGCAGGAGCTCTTCAGCGAAGCGGAGTCCGACCACCTGCCCCCACACAGGTCTTTTGACTGCCAGATCAACCTGGTGCCAGGGGCAACGCTACCCCCACCCAAGCTGTACGCCATTTCAGATCAGGAACTGGAGGATCTGCGTGCATTCATCGACAAGAACCTCAAGCGGGGGTTCATCAGAGAAAGCAAGACAGCAGGGGGCAGCCCGGTCTTCTGGGTGGACAAGAAAGACACGCAACAGCGCCGTCTTGTGGTGGATTTTAGACGCCTGAATTCCATGACAGAGCCAGTGGCTTTCCCAATGCCCAGAGTGGACAATCTCCTGACAGCGGCACGCAGGGGCAAGATCATCACCAAGCTCGACCTGAGGGGGGGCGTACAACTTGATCAGGATCCGGGAAGGCGATGAGTGGAAGACCACGATGTTCACGCCGCTGGGCTCTTTTGAATATCTGGTGATGCCCTTCGGTTTGCAAGGGGGCTCAGCATGCTTCCAGGCCTTCATGCACCACGTCCTGGGGTCCCTCCTCTTCAAGAACTGCTTGGTTTTCCTAGATGACATCCTTATCTATTCCAATGACCCAGTGCAGCATGTGAAGGATGTCAGGGAGGTGTTGCAGCGCCTGAAGGAGAACCACCTGTATGTGAAGCTGGAGAAGTGCAAGTTTCACACCAAAGAGGTGGACTTCCTGGGCTACAAGCTGTCAGACAAGGGGCTAGCGATGGACAAGGACAAGGTGCAGGCCATCCTGGACTGGCACAGCCCCAGGACGCGCAAAGATGCCCAACGCCTACTAGGCTTCGCCAACTTCTACAGGAAATTCATCAAGAACTTCTCTCGTGTTACGGCTCCCATCACTGAGAGGCAAGCAGAAGTTCAGGTGGACACCAGAGGCGCAAGCAGCGTTCGAAAGCCTCAAGAGGGTGTTCGCCTCCGACCAGAACCTGTTCCACGTGGTACAGGATGCGCCCCTTCGCGTGGAAACAGATGCTTCAGATAGAGCTGTGGGCGCCATTTTGTTGCAACTGGATGCCAACAGAGAGTGGAGACCCTGTGCCTTCTTCTCCAGAAAGCTGACCCAGCCAGAGCGCAACTACACGGTGTTTGATAAGGAACTTCTCGCGATCCACTCTGCGTTCCAGCACTGGAGACACTTCCTGGTGGGCGCCAAGCACCCCATCCAGGTGTGCACGGACCACAAGAACCTGGAGTTCTGGAGAACGGCCAGGGTGCTCAACCAGCGACAGATAAGGTGGGCAGAGTTCTTCTCGCACTTCAACTTCTCCATCCACTACATACCGGGGGAGCAGAATGTCTGGGTGGATGCCCTCTCCCGCAAGCCAGAGTACATGGAGGAGGAGTTGCCACCAGCACCCCGACACATTTTCCCCCCATCGGCATGGTCCTGCGGAGCAGCAGTGGTGAGCGAGGCAGAACTCACAGCACTGACGGCAGCAGATGAGTTCGCCACCCGCATCTTCAGAGAGCTGCGAGGGGGGAGGGAGCAGGCAAAGGACTTTGCAGAACGCAGGGGGCTGCTTTTCTACAAGGGTGCACTGTACCTGCCCACCACCCAGCTCAGAGGTAAGGTCCTCAAGCAGATGCACGACAACCCAACTGCGGGTCATTTTGGAAGGGACAAAACCACTCACCTAGTCATGAGACACTTCTGGTGGCCAGGGGTGCGGGAAGATGTTCGGGACTATGTAAGGGGCTGTGACACCTGCCAGCGAGCAAAGGTGGTCAGAGCACCACCAGCAGGGTTGCTGGAGCCCTTAGCCACACTGCACAGGCCGTGGGAAGTAGTGTCCATGGACTTCATCACAGACCTGCCTTCGTCCAGGGGCAAGACCGCAGTGCTGGTGGTGGTGGACCTCATGTCCAAAATGTGCCATTTTATACCGTGTGCCAGGGCAGTCTCGGCAGAAGAGACAGCCAAACTGTTTGTTGACCACATATTCAGACTGCATGGATTGCCTTTAAGGGTTATTTCGGATCGAGGCCGCCAATTTGTTTCCAGGTTCTGGCGGCGGCTCATGAACCTCCTGCAGGTGGAGGTCAGCTTGTCGACGGCTCGGCACCCGCAGACCAATGGAAGGGCGGAGAGGGTCAACGCCATTCTGCAGCAGTACCTGAGATGCTACGTCAGCCAGAGACAAACGGACTGGGTGGATCGCCTGCCACTGGCAGAATTTGCCTACAATAATGCAGTGCACGTCTCCACAGGGGTGTCGCCCTTTAAGGCCAATTACGGGTGCGACCTCAGATCTTTCCCAGAGAGGGAGGGGGAGGAGGAGGAGGAGGGCCCACAGGCTGAGGATTGGGCAGAGGAACTGGAGACGGTGCACCAGCAGCTCAGAGAACACTTGGAGAGAGCCAAGGAAGCGTACAAGAAGGGGGCAGATCGCCACAGGCGACAAGGGGAGGTCATCAGGGTGGGGGACAAGGTTTGGTTGTCCTCGGAGGGCCTTCCCACCAGAGGGAGGTGCAAAAAGCTGGCACCTAGATGGCTGGGCCCCTTCACGGTCACGCAACAGGTCAACCCGGTGGCCTTCAGATTGGCACTGCCAGAGGACATGAGGGTGCATCCAGTGTTTCATAGATCGCTGCTGTCGCCATACAGTGAAAGCAGCAGGCTCCGAGACAGCGAACAGACCCCCGAGGGAGGGGGGGAGAGGGGAGGCAGGGAGCAACTCAATGAGGCCACGGCCATCCTGGATTCAAGGAGAGGGGTGGGGGGCCTGGAGTACCTCATGGCATGGGAGGATGCCCCGCCATCCCAAAATGAGTGGGTCCCAGCCACCCAGGTACAGGAGGAATTCTTAGTGGAAGAATTCCACGCCCTTTTCCCACACAGGCCCAAGCCCTGGCACATGGAAAGGGAGTGGGAGGAGGAGGAAGCACAGGAGGGGGGAAGCAGTTCACCATGGAGATGGGAAGCAGAGTTTGAGGACACGGAGGAGGAGATATGGGCATCTCCGAGGTCCATTCAGTCAGGAGAAGAGGTGGACTGGCAGCAGATTTTCACCCCCACCAGCTCTGAGGCCACAGACTTTTTGGGCTTTCCCTCTTCCCAGGAGGAAGGAGGGGGCCAACGGGACTGGGGGGAGGTGTTCACACCAACCGGCTCGGACAGCACGGAGTTTTTAGGCTTTCAGTCACCACCGACACCCGTGCAGCCTCTCGGGAGGGGATAAGGGGGGTCTGGGAGGGGGGTGGATGTGAGGGGCAAGGGATATCGCGAAGCCCCTCCCCTCCTGAGTTCCAGCCCAGCCCCGAGCGAGGCTGAAAAGAGGGAGAGCTCCAGCTCAAGTGGGGAAACATGAAGTGGTGTACATGGCTCTGGCAGGGTAGGAGAGCCATCGTCCCAGGTGGGACAGGAAGGGGGAAGGAAGGGGGGAGACCAGTCCCCCCAACTCCGGAACTGCGCAGAAAGCGTCGAGAGAAGAGGATGGGTCTCCCCAAGTTGTTATGCTGGCGCAAGACGCGCCAAAAGCCACTTGGAGGTTCTGATTCAAGCTGAACAGATGTGTCTTTGTAAATAGCACTGCCATCAGCACTGTAAATACTCAGCACCAATAAAAGATAAAATGCAGAGCTGTGTGGAGTCGTTACTCTGAAGTAGCCCAATCCGGCCACCGTGACAAATACCCTGGGTATTATGCTTCAGGATGTAACATTGTCCAGTTCTCAAGTTCTGGTGCATGTTCACCACTCCAAGGACAGACCAAAATGGAAAGGCACCACTATTTGCCTTTTGGCAACTGGTCGTAGGGGTCCTTGCCCAGGAAAGGACACTAAGTGATTCCTCTACCTGAGGCCAGCTGGCTCGGGCCCACTGCAAATTCAACAGGATGGTTCCAGGCTCACACGCCACCAATTCATGCATGTAATGCGTAAGGCTATTGCCTTATGTGGCTTCAAACCCAGCGATTTTTCTGCCCACTCATTCAAAATCGGTGCTGCCACCACCCCCATGCACCTTGGGTTGTCGGCTGAAAGGATCCAACACCTTGGGCGGTGGAAGTCTAACGCCTACAAAGGGGTACGTGCAGGCCTCACAATAGTTTTGATTGTGTTCTGGCTGACCCCTGGCTGTCCTCCTTTCTTCCAGGTTACCATCACCGACATGTCTGGATAGTCGGCCACAGCATTGTCCATTGGGCTTGGGCACAGGTGATCAAATCGGGCCTCGGGTGTGGTCTCAGCCTCCCAGGAAATGTCAGAGTGCCCTGGATTGCAAGGAGGGGAATGCATTGGGATGAGCTCTTGCCAGCCATACAGGCCAGGGCTGCTTCACTGGGGTCCCCTGACACGTTGGTCATGCAGCTCAGGGAAAATGGCTTGTTTTACTGTAAAGCCATTGAATTGAAGTGGAAAATTTTTGAGGACTTTGACGAACTGTTGGCTGCTTATCCGGGACTGATGCTTTTGTGGTCTTCTTTGCTTCAGAGGCACTCGTGGTGTGATGGGCGTTGCCCAGCACCTTAAGCAAAGCAAGGAGATTCTTGGACTCTGTTGTGGCACGCAGGGTGGTAACGCTGAATGGTCAGGTTATTCATCACCCCAATTTAAAATGCAGTGAAGCATTTTACATCTTTCAGCTGTGGGAAATTATATTTGGTTGGATGACATAATTAAATAAGGATAAGACATTGGTTGCAGGTGTGAGGGTATTGGTGGCGAGCCCTTGAGGCTCAATTGGCGGTTAGGCACTGGAAATTGCATTAGAGCTGAGGAGGGTAGGTAGCTCCATCACCTGTCCTGCAAATGGAGGAATATTCCGTTAAAGGAATCTGAGGGCAGGGCTTGGTCCAAAGCATGAGGAGGTCAGGGCCGTAAGGCACGCCCCTAATGGTGATCACAGGAGGAGTTTTGGTTGAGGTACATCACTGGAGCTCTTTACTGGTGGTTAACTCTTCCCCGATGTCCAACACACGGGTTGGTGTCGGACATAGACGGTTAGGGTCCATTGTCTAAGGCAATACCGCTCAACATCCGTTATCAATAAAGTTGTGTCCTTTTCACCCATTTAAATTTATCACTGGTGTCTTGTGTCTTATTCTCACTGGGAGGGAGGGACATTGCCACACAAAACCACTTCCGTGCCTTCGTTGGAGGTGGAGTTGTGGGCGTCACAACCCGTACATGTGTGCAGAGCTCAGCCCCTACGTGATTGGGGGGTTCCCGCCCACATCATTTCGGGGTCGAAAATTCCAGCCGGGGGGGGGCATGTCCAGCTTCATTTAAGCAGCAGAAGGGTGGGAACCCGGTCTCTTTCTCCCCGTGCTCCAGCTGCATCAGTTCACCCACCCACCCTTTAGGCTAGCTTTGACCTTGCTATGGACTTTGGTTGGTTGCCTTGGTTGGCCAGGGGGCCTGGTAGGACTTTTTTCCACTTGGACTAGCCAAGGGTTTTTTTTTCATCTACCTCGTAGCAATTCATCACAACTTTTGGTTCTGGTGGTTAGGCATTGGAAATTGCATTAGAGCTGAGGAGGGTAGGTAGCACCATCACCAACCCTGCAAATGGGGGAGTATTCCATTAAAGGAGTTTTGGTTGAGGTACATCACTGGGGCTCCTTACTGGTGGATAACTCTTCCCGGAAGTCCAAAACAGGGGTTGGAGCTGGACATAGACGGTTAGGGTCCAATGCGTAAGCCAATACTGCTCAACATCTGTAACCAATAAAGTTGTGTCCTTTTCGCCCATTTAAATTTATCACGTGTGTCTTGTGACTTATTCTCACTGGGAAGGAGGGACATTGCCACACAACAACAACAACCACCAAGTTTCTCTGTTTTAGAGAAAAAAAATCATTTCTGGCCTTGTCAACCAAGAAGCCAGAATTGCTCAGTAAAGGCTCTAACCCAAGGGTGGGCGAGAGGGAAGTTCTCAAAGCAAAATGGTTGTGAGCTCCAGGGGAAGCAACCTTACAAAGGTTCTCCCTTCCCCTCTACAGCAGAAGCTCATGCACAGGGCCGGATTTAAGTTTCATGAGGTCATAGTCTACTGAAGGTAATGGGGCCCTTTATATGTCCTGCTGTCCTTTGTCAACAACAAATTGTCACTGTCTTTTGTGTTGAATATATGTTACACTATATGGTAATTTATGGACCTAATATGGAGCCTACACAACATAAAACACTGTTGCTGTATGTAGGTTTTATGTAATTTGTTTTTATGTTATATTTTGGAAATGTACATCCAGTTTTTTTTCCCTTCAGTTTTTTTGGGAGGCCCCACAAAAGTGGGGTCCTAAGCTATAGCTTGTTTAGGTTATATGCAAACTTGGCATCACAGAGAGAAGACTTTGTTGCAATTTATGGGCCACAGCGCTGCCAGGCAAAGGGATCCCATGCTTATTGGGGACGGGATGGGGCTTATAAGAGAAATAAGTCAAATGAGCAGAAAGGGAAGAAGCATATAGAGATATTTTGCTGCAGACACGTGCAATTTATTCTGCGTGCCAATGGGCCGGAGTGTAAGAGCAAATTTAAATACCTCCTTCAGCCAAGTGATCTGTGTGAGAGAAGAAATAAAAAGAAAAAACATAAGACAAAGTAGTCATATTTAACCTCTGGCCTTTGAACAAGCGTCATAGCTGCCAAGTACTCCATTTTCCACAGGAAACCCCCGTTTTTACTTACCTTTTCCCGGTGGTCCCCCGTATCACTTCGTCTCCCGTTTTTCTCCATTATTTTCTCCTGCCGGCGGCCAATTTTTTTCTTTCTGATTTGCCCTTCTCTGGGAACCAAAAATGTCGCTGCCGGCTTCGAAAGTCGCGTCTACGCATGTCCGGAAGTGCGTAGACGCGACTTCAGTGTCGGCGGCGGCCATTTTTGGTGCCCATAGATGGGCAGAGCGACACCGAAAGTTGCGTCGACGAACTTCTGGACATGCGTGGAAGCGACTTTCGAAGCTGCCGGCGGCCATTTTTGGTGCCCATAGAAGGGCAGAGCGACACCGGAAGTTGCGTCGACGCAACTTCCGGTGTCACACGGCTGCCGGTCCCGGATTCTGCAGTCGGGGACTTAGAAGGTAAGACAAGCGTACTACTCCATCTGTTGCTGATTTGTGGTGTTATATCAATAAATAAAAGAATTGCTATTGCTATTATTATTCACAACACCATGCACAAGAAAAACCACCTGCAGGAACAGTTTGCCTTGACAATATCTGAGGCACATGTAATGTGTGTGCAAGCCGCCACCAATATTATTTCAAACACACCATCTTCAATTCACTTGTAAGCGAATCAATACTTTAAATACCAAGGATTTTTCATAGAGTCAAAGAATCATAGAGCTGGAAAGAACCCCAAGGGTCATCAGTTCCAACCCCCACAATGTCTAGGAGCTTTATACTTACCTACTTTGGCAGCATTTAACATTCTCTGCACATTTTCCTTTAATTTTATATCTCACAGGGCATTTGTCTTTCCAACAAGACCCTCCGATCACCCTACATTGCCTTTTATTTCTTACAGGATCGTTACCTGCATATACACAGAGAGAGAAAGCAAGTGAAATGCCATCAGAATATAACACCCTAAACCAATATTTCTACTTCTGCGTTAGTTTAACAAATGTTTTCTGACAGATGAGTATTTGTAATTTTCATAGCTCAATCCACTTCTTCCTCAATTTAACCTCCAGGTGGAAAGTCTACTCTTCATGAAGGGGCAGAGAGTGTGGTCTTCAAAGACTTCCCGGGTACCAGTAGAGGTAGACAGGCACCATGCTAGTAACCTCAGGCTTGAGCAAGGGTGTATGGTTCTATCCTTCTCACTTTCTTTCATGTTCTGCATTTTCCATTCTTAATCCTTCAAAATGACACTATGCAAATATTTTATTGACCTTTGTGAAAGCTGGACGGGTGTGATATCGATCTTAGAGGCAAATGCGTACTCTGCAAGGGAGGAGTGAGTTTTATTTCATGCTGTTAGTATGAAACTCCGCTTAGGTTTGAATAGCCAATTAAATAAAATAAAAGAAAAGTTATTTATATGCTACTTATGTATACCATTCTTCATCTGAAGATCACAGAGTGGTTTACAACATAAAAATACAAAATGAGAATACATAAAAAATAAAAGAACAGAATCCATTCCCTCAAACTTATTTCAAAGGTCACATATGGTTTTATCAGCCAAAGACCTTTTTATAAAGAAACATTTATGGCCTGGTGAGAGCCTTCCATAAATGGGAATTCACCCCAGAAAAGACCGGTTCTCAGGTAACCACCCTCTTGTAGAGAAGGCAGACAAAGAAGGACCACACAGGATGGAGGCAGGTTTTGGGTTAGTTCATATGGGGAGGGGCAGTATTTGAGGTATTGCAGTCCTGACTCATTTAAAGGCATTTCAGGCTATATAGGTCAGCTTCCTCTCTTCTCTCTTTGGGACTACTCGGTGCATCTGCCGCCACCTCGCTTGGTCTCCTGCCCACCCCAAAGGGAGATGCCTCGTCACGCCACCCCACTGGGTCCTGGGAAGAGGGTGCCCCCAGCCCAAGTGTCCCGACGGAGACTGGCCAAAGGGGAATTTGAGGCCAGCACCTTACTCACCTTGGGTGGTAGCAGCGGGTTCCACCAGGCCTGTGTGGCAGAAAGGTTCGCCTTCGGCACCGGCCACTCAGCTACCAGGCAATGACAAGCAAGGCCAGCGTGGCACCTGCCATCCTGCCCAGCCTCCCACTTGTCTGCTCGTTCCCAACACCAAGGGCTGGCAGACTGGCTGGCTGGGCTCCCTCACCACCACTTGTGTACTCTGAGGCCACCACAGCTCTTGTCACCCAGCACCCCCTGACCAATACTCCCGAAGCATCACCCTTTGGAAACAACTATCCAAGTTGGACCAGAACCACCGCAAAGCAATGCCACCCACCCCCAACTCAGACAGTCCCTTCAGAAGCATACCATGCTCAGTATAATCTCACTATAAACAAGAGGTACAGTGACAATAATGTATTTCTATTTCTAAGACCCTGAGAGGTTGAGGAGCATTAACAAGGACACATTTCCCCTGTCTCTCTCCTGACAGAGGTCATTATTCAGGGAGTTTCTGTGCCAAAACCAGGTCTCAACTGCAATTGAAATGGATCTAGAAAATCAGTTTTCTCTGAGAACGTCTTAGATCTTTTGAATATAGAGAGGGTTCTTAACTTACCACTGCCTCTTTCAAGCAGGGAGGCAATATCCCCTCTCTCGATTGGCATTAATCAGTACCCTGATTTCCCAATACAAATCAATAGGATTTCAAAAGCTTTTCATTTGATGGATCTAGGTTGGGCTGGGTTGCTCTGGCATCGGACACCGTCTAAATTACAAACTGGGCCAGGAATCAGATCTGGTTATATGGTCTTTATTCTTACCGTAATGACAGCAACGAAAGTCTTTACCACAACTTCCGATGTTTGAATACCAATAAGGACATTCCTTTAACACACAGTACCCTGGCACATCACCATACATGCATGATGCTTCATTCGACACATCAGTGAATCCTGTAGCAACAGAGCAGCAAATGACCTTTAGCTACCTCTCCACTTACAAGAGAATGGAGAGAAACTTAGGTGGATTTTTTAAACAAACAAACAAGCAAGCAAGCAAGCAAGCAAGCAAGCAAGCAAACTCCAGTTTTAACAAGAAGAAATAGGAGAGATGGGTGCAACACAGAATAACACATCAAAAAAGGAATACGACAGACTCTTTCTTAACTCCCTTCTTGCTGTACATAAACCCAACTTTAAGCTACCATAATCCCCACACAAACCCATCGCTGGTGCCCAGTGTACTCAGGCCTCTGCCCCTGTTGAAAATTGCATGACATGTGCATTTAACCTGCATGATTTCAATTTTAAATCACAAGGTGAGGATGCTGTTGTGAGATATCACAGGACGTCAGTTTATCCTGTGACATAATGTAAGAGCATCCCTACCAGTCCCAGAGCTGCATGATGATCAGCCATTGCCCAAAAAGTAAGGCTGAGAGTTTAAAGCTTTTTTCACACCAAGTAAGTCCAAGCAGACCCAGTGTGAAAAGAACATTTCAGCTGTTCACCTTTCTCCCCTGGCAAAGCCTTTTCAGAGGGCCAGGTTTTTAGTTGGGAAAGACATGTGTGGCGCTGTGGTCTAAACCACTGAGCCTCTTGGACTTGCTGATTGTAAGGTAGGCTGTTCGAATCCCCACAGTGAGGTGAGTTTCTGTTCCTCTGTCCCAGGTCCTGTCAACCTAGCAGTTCGCAAGTGCATGTAGATACCGTGTATGGGAATTGGAAATGTACGTAGAACGTGGAAATGAAAAGAAGGAAAAGAAGAGGATAAGAATTGGCCCCACACAGTTTCATTACTCATTCCTGTCCCATTTAGGACTCAAGTAATTGCTTACCTGGATTGGGAATGAGTAGCAGAGCAAGCACAACGTTGAAAATGTATATGAACTTCATAGCTCTGAGAAGGTCAAGGTCGATGCTCCTTGTATCCCAACCTGAAAGGAAATGAAGAGGCAATGTCTTTTGATGCATCTTGTACTCCTCTGGGTATTACAAAATCTCCCTAGGCATTATACATTTAATTATCAATTGCCTTCCTGTGTCACTCCTCAAGAGGCCATGGTATGCAAGAGAGATGAAATTGTGGAAGGGTACATTAATTTGGGAATGCATTCACGATTCACCTGGTTGGAAATATGGTCTCAGTGTGTTTCATATACAACTTTGTCAAGATCTTTGTCAAGGAACACTGATTTTATGAGTTTTCCTTTCTTTTGTAACATGATCTTTATTAAATTTATCGAATAAACACTGATACAAATCAATTCACTTGTTGACATTTCCAGTTATTTCCTTATAATATATATGATATCAATTATATTTCACAACCTAAGAGATAATAAAGAGAATAAATCACATATCTTGAAATGAACAATAAATTCCACAAACACACACAAAAATCACCAGAAAAATACAACAGTAAAAAAAGAAAAAAGATACCAATTATCATTCTCGTTTTCTAATATTCTAATTCTGCAACTTCCCTTCTTCTTTCTTCTGTTTCCTACAGTCTTCCTTTTCTTTGGTGTTGTTTCTTTTGTTTTCCATATACAATTTTTATTTCTTATTTTATAAATATATCCAAGTTGAATATTTACAATTTTTTATCATATATTTCCTTGCGACACTTGATATTGCTTTGATCATACATCTTATATTGTTCTTATTCTTAAACTGATCCTTTACGGTTCGTGGTGCGGATATTATCTATTTTACTTCTAATTGATTTAATCACACATTTTATCGATATATTTCATAAATGTACTCCATTCTTTCAGATGGGTTTCATTGCTCTGGTATCTGATCCTTGCAGTTAATTTAGCTATTTCCAAATATTATTTCATTTTCTGTTGCCATTCCTCTAATGTTGGAAGTTGTTTTTGTTTCCACAACGTTGTCAGGAGAATCCTAACCCCAGTTGTTGCATAAAGGAAAAATTTGTGATCATTTATCTCTATAATTAAGGGGATAAGACATTGGTTGCAGGTGTGAGGGTATTGGCGGCGAGCTCTTGAGGCTCAGTTGGCGGTTAGGCATTGGAAATTGCATTTGAGCTGAGGAGGGTAGGTAGCGCCATCACCTGCCCTGCAAATGGAGGAGTATTCCGTTAAAGGAATCCGGGGGCAGGGCTTGGTCCGAAGCCTGGGGAGGACTGTGCCGCAAGGCACGCCCCTAATGGTGATCACAGGAGGAGTTTCGCTTGATGTACAGCACTGGGGCTACTTACTGGTGGTTAACTCATCCCGGACGTCCAACACACGGCTTGGAGTCAGACATAGACGGTTAGGGTCCAATGCCTAAGCCAATACCGCTCAGCATCCGTAACCAATAAAGTTGTGTCCTTTTCGCCATTTAAATTTATCGCTTGTGTCTTGTGTCTAAGTCTCACTGGGAGGGAGGGAGATTGCCACACAAAACGACTTGTGCAGCTGCATCAAAGGTGGAGTTGTGGGCTTCACGACCTGTACACATGCGTAGGGGCTGAGAGCTTGCAAACTGCAAAATTTAGTTATTAAAAATGAACTCAAGAGGGTGATGCGAGGAAGTCCGCAGTCTTAAGAAATAAGATTTGATATCGGAGAGTGTATTTTCCCCCCCTCTTTTAATTATGTGATGGTGAATTATTCTGGAAGAGTGGATTATCAATGTGAATTGATTGTTTTTGTTTCTTTTATAAAATCAATAAATATTATATATATATATATATATATATATATATATATATATATATATATATATGCATTAGAGCTGAGGGGGGTAGGTAGCACCATCACCTGCCCTGCAAATGGAGGAGTATTCCGTTAAAGGAATCTGAGGGCAGAGCTTGGTCCGAAGCATGGGGAGGTCAGGGCCATAAGGCATGCCCCTAATGGTGATCACAGGAGGAGTTTCGGTTGATGTACATCACTGGGGCTCCTTACTGGTGGTTAACTCTTCCCGGACGTCCAACACACGGGTTGGAGTCGGACATAGACAGTTAGGGTCCAATACCTAAGCCAATACCGCTCAACATTCGTAACCAATAAAGTTGTGTCCTTTTCGCCCATTTAAATTTATCACTGGTGTCTTGAGTCTTATTCTCACTGGGAAGGAGGGGCGTTGCCACACAACAACAACAACAACAACAACAACGAAGTGTCTCTATTTTAGAGGGGGAAAATCATTTCTGGCCCTGTCAACCAAGAATCCAGAATTGCTCAATAAAGGCTCTAACCCAAGGGTGGGTGAGAGGGAAGTTCTCAAAGCAAAATGGCTGTGAGCTCCAGGGGAAGCAGCCTTACAAAGGTTCTCCCTTTCCCTCTACAGCAGAGGCTCATGCACAGGGCCGGATTTAGGTTTCATGAGGCCAAAGTCTACTGAAGGTAATGGGACCCTTTATATGTCCTGCTGTCCTTTGTCAACAACAAATTGTCACTGTCTTTTGTGTTGAATATATGTTACAGTGTATGGTAATTTATGGACCTAATATGGACACAACACAACACAAAACACTGTTGCTGTATGTAGGTTTTATGTAATTTGTTTTTATGTTACATTTTGGAAATATACATCCAGTTTTTTCCCCTTCATTTTTTTGGGGGGTGGGGGCCAAGAAAGTGGGGTCCTAAGCTATAGCTTGTTTAGCTTATATGTAAATCTGGCATCACACAGAGAAGATTTTGTTGCAATTTATGGGCCACAGGGCCGCCAGGCAAAGGGATCCCATGCTTATTGGGGACGGGATGGGGCTTATAAGAGAAATAAGTCAAATGAGCAGAAAGGGACGAAGCACATAGAGATATTTTGCTGCAGACAGGTGCAATTTATTCTGCAGGCCAATGGGCCGGAGTGTAAGAGCAAATTTAAATACCTCCTTCAGCTGAGGAGGGTAGGTAGCACCGTCACAACAAATTGTCACTGTCTTTTGTGTTGAATATATGTTACAGTATATGGTAATTTATGGACCTAATATGGAGCCTACACAACACAAAACACTGTTGCTGTATGTAGGTTTTATGTAATTTGTTTTTATGTTATATTTTGCAAATGTTCATCCAGTTTTTTTCCCTTCAATTTTTTTGGGGCCCCCCCAAGAAAGTGGGGTCCTAAGCTATAGCTTGTTTAGCTTATATGTAAATCTGGCATCACACAGAGAAGATTCTGTTGCAATTTATGGGCCACAGCTCTGCCAGGCAAAGGCGCCCATGCTTATTGGGGACGGGACGGGGCTTATAAAAGAAATAAGTCAAATGAGCAGAAAGGGAAGAAGCACACAGAGATATTTCGCAGCAGACAGGTGCAATTTATTCTGCATGCAAATGGGCTGGAGTGTAAGAGTGAATGTAGATAACTCCTTCAGCCAAATCTGTGAGAGAAAGGAATAAAAAGAAACAAAATAAGACAAAGTAGTCAAATTTAACCTCTGGCCCTTGAACAAGCGTACTACTCCATCTGTTGCTGATTTGTGGTGTTATATCAATAAATTAAAGTATTGATATTATTATTCACAACAACATGCACAAGAAAATCCACCTGCAGGAACTGTTTGCCTTGACAATATCTGGGGCACATGTAATGTGTGTGCAAGCCGCCAACAATATTATTTAAAACACAACATCTTCAATTCACTTGCAAATGAATCAATACTTTTAATACCAAGGATTTTTCATAGAGTCAAAGAATCATAGAGCTGGAAAGAACCCCAAGGGTCATCAGTTCCAACCCCCACAATGTCTAGGAGCTTTATACTTACCCAGTATAGCAGCATGCAACATTCTTTGAACATTTTCCTATGCTTCTAACTCCTGGAAGGCATAGGTCATCTTCACAAAACCCTCCGATCGCCTTACATTGCCTTTTATTTCTTACAGGATCTTTACCTGTATATACACACAGAGAGAAAGCAAGTGAAATGCCATCAGAATATAACACCCTAAACCAATAATTCGCCGAAGAATTGATGCTTTTGAATTATGGTGCTGGAGGAGACTCTTGAGAGTCCCATGGACTGCAAGAAGATCAAACCTATCCATTCTTAAGGAAATCAGCCCTGAGTGCTCCCTGGAAGGACAGATCGTGAAGCTCAGGCTCCAATACTTTGGCCACCTCATGAGAAGAGAAGAATCCTTGGAAAAGACCCTGATGTTGGGAAAGATTGAGGGCACTAGGAGAAGGGGACGACAGAGGACAAGATGGTTGGACAGTGTTCTCGAAGCTACGAACATGAGTTTGACCAAATTGCGGGAGGCAGTGCAAGACAGGAGTGCCTGGCGTGCTATGGTCCATGGGGTCACGAAGAGTCGGACACGACTAAACGACTAAACAACAACTAACCAATAGTTCTACTTCTGCGTTAGTTTAGCAAATGTTTTCTGACAGATGAGTATTTGTAATTTTCATAGTTCAATCCACTTCTTCCTCACTTAAACCTCCAGGTGGAAAGTCTACTCTTCATGAAGGGGCAGAGAGTGTGGTCTTCAAATACTTCTCCGGTACCAGTAGAGGTAGAGAAGGCACCATGTTAGTAACCTCAGCCTTGGGCAAGGATTTACGATTCTATCCATCTCACTTTCTTTCATGTTCTGCATTTTCCATTCTTAATCTTTCAAAATGAAGCTATGTAAAGACAAATATTTTATTGACCTTTGTGAAAACTTAGAGCTGGACAGGAGTGGTATCAATCTTAGAGGCAAATGCGTACTCTGAAAGGGAGGAGTGAGTTTTATTTCTTGCTGTTAGTATGAAACTCTGCTTAGGTTTGAATTAACAATTAAATTAAATTAAAGTTATTTATTTGCTACTTGTGTATACCCTCCTTCATCTGAAGATCACAGACTGTTTTGCAACATAAAAATACAAAATTAGAATACATAACAAAGAAAGAAAGAAAGAAAGAAAGAAAGAACAGAATCCATTCCCGCAAACTTATTTCAAAGGTCACATATGGTTTTATCAGCCAAAGACCTTTTTATAAAGACACATTTTTGGCCTGGGGAGAGCATTCCATAAATGGGAATTCACCCCAGAAAAGACCGGTTCTCGGGTTACCACCCTCTTGTAGAGAAGGCAGACAAAGAAGGACCACACAGGATGGAGGCAGGTTTTGGGTTACTTCATATGGGGAGAGGCAGTATTTGAGGTATTGCAGTCCTGAGTCATTTAAAGGCATTTCAGGCTATATAGGTCAGCTTCCTCTCTTCTCTCTTTGGGACTATTCGGTGCATCTGCCGCCACCTCCCTTGGTCTCCTGCCCACCCCAAAGGGAGATGCCTCGTCACGCCACCCCACTGGGTCCTGGGAAGAGGGTGCCCCCAGCCCTAGTGTCCCGACGGAGACTGGCCAAAAGTGAATGTGAGGCCAGCACCTTACTCATTCTTGGGTGGTAGCAGCGGGTGCCACCAGGCCTGTGTGGCAGAAAGGTTCCCCTTCGGCACCGGCCACTCAGCTACCAGGCAATGACAAGCAAGGCCAGCGTGGCACCTGCCAGCCTGCCCAGCCTCCCATTTGTCTGCTCATTCCCAACACCAAGGGCTGGCAGACTGGCTGGCTGGGCTCCCTCACCCACCACTTGTGTACTCTGAGGCCACCTCAGCTCTTGACACCAGCACCCCCTGACCAATACTCCCCAAGCATCACCCTTTGGAAACAACTCTCCAAGTTGGACCAAAACCACCGCAAAGCAATGCCACCCACCCTCAACTCAGACAGTTCCTTCAGAAGCATACCATGCTCAGTATAATCTCACTGTAAACAAGACGTACATTGACAATACTGTATTTCTATTTCTATTTCTAAGACCCTGAGAGGTTGAGGAGCATTAACAAGGAAACATTTCCTCTGTCTCTCTCCTGACAGAGGTCATTATTCAGGGAGTTTCTGTGCCAAAACCAGGTCTCAACTGCAATTGAAATGGATCTAGAAATTCAGTTTTCTCTGAGAACGTCTGGTCTCTGATCAGCCAATCAGGAACCTTGCCCAATAAGGTGAGATTGCCAACTGGCCAGTAATTATTTAGAACTTTTGAATCTAGGGAGGGCTATTAACTTGTGGTCTTACCACTGCCTCTTTCAAGCAGGGAGGCATTATCCCCTCTCTCGAATAGGCATTCATCAGTACCCTGATTTCCCAATACAAGTCAATAGGATTTCCAAAGCTTTTCATTTGATGGATCTAGGTTGGACTGGGTTGCTCTGGCATCGGACGCAGTCTAAATTACAAACCGAGTGAGAAATCAGATCTCATTATATGGTCTTTATTCTTACCGTAATGACAGCAAAGAATGTCTTTGCCACAACTTCCAATGTTTGAATACCAATCAGGGCATTCCTTTAACATACAGTACCCTGGCACATCACCATACATACATGATGCTTCATCCGACACATCAGTGAATCCTGTAGCAACAGAACAGGAAATGACCTTTAGCTACCTTTCGACTTACAAGAGAATGGAGAGAAACTTAGGTGGATTTTTTAAACAAGCAAGCAAGCAAGCAAGCAAACTCCAGTTTTAACAGAAATAGGAGAGATGGGTGCAACACAGAAGAACACATCAATAAAGGAGTATGGCACACTCTTTCTTAACTCCCTTCTTGCTGTACATAAACCCAACTTTAAGCTACCATAATCCCCACACAAACCCATAACTGGTGCCCAGGGTACTCAGGCCTCTGCCCTTGTTGAAAATTGCATGACATGTGCATTTAACCTGCATGATTTCAATTTTAAATCACAAGGCGAGGATGCTGTTGTGAGAGTTCACAGGAAGTCAGTTTATCCTAGTTACAGGTAGGTAGCCGTGTTGGTCTGGATCGAAGTAAAATAAAAAAATTCCTTCAGTAGCACCTTAAAGACCAACTAAGTTTTTATTTTGGTATGAGCTTTCGTGTGCATGCACACTTCTTCAGATACAGTGAAATGGAAGTTTCCAGGCACTTATGTAGAGAAGGGGTGGGGAGGGGTGGGGATGGGGAGGGGGGATCACTCAGAAGGGTGGTGGAAATGGGTGATTGACTGACTGATAGCTGTTGATGACCGCAAACGACTGCAAAAGGTTTTGCATGAAAAAGCAAGGGTTGAGATGGCTGAAGATCGCTTATCATGTATAATGAGATAAGAACCCGATATCTCTGTTCAAACCAGGTCCCTCCATGGTTTTGAGCTTGGTGATAAGTTGCAATTCAGCAACTTCTCTTTCCAGTCTATTTCTGAAATTCTTTTGTAGTAAGACAGCTACTTTGAGATCTTGTATAGAATGTCCTGGGAGATTGAAGTGTTCTCCTACTGGTTTTTCTGTCTTCTGGTTCCTGATGTCAGATTTATGTCCATTTATCCTTTGGCGTAGGGTTTGGCCTGTTTGTCCAATATAGAGAGCTGAAGGGCACTGTTGGCATTTGATGGCATACACAATGTTAGAGGATGAGCAATTAAATAGTCCTGAGATGGTATGTTGGATGTTGTTGGGGCCAGTAATGGTGTTGTCTGGGTGTATGTGGCAGCAAAGTTGGCATCTGGGTTTATTGCAGGCTCTGGTACCAGTGTCCATGTTAAGTCTGGTGGTTGTATTATTGTGGGTGAGGAGTTGTTTAAGATTGGGTGGCTGTCTGTAGGCAATGAAAGGTCTTCCTCCCAGAGCTTGAGAAAGGGAGCGGTCATTGTCCAGGAGAGGCTGTAGATCTCTGATGATGCGTTGTACTGTTTTAGCTTGGGAGCTGTATGTGATGACTAGTGGTGTTCTGTTATTTTCTTTTTTGGGTCTGTCTTGCAGCAGGTTCTCTCTAGGTATCTGTCTGGCTCTGTTGATCTGTTGTTTAACTTCATCAGGTGGATATTTTAGTTCTAAAAAGGTTTGCTGTAGATCTCTTAGGTGAGATTCTCTGTCTGTAGAGTTGGAACAGATGCGGTTGTAACGTAAGGCCTGGCTGTATACGATGGATTGTTTGGTATGTTTGGGATGGTAGCTAGAAGCATGTAGATATGTTTGTCGGTCAGTTGGTTTTCTGTATAAGGTGGTGTCTATACGTCCATCCTGTATTTTTATAGTAGTGTCCAAAAAATGTATTTCTTGCATAGATTGGTTCATTGTTAGGTTGATGGTGGGGTGAAAGTCATTGAATGTCTGGTGGAAGGTTTCCAGGGTCTGTTGTCCATGTGTCCAGATAATAAAAATATCGTCAATGTATCGCAGGTACAGGAGAGGTTTGTCACAGTTTATCCTGTGACATAATGAAAGAGCATCCCTACCAGTCCCAGAGCTGCATGATGATCAGGCATTGCCCAAAAAGTAAGGCTGAGAGTTTAAAGCTTTTTTCACACCAAGTAAGTCCAAGCAGACCCAGTGTGGAAAAAACATTTCAGCTGTTCACCTTTCTCCCCTGGCAAAGCCTTTTCAAAGAGTGCCAGGTGTTTAGTTGGGAAAGACATGTGTGGCGCTGTGGTCTTAACCACTGAGCCTCTTGGACTTGCTGATTGTAAGGTAGGCAGTTCGAATCCCTGCAGTGAGGTCAGTTCCTGTTGCTCTGGCCCAGGTCCTGTCAACCTAGAAATTCGCAAGTTCAAGTTGATACCGTGTATGGGAATTGGAAATGTACATAGAACGTGGAAATGAAAAGAAGAAGAAGAAGAAGAAGAAGAAGAAGAAGAAGAAGAAGAAGAAGAAGAGGATAAGCATTAGCCCCGCACAGTGGCATTACTCTTTTCTGTCCCATTTAGGACTCAAGTTATTCCTTACCTGGATTGGGAATGAGTAGCAGAGCAAGCACAACATTGAAAATGCATATGGACTTCATAGCTCTGAGAAGGTCAAGGTAGATGCTCCTTGTATTCCAACCTGAAAGGAAATGAAGAGGCAATGTGTTTTGGTGTGTCTTGGGTATTACAAAATCTCCCTAGGCATTATATATTTAATTATCAATTGCCTTCCTGTGTCACTCCTCAAGAGGCCATGGTACGCAAGAGAGATGAAATTCTGGAAGGGTACATTAATCTGGGAATGCATTCACGCTTCACCTAGTTGGAAATATGGTCTCAGTGTGTTCCAGATACCACTAATAACCAAGATCTTTGTCAAGGAACACTTATTTTATGAGTTTTCCTTGCTGTTCAAGAAGTTCTTTACAGTACATTATCCTCACTCTGTGTCAGGGAATGGTCAGAAGATGAGGCCTGGGGAATGCATTCTATGGCAGACCAGGTTCTCTCTGATAGAGAACTGGAGAGGGAAGAGTAACCCCCCCCCTTGTCCTCAGCATGTTTCAGAAGGAGAGAGAGAGAGAGAAATGGAACAGGTTAGGGAGGAGTTACCCAGTTGTGAGATAATGACAAAAGAACCAGAAGGGAGGTGGCATTCAGTTGAGACATCACTTGAGAGTTTGGGGAAACACCACCCCCCCTCCACGGACTTGGAAGTCCAACTGATTTAGAAAGCAAAGGAGTCAGAGGGATGTAAAAGCTTTCTGTTGGCACCTAAAATGCTGCAGAAGTCAAAAGGAGGATTTAGAATAGCCAACTGCCCTCCTTGCAGAGAGCAGTGTATTTGTGCTTTCAACATGAGGCTGCAATAAGAGGACTATAAATATATCAATTGCTCGTTTTTTCTTATCCGTGAATTTACCGAAGGGAGAGGAGGACGCTACACGGCTGGCAAGATGCATTCTACATTTACTCGTATGGAAATATGGTTTCATATCCCTTGAAGCTCCTAGGGATCCACTTCAGCCTCATAGCCACTGTTCAATGTTCCTTACCTTGTGGGTTCCCCAGCCGGTGCCCCCCCCCTATTCCTCTGCATCTAGCCAGTCCATGAGAAGTACAGTAGATCGGGTTGTGAAAGTAATCAATGCGGGAGGCACATTCACAACCCACAGCGTTCGCAACCCGAGTCTGTGTGTCTGCACATGTGCGGGTCATGATTCAGCGCTTCTGCGCATGCCGCAATTTAGCAGTTGTGTGCATGCGCGTGCGGTGAAACCCGGGAGTAACCTGATCCAGATATTTCGGGTCAGCCTGGAGCACAACCTAAAAAGATGCAACCTGAAGGGGCTGTAACCCGAGGTATGACTGTATACACTTCTGAGAGAGGAATAAACAGATTGATTCTATCTAAGAGCTCTCTGCTGATAGAAGATATTTACATTGTGATCGATGATAGTCAGACATATTATCTGAATATTAAATCACCATGGAGATAAGAGTGATCAGGAATAATAATGATAATGGTGTTTATGGCAGGGAGCATGCCCATGGTGGTGTGGATCACCAAGAGATTAACTAGGCCTTGTATCACAGGACCAAGAAACAATTCCACACACACACAAACACACGCACACAAAAAACAAACAAACAAACATTATTATTCTTTATTATATTAATCTTGTTAGTCAATTTACTTTGTCAAAGGAAACCCAATACAACTTCTATCATCCATAAATGGAAACAGATCCTACCATGCAAAGGTAGTGTGTGCTGGCGAGGACAACATCCCTGCAAGGCACAGGCATCCCATGAGTGAACAGACTATATCTCAGACTTACCAGTTTGGGCAGTGGGTCTGGGCATTTCTTGGGGCAATGTTGTAGTTGCCATGCAGTGTTGAACCTCTTGTCCTGATCTTGGACTTTGACTCCTGGGTGGTTCCACCATCCTTTCACCAGAAATAACTTTTGGTGTCTGTGTGGAGGGGAATAATTCTTTTCATCAGGAAAGATTTCCCCCTTACTTCCAAGAAAGGTCTCTGTCATCATGTTCTGTTTCCAAGCATTGAATATATTTTGATTGTGAATGGAGTGAGTTGATGCACCTGATATGCGTCACAGCATCATTTAAGTAACAGGTGAGCCCATTCTCCATCCAATCTTTTCTTATACTTTATAATGTTCTCAATGAAAAAAAGAAAAATAATGTTCCTCATAGAGATAGTTAGTTCCCCAGGCAAGAGCATGATGTGACCCATGAGAGCAGCAAAATAAGCAGACCGTACAACAGTGATGGGATTAAAATCAGGCCAAATATTTCTTGACAGCAGCAGGCAGGGCAAGGGTTGGCATGGCATTGGGTTCCATTTTCAGTATATCATTGCACAAGCTCCATGTTGATGGAATGTTTCTGCTGGGTTTGAATCCCTCCAAACCAGAACAATGGGAGTCGGCCAGTGTTGAGGTTTGCTGTGGTGCAAGCCAAGCAAGCGAGGTCTCACTGGGAGACCAGGGTGCAGACTTCAAGCAAGCAGATACCAAACCCTCGCTTGGGTTTCCTGTGGTCAATGAACCCTTCAAAGCCGTTTTGCCCCCCCCCATACTATGTTGTTCCTACCCAACACCATTTCCGCTCTCACACAAACAATGTTCTTCCGCCTAACAAAGGAAAGCCATAATTTCACTGAGGAAAAAGCAAAAAAAAAACAACAATACCACTTCCGCGCCTGCGCTGGAGGTGGAGTCATGGGCATCACGACCCGAACAAAGGGCAGGGGCTGAGAGCTCAGCCCCTACGCGATTCGGGGGTTCCCGCCTGCATCATTCGGGGGCCGACCAATGCGGTCGGCCAGGGGCCGTATCCTGCTTCCTTTAAGGAGCAGAAGGGCAGGAACCTGGTCTCTTTC
This sequence comes from Zootoca vivipara, assembly GCF_965207765.1. Lineage (NCBI taxonomy): Eukaryota > Metazoa > Chordata > Lepidosauria > Squamata > Lacertidae > Zootoca > Zootoca vivipara. The sequence continues at coordinate 113,407,135 of NC_142586.1, forward strand.
TTCCCATGCTGCACTTACCTTATGGAGGCATTCGTATCACTCACAAGTGAGCTTGGCGTCCCGTTGGCAGCAGATAAAACGGAATGACCGGTTGCAACCATGACCTATTTGGGTATTGAATTTGATACGGTGGCACAATCGTCCCGCTTGCCAAAATAAAAGTTAACGGCTCTCAAAGAATTAATCCGTCAGCTTCTTCCCCTCAAAAAGGTCACACTTAGACAGATTGAATCACTGCTGGGTCATCTCAACTTCGCATGTCGAGTTATATCGCCAGGGTGCCCATTCTGCACACAACTAGCAAAACTCACTATAGGCCTGTGGCTACTGCATCACAGGGCGTGCTTGCCAAAAGGTGTCAAGGCGGACCTGGAGGTTTGGCTGAGGTTCCTAGATGGTTTTAATGGGGTTTATCTCTGGCAGGATAAACTTAAGTTGCAGGCTGACTCCCAGGTCCAGTCTGACGCTGCAGGTTCCTTCTCAAGGTGCCGGGCGAAGGAGAGGCAGAGTTCCCGCCTCCAGCCTGGTTTAAACACGGGGGAAGCCCCACCCGGCTGGCCCTATTGGTCAGCCGGGAATGACTGAGGCGGGAACCCCCATCTCGCGAGAGGGCTGAACTCTCAGCCCCCTCGCAAGGGTCGAGACGGGCCACGCCCACAACACCACCTCCGTAAAATGCGGAAGTGGTTTTTTGGTGTGTACTTCAGAGGAAAATGGTGTGCTCAATATTGGCCTCTCAGCTGGAAGGACACAGCCATCACACGCCATTTAACTTTCTTAGAATTCTTCCGAATAGTAGTGGCGGTACACTTGTGGGCCGAAGACTTAAGGAACCACCGGGTCTGCTTCCGGATGGACAACCAAGTGGTGGTCAGTGTTCTATCAAGGCAATCTTCACACTCCCCGAGGGTGTCTGCCCTGCTCCGCTCTTTTGTGCTGCTTTGCTTGGAGTTAAACATCCCTTTCTCAGCAAAATTTGTACTGGGGATTAATAATGATATTGTGGATGCTTTATCTCGTTTCCAGATGGACCGCTTCCGCTTGTTAGCACCGGAACACCTATGGAGCCTTGGGAGCGAGAGTCCTAAAGGGAGTATTGGCGTCAGTGGCCCCCTCCACGCTTGGCTCTTATAAACGAGTGTGGGCGGACTTTACACAATTTAGTCCCACATGTTCCGTGCCTCCCTCGGAGGTGCCTCCCACTAAGCACAAGGTTTTTACAATATTTAGTACATTTAAGAGAGTTGGGTTGCGCTGCTAAGACACTCAATATGCATATTGCAGCTATTTCCTTTTTCTGCAAAGCGGTTTATTCCATCGATCCCTATGCAGATTTCTTAGTGCATAGAGCTCTGGAGGGCTGGCACAGGCTACAGCCGCCGACCAGTGATCATAGGAGGCCCATAACATTTGATTTGTTATGTCATATCCATAGACAGCTGGGGAGCATTTGTTAGACCAAATTTGAGGCGCGACTCTTTTCCGCAGCCTATTCTATAGCCTACCTTGGGGCGCTCAGGGTTGGTGAGGTGATATGTGAAGACCACCCTGAAATAATACCCTGGGTATAATGCTTCAGGATGTAACATTGTCCAGTTCTCAAGTTCTGGTGCATGTTCACCACTCCATGACAGACCAAAAGGGAAAGGCGCCACTATTCGCCTTTTGGCAACTGGTCGTAGGGGTCCTTGCCCAGGAAAGGACACTAAGTGATTCCTCTACCTGAGGCCAGCTGGCTCGGGCCCACTGCTAATTCAACAGGATGGTTCCAGGCTCACACGCCACCAATTCACGCATGTAATGCGCAAGGCTATTGCCTTATGCGGCTTCAAACCCAGCGATTTTTCTGCCCACTCATTTAGAATCGGTGCTGCCACCACCACCATGCATTAGAGCTGAGGAGGGTAGGTAGCACCATCACCTGTCCTGCAAATGGAGGAGTATTCCGTTAAAGGAATCTGGAGGCAGAGCTAGGTCCGAAGCATGGGGAGGTCAGGGCCGTAAGGCACGCCCCTAATTGTGTCGGGTTGGTGTCGGACAAACGGGTTAGTGTCGGACATAAACGGTTAGGGTCCAATGTCTAAGGCAATACCGCTCAACATCCTTTTCGCTCATTTAAATTTATCACTTGTGTCTTGTGTCTTATTCTCACTGGAAGGGAGGGACATTGCCACACAAAACCACTTCCGTGCCTGCATCGGAGGTGGAGTTGTGGGCGTCACGACCCGTACATGTGTGCAGGGACTGAGAGCTCAGCCCCTACGTGATTGGGGGGTTCCCGCCCACATCATTTCGGGGTCGAAAATTCCAGCCGGGGGGGCATGTCCAGCTTCCGTTAAGCAGCAGAAGGGTGGGAACCCGGTCTCTTTCTCCCCGTGCTCCAGCTGCATCAGTTCACCCACCCACCCTTTAGGCTAGCTTTGACCTTGCTATGGACTTTGGTTGGTTGCCTTGGTTGGCCAGGGGGCCTGGTAGGACTTTTGTCCACTTGGGCTAGCCAAGGGTTTTTTTTTTCATCTACCTCGTAGCAATTCATCACAACTTTTGGTTCTGGTGGTTAGGCATAGGAAATTGCATTAGAGCTGAGGAGGGTAGGTAGCACCATCACCAACCCTGCAAATGGGGGAGTATTCCATTAAAGAAATCCGGGGGCAGAGCTTGGTCTGAAGGCTGGGGAGGTCAGGGCCATAAGGCACACCCCTAATGGTGATCACATGAGGAGTTTTGGTTGAGGTACATCACTGGGGCTCCTTACTGGTGGATAACTCTTCCCGGAAGTCCAAAACAGGGGTTGGAGCTGGACATAGACGGTTAGGGTCCAATGCGTAAACCAATACTGCTCAACATCTGTAACCAATAAAGTTGTGTCCTTTTCGCCCATTTAAATTTATCACGTGTGTCTTGTGACTTATTCTCACTGGGAAGGAGGGACATTGCCACACAACAACAACAACAACCAAGTTTCTCCGTTTTAGAGAAAAAAAATCATTTCTGGCCTTGTCAACCAAGAAGCCAGAATTGCTCAGTAAAGGCTCTAACCCAAGGGTGGGCGAGAGGGAAGTTCTCAAAGCAAAATGGCTGTGAGCTCCAGGGGAAGCAGCCTTACAAAGGTTCTGCCTTCCCCTCTACTGCAGAGGCTCATGCACAGGGCTGGATTTAAGTTTCATGAGGCCATAGTCTACTGAAGGTAATGGGGCCCTATGTCCTGCTGTCCTTTGTCAACAACAAATTGTCGCTGTCTTTTGTGTTGAATATATGTTACACTATATGGTAATTGATGGACCTAATATGGAGCCTACACAACACAAAACACTGTTGCTGTATGTAGGTTTTATGTAATTTGTTTTTATGTTATATTTTGGAAATGTACACCCAGTTTTTTTCCTTCTTTTTTTTGGGGGGGGGGGCAAGAAAGTGGGGTCCTAAGCTATAGCTTGTTTAGCTTATAGGTAAATATGGCATCACACAGAGAAGATTTTGTTGCAATTTATAGGCCACAGCGCCGCCAGGCAAAGGGACCCCATGCTTATTGGGGACGGGACGGGGCTTATAAGAGAAATAAGTCAAATGAGCAGAAAGGGAAGAAACACACAGAGATATTTCACTGCAGACAGGTGCAATTTATTCTGCATGCAAATGGGCTGGAGTGTAAGAGCGAATGTAGATAACTCCTTCAGCCAGCTCTGTGAGAGAAAAGGAATAAAAAGAAACAAAATAAGACAAAGTAGTCAAATTTAACCTCTGGCCCTTGAACAAGCGTACTACTCCATCTGTTGCTGATTTGTGGTGTTATATCAATAAATTAAAGTCTTGCTATTGCTATTATTATTCACAACAACATGCACAAGAAAAACCACCTGCAAGAACTGTTTGCCTTGACAATATCTGGGGCACATGTAATGTGTGTGCAAGCCGCCACCAATATTATTTCAAACACACCATCTTCAATTAACTTGCAAGTGAATCAATACTTTAAATGCCAAGTATTTTTCATAGAGTCAAAAATTGTAGAGCTGGAAAGAACCCCAAAGGTCATCAGTTCCAACCCCCACAATGTCTAGGAGCTTTATACTTACCTAATTTCGCAGCATGCAGCATTCTTTGCACATTTTCCTTTAAACCTAGATTTTCGAGGGCATTTATCTTTCCAACAAGACCTTCCGATCACGTTACATTGCCTTTCATTTCTTACAGGATCTTTAGCTGTATACACACACAGAGAGAAAGCAAGTGAAATGCCTTCAGAATATAACACCCTAAACCAATAGTTCTAAACCAATAGTTCTACTTCTACGTTAGTTTAGCAAATGTTTTCTGACAGATGAGTATTTGTAATTTTCATAGCTCAATCCAGTTCTTCTTCACTTTAACCTCCAGATGGAAAGTCTACTCTTCATGAAGGGAAGAGAGTGTGGTCTTCAAAGACTTCCTAGGTACCAGTAGAGGTCCAGCAGGCACCATGTAGATATCCTAAATATGTTTCTAATGCCACCATAAGCCTTGAAACTGGATTCAAAAGAATCAAGGCCAGAGTTTTTGCTTGCCACTCTTGACCATTAAAGACGATTTCCAAACAACATGGAAAGGAGTAGTGGAAAATATAACCACAACTTTAGGTTTTAATCCACCGATCTTACTTGCCATGGGGTATGAAGAAGCAAAAAACAACATTAAACAGGGAGTCATAGATTCAGAACGACAGGTAGATCTAGCCAGATCCCCAAGATTCCTAATTAGTGAAACTAGAAGATACTTGACTGCCCAAATGCCATACATAGCTAATCTTGAAATACCAAAACAGCAAAGGGCTTTTACCTTGGCCACTGTTAGGCTCTCCCTTAGCAATTCAGGAAGGCCGCTATAGGAAGATACCTTACAAGGAGAGGAAAAGCCCATGTGGCTCTGGGCAGCAGGAAACAACGGAACATGCCCTTCTTTATTGCAAGTCGTTCGAGCCAGGATTATCCAGCCCATCCTATATAAGTTCGCTTGGCGTTCAGAACAACAGAACATTTCCCTATTACTACAGGACGAAAGCCCAGAAGTGACATATTCAGTCACCAGATTCTGCGCTGCCATGATAAATATCCGTCGAAGGATGGTCTATGATACAAATCAGTCCTAAAAAGAAGACTTGGGTGGTAGCAGCGGGTGCCACCCAAGCCTGTGTGGCAGAAAGGTTCCCCTTTGGCACCAGCCACTTAGCTACCAGGCAATGACAAGCAAGGCAATGACAAGGAAGGCCAGTGTGGCACCTGCCAGCCTGCCCAGCCTCCCACTTGTCTGCTCATTCCCAACACCAAGGGCTGGCAGACTGGCTGGCTGGGCTCTCTCACCCACCACTTGTGTACTCCGAGGCCACCTCAGCTCTTCACACCCAGCCCCCGCTGTCTAGTACTCCCCAAGCATCACCCTTTGGAAACAACTATCCAAGTTGGACCAGAACCACCGCAAAGCAGTGCCACCCACACACAACTCAGACTTTTCCTTCAGCAGCATACCATGCTCAGTATAATCTCACTGTAAACAAGAGGTACAGTGACAATAAAGTATTTCTATTTCTATTTCTAAGACCCTGAGAGGTTGAGGAGCATTAACAAGGAAACATTTCTTCTGTCTCTCTCCTGACAGAGGTCATTATTCAGGGAGTTTCTGTGCCAAAACCAGGTCTCGAGCGCAATTGAAATTGACCTAGAAAATCAGTTTTCTCCGAGAATGTCTGGTCTCTGATCACCCACTCAGGAACCTTGCCCAATAAGGAGAGATTGGCAGCTGGCCAGTAATTACTTAGAACTTTTGCATCTCGAGAGGGTTCTTAACTTACCACTGCCTCTTTCAAGCAGGGAGGCAATATCCCCTCTCTCAAATTGGCATTCATCAGCACCCTGATTTCCTAATATAAGTTAATAGGATTTCCAAAGCTTTTCATTTCATGGATCTAGGTTGAGCTGGGTAGCTGTGGAATCAGACACAGTCTAAATTACAAACTGGGCCAGATATCAGATCTGGTTATATGGTCTTTATTCTTACCGTAGTGACAGCAATGAATGTCTTTACCACAACTTCCGATTTTAGTATAGCCATAAAGACATTCCTCCAACACACAGTACCCTGGCACATCACCATACATGCACGATTCTTTATCTGACACATCAGTGAAACCTGTAGTAACAGAGCAGCAAATGACCTTTAGCTACCTCTCCACTTACAAGAGAATTCAAGTAGAATGGTAGGTAAGATAAATCTAATAAATAAAAATATACAAACATACAAGCACATAAACAAACAAACATACAAACAAACACCTGTTTTTACAAGAAGAAATAGGAGAGATGGGTGCAACACAGAAGACCACATCAAAAAAGGAGTATGGCACACTCTTTCTTAACTCCCTTCTTGCTGTACATAAACCCAACTTTAAGCTACCATAATCCCCACACAAACCCATAACTGGTGCCCAGGGTACTCAGGCCTCTGCCCTTGTTGAAAATTGCATGACATGTGCATTTAACCTGCATGATTTCAATTTTAAATCACAAGGTGAGGATGCTGTTGTGAGAGGTCACAGGAAGTCAGTTTATCCTGTGACATAATGAAAGAGCATCCCTACCAGTCCCAGAGCTGCATGATGATCAGGCATTGCCCAAAAAGTAAGGCTGAGAGTTTAAAGCTTTTTTCACACCAAGTAAGTCCAAGCAGACCCAGTGTGGAAAAAACATTTCAGCTGTTCACCTTTCTCCCCTGGCAAAGCCTTTTCAAAGAGTGCCAGGTGTTTAGTTGGGAAAGACATGTGTGGCGCTGTGGTCTTAACCACTGAGCCTCTTGGACTTGCTGATTGTAAGGTAGGCTGTTCGAATCCCCGCAGTGAGGTGAGTTCCTGATGCTCTGTCCCAGGTCCTGTCAACCTAGAAATTCACAAGTGCAAGTTGATACCGTGTATGGGAATTGGAAATGTACATAGAACGTGGAAATGAAAGAAGAAGAAGAAGAAGAAGAAGAAGAAGAAGAAGAAGAAGAAGAAGAAGAAGAAGATAAGCATTAGCCCCGCACAGTGGCATTACTCTTTTCTGTCCCATTTAGGACTCAAGTAATTCCTTACCTGGATTGGGAATGAGTAGCAGAGCAAGCACAACATTGAAAATGCATATGGACTTCATAGCTCTGAGAAGGTCAAGGTAGATGCTCCTTGTATTCCAACCTGAAAGGAAATGAAGAGGCAATGTGTTTTGGTGTGTCTTGTACTCCTCTGGGTATTACAAAATCTCCCTAGGCATTATATATTTAATTATCAATTGCCTTCCTGTGTCAATCCTCAAGAGGCCATGGTATGCAAGAGAGATGAAATTGTGGAAGGGTACATTAATCTGGGAATGCATTCACGATTCACCTGGTTGGATATATGGTTTCAGTGTGTTCCATATACCACTAATAACCAAGATCTTTGTCAAGGAACACTGATTTTCTGAGTTTTCCTTGCTGTTCAAGAAGTTCTTTACAGTACATTATCCTCACTATGTGTCCGGGAATGGTCAGAAGATGAGGCCTGGGGAATGCATTCTATGGCAGACCAGGTTCTCTCTGATAGAGAACTGGAGAGGGAAGAATCACCCTCTTGTCCACAGCATGTTTCAGAAACGGAGAGAGAGAGAGAAGCGGAACAGCTTAGGGAGGAGTTACCCAGTTACGAGATAATGACAAGAGAACCAGAAGGGAGGGGGGCATCCAGTTGAGACATCACTTGAGAGTTTGGGGAAACACCCCCCCCCCTCCACGGACTTGGAAGTCCAAAGGATTCAGAAAGCAAAGGATTCAGAGGGATGTAAAAGCTTTCTGTTGGCACCTAAAATGCTGCAGAAGTCAAAAGGAGGATTTAGAATAGCCAACTGCCCTCCTTGCAGAGAGCAGTGTATTTGTGCTTTCAACATGAGGCTGCAATAAGAGGACTATAAATATATCAATTGCTCGTTTTTTCTTATCCGTGAATTTACCGAAGGGAGAGGAGGACGCTACACGGCTGGCAAGATGCATTCTACATTTACTCGTATGGAAATATGGTTTCATATCCCTTGAAGCTCCTAGGGATCCACTTCAGCCTCATAGCCACTGTTCAATGTTCCTTACCTTGTGGGTTCCCCAGCCGGTGCCCCCCCCCCTATTCCTCTGCATCTAGCCAGTCCATGAGAAGTACAGTAGATCGGGTTGTGAAAGTAATCAATGCGGGAGGCACATTCACAACCCACAGCGTTCGCAACCCGAGTCTGTGTGTCTGCACATGTGCGGGTCATGATTCAGCGCTTCTGCGCATGCCGCAATTTAGCAGTTGTGTGCATGCGCGTGCGGTGAAACCCGGGAGTAACCTGATCCAGATATTTCGGGTCAGCCTGGAGCACAACCTAAAAAGATGCAACCTGAAGGGGCTGTAACCCGAGGTATGACTGTATACACTTCTGAGAGAGGAATGAACAGATTGATTCTATCTAAGAGCTCTCTGCTGATAGAAGATATTTACATTGTGATCGATGATAGTCAGACATATTATCTGAATATTAAATCACCATGTAGATAAGAGTGATCAGGAATAACAATAATAATGGCGTTTATGGCAGGGAGCATGCCCATGGTGGGGTGGGATCACCAAGAGATGAACTAGGCCTTGTATCACAGGACCAAGAAGCAATTCCACACACACACACACACACACACACACACACACACACACCATTATTATTCTTTACTATATTAATCTTGTTAGTCGATTTACTTTGTCAAAGGAAACACAATACAACTTCCATCATCCATAAACGGAAATAGATCCTACCATGCAAAGGGAGTGTGTGCTGGCGAGGCCAACATCCCTGCAAGGCACAGGCATCCCATGAGTGAGCAGACTATATCTCAGACTTACTAGTTTGGGCAGTGGGTCTGGGCATTTCTTGGGGCAATGTCGTAATTGCCATGCAGTGTTGAGCCTCTTGTCCCGATCTTGGTCCCACCATCCTTTTACCAGATATAACTTTTGGTGTTTGTGTGGAGGGGAATAATTCTTTACATCAGGAAAGATTTCCCCCTTACTTCCAAGAAAGAGTCTTTGTCATCATGTTCTGTTTGCAAGCATTGCATATATTTTGATAGCAAATGGAGTGAGTTGATGCAGCTGATATGCTTCACAGCATCATTTAAGTAACAGGTGATCCCATCCTCCATCCAATCTTTTCTAATACCTTATAATGTTCTCAATAGAAAAAAAGAAAAATAACGTTCCTCATAGAGATAGTTAGCATGATGTGACCCATGAGAGCAGCAAAATAACCAGACTGTACAATGGTGATGGGATTAAAATCAAGCCAAATATTTCTTGACAGCAGCAGGCAGGGCAAGGGTTGGCATGGCATTGAGTTCCATTATCAGTATGTCATTGCACAAGCTCCATGTTGATGGAATGTTTCTGATGGGTTTGAACCCCTCCAAACCAGAACAATGGGAGTCGGCCAGTGTTGAAGTTTGCTGTGGTGGAAGCCAAGCAAGCGAGGTCTCACTGGGAGACCAGGGTGCAGACTCCAAGCAAGCAGATACCAAACCCTCGCTTGGGTTTCCTGTGTTCAATCAACCCTTCAGAGCCCTTATGCCCCCCCCCCACACACACTATGTTGATCCTACCCAATGCCATTTCCGCTCTCACACAATCCATGTTCTTCCACCTAACAAAGGAAAGCCATAATTTCAGTGAGGGAATGGCAAAAGAACAACATCAATACCACTTCCGCGCCTGCGTCAGAGGTGAAGTTGTGGGCGTCATGACCCGAACACGTGCTCAGGTGCTGCTGAAAGCTCAGCCCCTACACGATTGGGGGATTCTCGCCTGCATCATTCGGGGCCGACCAATCCGGTCAACCGGGGGTGCGTGTCCTACTTCCTTTAAGCAGCAGAAGGGCGGGAACCCAGTCTCATTCTCCCCGCGCTTATGGAGGCATTCACATCTCTAATAAGTGAGCTTGGCGTCCCGTTGGCAGCAGATAAAATGGAATGAATAAAGAAGATCAGGAGACCCTTTTCACCTGAGTGTCTGCTGTATATCAATTAGCCTGAGAAGAAATGAGGAGTTACCCAAAGACATTGCAAACGCCACTTACTGCCCTAACGAGGGATAGTTGTGAGTTATGCTCACACCTAAAAGTCATTGGCAGGCCTTAATTGATACAGTCATTTCATTGGTTTTATCACGGAACCCCACGGGACTAAAGTGGATAAGAATAGTTCCTCTGGTGTTGGAACTTTGCATTTTGCCAACAGCAGCTTGCCAAAGACCCTGTCAGCATGAGGCTGTGAGAGGGAGGGGTCCGTGGACCCACAATGCTTTGTGTTTTCACTTCTTTCTCTGAAACTCTGGTGTATGTGCTCGTATTTAGATAGAAAGACTAATTACTTTTATTGTTTTTCTGTTTGTAATGTCCTTATTCTCACTGGGAGGGAAGGACATTGCCACACAAAACTACTTCTGCACCTGCGTCGGAGGCATAGCTGCCAAGTTTTCCCTTTTCTCGCGAGGAAGCCTATTCAGCATAAGGGAAAATCCCTTTTAAAAAGGGATAACTTGGCAGTTATGGTTGGAGGTGGAGTTGTGGGCGGCATGACCTATAAACGTGCGCAGGGGCTGAGAGATCAGCCCCTAAGCAATTGGGGGGTTCCTGCCCGCATCATTCAGGGGCCGATCAATCCGGCCGGCTGGGGGCGTGTCCTGCTTCCTTTAAGCAGCAGAAGGGCGAGAACCCGGTCTCTTTCTCGCCGCGCTCCAGCTGCATCAGTTCACCCGCCCGCCCACCATTTAGGCTAGCTTTGACCTTGCTATGGACTTTGGTTGGTTGCCTTGGTTGGCCAGGGGGCCTGGTAGTACTTTTATTCCACTTGGGCTAGCCAAGAGGTTCTTTTTATCTACCTCGTAGCAATTCATCACAACTTTTGGTCTTGGTGGTTGGACATTGGAAATTGCATTAGAGCTGAGGAGGGTAGGTAGCACCGTCACAACAAATTGTCACTGTCTTTTGTGTTGAATATATGTTACAGTATATGGTAATTTATGGACCTAATATGGAGCCTACACAACACAAAACATTGTTGCTGTATGTAGGTTTTATGTAATTTGTTTTTATGTTATATTTTGGAAATGTTCATCCAGTTTTATTCCCTTCAATTTTTTGGGGGGCCCCCCCAAGAAAGTGGGGTCCTAACGGTTGGACAGTGTTCTCGAAACTACGAACATGAGTTTGACCAAACTGCGGGAGGCAGTGCAAGACAGGAGTGCCTGGCGTGCTCTGGTCCATGGGGTCACGAAGAGTCGGACACGACTAAACGACTAAACAACAACAACAACAAAGCTATAGCTTGTTTAGCTTATATGTAAATCTGGCATCACACAGAGAAGATTCTGTTGCAATTTATGGGCCACAGCTCTGCCACGCAAAGGCGCCCATGCTTATTGGGGACGGGACGGGGCTTATAAGAGAAATAAGTCAAATGAGCAGAAAGGGAAGAAGCACACAGAGATATTTCGCAGCAGACAGGTGCAATTTATTCTGCATGCAAATGGGCTGGAGTGTAAGAGCGAATGTAGATAACTCCTTCAGCCAAATCTGTGAGAGAAAGGAATAAAAAGAAACAAAATAAGACAAAGTAGTCAAATTTAACCTCTGGCCCTTGAACAAGTATACTACTCCATCTGTTGCTGATTTGTGGTGTTATATCAATAAATTAAAGTATTGCTATTGCTATTATTATTCACAAAAACATGCACAAGAAAAACCACCTGCAGGAAGTGTTTGCCTTGACAATATCTGGGACACATGTAATGTGTGTGTGCAAGCCGCCACCAATATTATTTAAAACACAGCATCTTCAATTCACTTGCAAGTGAATCAATACTTTAAATGTCAAGTATTTTTCATAGAGTCAAAAATCGTACAGCTGGAAAGAACCCCAAAGGTCATCAGTTCCAACCCCCACAATGTCTAGGAGCTTTATACTTACCTACTATAGCAGCATGCAACATTCTTTGCACATTTTCCTAAAAAGGCATATCCTGGAATGCATTGGTCTTTCCAACAAGACCCTCTCATCGCCTTACATTGCCTTTTATTTCTTACAAAATCGTCAGCTGTATACACACACAGAGAGAGAAAGCAAGTGAAATGCCATCAGAATATAACACCCTAAACCAATAGTTCTACTTCTACATTAGTTTAGCAAATGTTTTCTGACAAATGAGTATTTGTAATTTTCATAGCTCAATCCACTTCTTCCTCACTTTAACCTCCAGGTGGAAAGTCTACTCTTCATGAAGGGGCAGAGAGTGTGGTCTTCAAAGATTTCCCGGGTACCAGTAGAGGTAGAGAAGGAACCATGTTTGTAACCTCTGCCTTGAGCAAGGATTTACGGTTCTATCCATCTCACTTTCTTTCATGTTCTGCATTTTCCATTCTTAATCCTTCAAAATGACACTATGCAAAGACAAACATTTTATTGACCTTTGTGAAAACTTAGAGCTGGACAGGAGTGGTATCGATCTTAGAGGCAAATGCGTACTCTGCAAGGGAGGAGTGAGTTTTATTTCTTGCTGTTAGTATGAAACTCGACTTAGGTTTGAATAGCCAATTAAATTAAATTAAAGTTATTTATTTGCTACTTATATATACCATTCTTCATCTGAAGATCACAGAAAAGACCAGTTCTCGTGTTACCACCCTCTTGTAGAGAAGACAGACAAAGAAGGACCACACAGGATGGAGGCAGGTTTTGGGTTGGTTCATATGGGGAGAGGCAGTATTTGAGGTATTGCAGTCCTGTGTCATTTAAAGGCATTTCAGGCTATATAGGTCAGCTTCCTCTCTTCTCTCTTTGGGACTACTCAGTGCATCTGCTGCCACCTCCCTTGGTCTCCTGCCCACCCCAAAGAGAGGTGCCTCATCACGCCACCCCATTGGGTCCTGGGAAGAGGATGCCCCCAGCCCTAATTTCCCAATGGAGACTGGCTAATGGTGAATGTGAGGTCAGTACCTTACTCACCTTGGGTGGTAGCAGTGGGTGCCACCAGGCCTGTGTGGCAGAAAGGTTCCCCTTCGGCACCAGCCACTTAGCTACCAGGCAATGACAAGCAAGGCAATGACAAGGAAGGCCAGTGTGGCACCTGCCAGCCTGCCCACCCTCCCACTTGTCTGCTCGTTCCCAACACCAAGGGCTGGCAGACTGGCTGGCTGGGCTCCCTCACCCACCACTTGTGTACTCTGAGGCCACCTCAGCTCTTGACACCCAACACCCACTGACTAATACTCCCCAAGCATCACCCTTTGGAAACAACTATCCAAGTTGGACCAGAACCACCGCAAAGCAGTGCCACCCACCCCCAACTCAGACAGTCCCTTCAGAAGCATACCTTGCTCAGTATAATCTCACTGTAAACAAGAGGTACAGTGACAATAATGTATTTCTATTGAGGAGCATTAAAAAGGACACATTTCCCCTGTCTCTCTCCTGACAGAGGTCATTATTCAGGGAGTTTCTGTGCCAAAACCAGGTGTCGAGCGCAAATGAAATGGATCTAGAAAATCAGTATTCTCTGAGAACGTCTAGTCTCTGATCACCCACTCAGGAACCTTTCCCAATAAGGAGAGATTGGCAGCTGGCCCGTAATTACTTAGAATTTTTGAATCTCAAGAGGGTTCTTAACTTACCACTGCTTCTTTCAAGCAGGGAGGCAATATCCCCTCTCTCGAACTGGCATTAATCAGCACCCTGATTTCCTAATATAAGTCAAAAGGATTTCCAAAGCTTTTCATTTCATGGATCTAGGTTGAGCTGGGTAGCTCTGGAATCAGACACAGTCTAAATTACAAACTGGGCCAGAAATCAGATCTGGTTATATGGTCGTTATTCTTACCCTTGTGACAGCAAAGAATGTCTTTACCACAACTTCCGATTTTTGAATAGCCACGAATACATTCATCCAATATACAGTACCCTGGCACATCACCATACATGCAAGATTCTTTATCTGACACATCAGTGAAACCTGTAGTAACAGAGCAGCAAATGACCGTTAGCTACCTCTCCACTTACAAGAGAATTCAAGTAGAATGGTACATAAGATAAAATCTAATAAATAAAAATATCACCAAAAAATATGTAAGAGAATGGAGAGAAACTCTGGTGGATGTGTTTTTAAAACACACAAACATACTAACAAACAAACATCCATTTTAACAAGAAGAAATAGGAGAGATAGGTGCAAGAAGAAGAACAGAAGAACACATCAAAAAAGGAATACAGCAGACTCTTTCTTAACTCCCTTCTTGCTGTACATAAACCCAACTTTAAGCTACCATAATCTCCACACAAACCCATCGCTGGTGCCCAGTGTACTCAGGCCTCTGCCCTTGTTGAAAATTGCATGACATGGGCCTTTAACCTGCATGATTTCAATTGTAAAGGGCAAGGTGAGGATGCTGTTGTGAGATGTCACAGGAAGTCAGTTTATCCTGTGACATAATGTAAGTGCATCCCTACCAGTCCCAGAGCTGCAAGAAGATCGGCCGTTGCCCAAAAAGGAAGGATGAGAGTTTAAAGCTTTTTTCACACCAAGTAAGTCCAAGCAGACCCAGTGTGAAAAGAACATTTCAGCTGTTCACCTTTCTCCCCTGGCAAAGCCTTTTCAGAGTGCCAGGTGTTTAGTTGGGAAAGATATGTGTGGCGCTGTGGTCTTAACCACTGAGCCTCTTGAACTTGCTGATTGTAAGGTTGGCAGTTCGAATCCCCGCAGTGCGGTCAGTTCCTGTTGCTCTGTCCCAGGTCCTGTCAACCTAGCAGTTTGCAAGTGCAAGTAGATACCATATACAGGAATTGGAAATGTACGTAGAATGTGGAAATGAAAAGAAGAAGAAGAAGAAGAAGAAGAAGAAGAAGAAGAAGAAGAAGAAGAAGAAGAAGAAGAAGAAGAAGATAAGCATTGGCCCCACACAGTGGCATTACTCATTCCTGTCCCATTTAGGACTCAAGTAATTGCTTACCTGGATTGGGAATGAGTAGCAGAGCAAGCACAACATTGAAAATGTATATGGTCTTCATAGCTCTGAGAAGGTCAAGGTCGATGCTCCTTGTATCCCAACCTGAAAGGAAATGAAGAGGCAATGTGTTTTGGTGCGTCTTATATTCCTCTGGATATTACAAAATACCCCTAGGCATTATACATTTAATTATCAATTGCCTTCCTGTGTCACTCCTCAAGAGGCCATGGTATGCAAGAGAGATGAAATTGTGGAAGGGTACATTAATCTGGGAATGCATTCACGATTCACCTAGTTGGAAATATGGTATCAGTGTGTTTCAGATACCTCTGATAACCAAGATCTTTGTCAAGGAACACTAATTTTCTGAGTTTTCCTTGCTGTTCAACAAGTTCTTTACAGTACATTATCCTCACCATGTGTCCGGGAATGGTCAGAAGATGAGGCCTGGGGAATGCATTCTATGGCAGACCAGCTTCTCTCCGATGGAGAGCTGGAGGGGGAAGAGGGAGGTAGGAACTTTCTGTCGGCACGTAAAATGCTGCAGAAGTCAGAAGGAGAATTAAGAATAGTCAACTGCCCTCCTTCCAGAGAGCAGTTTATTTGTGCTTGCAACATGACGCTGCAATAAAGGTAAAGGTAAAGGGACCCCTGACCATTAGGTCCAGTCGAGACTGACTCTGGAGTTCTGGCGCTCATCTCGCTTTATTGGCCGAGGGAGCCGGCATACAGCTTTCAGGTCATGTGGCCAGCATGACAAAGCCGCTTCTGGTGAACCAGAGCAGCACATGGAAAAGTCATTTACCTTCCCACTGTAGCGGTACCTATTTATCTACTTGCACTTTGACGTGCTTTTGAACTGCTAGGTTGGCAGGAGCTTGGACCGAGCAACAGGAGCTCACCCCGTCGTGGGGATTCGAACCGCCGACTTTCTGATCGGCAATCCCTAGGCTCTGTGGTTTAACCCACAGTGCCACCGGCTGCAATAAAAGGACTATAAACTGCTCGTTTATTCTTATCTGTGAAGTTCCTGAAGGGAGAGGAGGACTCTGAATGCCTGACAAGACGCATTCCATATTTACTGGATTGGAAATATGGTTTCATATCCCTCGAAGCACCTAGGTATCCACTTCAGCATCATAGCCACTGATCAATGTTCCTTCCCTTGTGGATTCCCCAGCTGGTGCCCCCCCCCCCATTGCTCTGCATCCAGCCAGTCCATGAGAAGTACAGTGGACGCTTGGGTTGCCTGCGGGAGGCACATTCACAACCTTCAGTACTTACAACCCATGTCTGCACGCTTCTGTGCATGTGCCAAAACGCAGAAGTAACCTGTTCTGAAACTTTCAGGTTCGGCATGGAGCGCAACCCAAAAACACACAGCCTGAAGTGGCTGTAACCCGGGGTATGACTGTATACACTTCTTGGAGAAGAATTAACAGATTGACCCTCTATCTAAGAGCTCTCTGCTGATAGAAGATATCTACATTGTGATTGATGATAGTCAGACACATGATCTGAATGTTAAAGCACTTTGTAGATAATAATAATAATAATAATAATAATAATAATAATAATAATAATAATAATACTGGTACCGGTAGTTAGTTGCCCATGCAAGAGCATGATGTGACCCATGAGAGCAACAAAATAACCAGACTGTACAGTGGTGCAACAACCGTGGCGAGGACTTTATTAGCCTCAAAATGGAAATTACAGGAGATCCCAACGATTGAAGATTGGCAAACGAAGATGATGGACTATGCTGAACTGGCAAAGCTGACCTGTGGGATCCGAAACCAGAGAGAGACAATGTTCCAGAACGAATGGAGTAAATTTATGGATTAAAGCACAGTATTTTTCATTCCATAAAATGCACCTGACCATAAGACACACCTAGTTTTTAGAGGAGGAAAACAAGGAAAAAATATTCTGAACGGAACAGTGGGTGTATGATTTTTGTGGTTCATTCTGTGGCCAGAGACATGATATGTAATTTGACGGTGAGTTTGGGGTAGCCCAATGCAAAAATCCTGAGAATCCATGTGGATCTGTGCTTTGTAACCATGTTTTTGCACCATTGCGACCCCACAAAACAGTGGATGTGTGATTTTTTTGGTGCAGGCTATAGCCATGGACATGCTATGTGATCTGATGGTGAATTTAGAGTGACCCAGTGCAAAAATCCTGAGGATCCATGTGAATCCGTGCTTTGTAACCACCTTTTTGCACCATTGCAGCCCGGCGAAACAGTGGATGTGTGATTTTTTGGTGCAGGCTATAGACATGGACATGCTGTGTGATCTGATGGTGAATTTGGGGTGACCCAATGCAAAAATCCTGAGGATCCATGTGCTTTTACCTCCCACCTCCCAGGCAGCCTCCTTTATTGCTAGCACCCCTTCTCTGGCTTGCCGATCTCTCTCCTCATTGCTTGTTTTAGTACTCTCCTTGCAAGTTCACTGTCTTTACCTCCCCGCTCCCAGGCAGCCTCTTTTATTGCTAGTGTCCCTTATCTGGCTTGCTGATCGACTTGGGATCAGCTGCTCAGCGGCTTCTTTTCAACACCTCTTTCCCGGTTTCTAACAAAACCCAGCAAGATCTGCTTTTCGCCACTGGGCAATTCGGCTCCAGGGACCATGCATTCGCTCCATAAGACACACAGACATTTCCCCTTCCTGTTTAAGAGAAAAGGGTGCGTCTTATGGAGCGAAAAAATGTGGTAATATGAATTGTAGAAGTTTGAAGATACTTGCGGGATTGAAATTAATCCTATGATGTGAACTTGATATAAAATAAGGAACTGTGGGACTCAGATGGAGCTACTAAGCCGAATGGCGGGAGGGAGGGAATATATGTTTGAATGTAGTTTATTTTGCTTATTTGGAAAATTTAATAAAAAATATTTATAAATAAATAAATAAAATAAAAATAAAATCAGGCCAAATATTTCTTGACAGCAGCAGGTAAGGCAAGGGTTGACATGGCATTGGGCCTCAGGATCAGTACATCATCCCGCAAGCTCCATGTGGACAGAATGGTTCTGCTGGGTTTGAACCCCTCCAAACCAGAACAATGGGAGTTGGCCAGTGTTGAGGTTTGCTGTGGTGCAAGCCAAGCAAGCGATGTCTCGCTGGGAGACCAGGGTGCAGACTCCAAGCAAGGAGATACCAAAACCCACACTTGGCTTTGCTGTGGTCAATCCACCCCTCAGATCCCTTATAGGTTTGCCCCTATACTGTGTTGAGCCTGCCCAATGCCATTTCCGCCCTCACACAAACAATATTCCTCCACCTAACAAAGGAAAGCCATAATTTCACTGAGGGAAAGGCAAACAAACAAACAACAGCAACCAAGTGCCTCAGTTTTACCGGGGGGGGGCGGTTATTTCTGGCCCTGTCAACCAACTGTTGGGAATTTTCCATTCCACCTTAAGGAGCAGATGTGTGAGATTGTTACATGTCACATGTCTGTTTACATTCCAGCAGTATGCTAGGAACGTCCGTTGTGTTATTGCTTTTGCTTTTGACTCTCTCTCACTGAGAATACAAAGAGAGAGACAACATGTTTCTTTTGTCCTGATTTATGATTAATAAATCTGTAGTTGTAGTATGCTTCCACACAAACCTGATGCCTATTCTGTTTGCGAAGTTTGCTCTACTGATAAAGTGTGCCCAGCGTCTGGGAGGCCTGGTTCTCTGATTTACATCAGAGCAGAGGCCGATGGGTCTTCGCAGCGGGACGGCTGGAAGGAGACGACCCAGCTGGGGGCTAGCCAGCTGGCCTTTTGACCCTCTGCATACCGACAACGAGGTTATGGGCCCAGACCCAAGGCGTTTACACCGGAGTAGGGCTGCTGTCGGTTGCTGCATTGTTCCGGGATTTTTGAGGTAATGTGGAGCGTACTTTGGCTGCTACAGGAGGAAGGCTTTGAAGTCCATGCCAAGCAATTAGAGCCGGCTGAGAGAAGCAGGCACTCCTGATTTACGAGTTGCCAGATAAGGACTGTAATTGACTATTTTCCTAGCTGAAGCAAAGAGCAGAAAAATGGATCCTTTACAGGATGCATTGGGAAGCACCCAATGTCCCTGTTTGACTGTGGAGAATTATCAGACCTGGGCTGTCTATTGTGAAGCCTTGTTGAGGAGGGCTGCAGTGTGGCATACCATTACAGATGATGCCCCTGCTCCTGTGACAGTGGAATGGTCTGCTGCTGATTCTAAAGCCATGAGTGTGATCCTCCTGTCTGTGTCTCCGAAGGAGCTAATTACGTTGACTAGCAAGACGACTGCACATGAGATGTGGGAATCCTTGAAAGAGGCTCATCTGAGAGTAGAGGCTGGATCTGTTCTGCTCCACTTCAGATAACTGCACAAGAAGAAGCTGAAGCCAGGAGGAGATTTACGCAGTCATGTACTGGAATTAAAATCTCTCTGGCAAGAGCTTCTCCACAGAGGCTTTGAGATTCCAGAGGCCTTGTTTTCTGTGCTTATTCTGGACTCCTTAGAAGAGAGATATAGTGCTATTGTGAGCCAGTTGGCAGCGCTTCCAGTACAGGATTTAACTGCGTCAAAGGTGTTGGCAGTGCTCCAGAATGAGGCTGATCGCAGGCACACCGAGGGTGCTAGTTGCAATCTTCAGGGGGAGCAGGCTGCTACGTCACCCTAGACAGCGATGCAAGCACCAGAGGGCCCTAGAGCATTGGCAGCTGTGAAATGCTATCTCTGTGGGAAGAAAAATTACCTCTGCAAGGACTGTAAGCAACGTCCAAAGCAAGAGGAAAACAAAGCGACGAGTCTACAGGCAGCAGGAAGAAGGGGGCCAAGAAGCCCACAGTGGTGCAGAACAATGTTTTGATTGTGCACACTGCTACCCCAAAGGGTAAGGGTCACTTTGTTGTGGACTCGGGAGCAACTCGCCACATATGCAGAGATCAGCATTTGTTTGTTTCCTTCACACCACAGGAGGGTTCGATTCATCAAGCGGATGGCAAATTGTTGCCGATTGCTGGTGAAGGAACAGTCAAGCTTCAGAGCTTGAACACTACAATCAGCAGAGTTCTATATATCCCTGGCTCAGCTGATAACTTGCTTGGCGTGTCTCAGCTGGAAGAGCAAGACTTTTCACATTTCCTTCAAGAAGGGGATTTGCTTCATAAGGAAGGACAACGAAGACATTTTACATGCAGACTACGTAAATGGTTTGTTCTTGATAACTTATGATGTGGGCAGGAGTCAGGCTCTGGGGCCTGTAGTGCTTTGCAGGACTGGGCCCTGCCTCAGTCGCCAGATGTCGCCAGATGTTTTTTTACAGGTACCAGGAGAGGACTACCATGAGACACAAAGAGAAGAGAAGCTTCATGTTTCACATTACAGCGGGATAGCTGGAAGGAGATGACCCAGCTGGGAGCTAGCCAGCTGGCCTTTCAACCCTCTGCATGCCGACACCAACAACCCAAAATTGCTCAGTAAAGGCTCTAACCCAAGGGTGGGTGAGAGGGAAGTTCTCAAAGCAAAATGGCTGTGAGCTCCAGGAGAAGTAGCCTTACATAGGATTTCCCTTCCCCTCTACAGCAAGGGTTCATTGGGACAGCATTTTCCCGTGAGCCCACCACACAGAGAAGATTTTGCTGCAATCTACAGGCCGCAGCGCTGCCGGGCAAAGGCGCCCCATGTTTATTGGGCATGGAATGGGACTTATAAGAGAAATAAGTTAAATGAGCAGAAAGGGAAGAAGCACACACAGACACTTTCACTGCAGAGAGGTACAATTTTATTCCGCATACCAATGAGCTGGAGTGTAAGAGCAAATGTAGTTACCTCCTTCAGCCTGATGATCTGTGAGAGAAAAGGAATCAAAAGAAAATAAATAAGACAAAGTCAAATTTAACATCTGGGCCTTGAATGAGCGTAACACTCCATCTGTTGCTGATTTGTGGTGTTATATTTATGAATTAAAGTATTATTGCTATTGATATTATTATTCACACCAACAAACACAAGAACAACCACTTGCAGGACCTGTCTGCCTTGACAATATCTGGGGCAAGTGTAATGAGTATGCAAGCCGCCACCAATAATATTTCAAATGCACCATCTTCAATACACTTGCAAGTGAATCAATACTTTAAATACCAAGTATTTTTCTTAGAATCACAGAATCGTAGAGCTGGGGGACCCCAAGGGTCATCAGGTGCAACCCCCACAATGTCTAGGAGCTTTATACTTACCGGTACATTAAGCGGCAGCATTCAACATTCTTTGCACATTTTCCTATAGGACGATAATGCTCATTGCATCGGGTTTTGAAACATAACGCCTTTTTCCTCCTACATTGCCCTTCATTTCTTACAAGATCTTGCCCTGCATATACACCCGGAGAGAAAAAATATATTGCACAAGTCTTCATTCCATCGCTCGGCCTCTCATTCTGTTTGAAAGGTGAAAGCAGGTGAAATGCCATCTGAATATAACACCCTAAACCAATATTTCTTTTTCTACTCTTCATGAAGGGGCAGAGAGTGTTGTCTTCAAAGACTTCCTGGGTATCAGTAGAGGTCCAGCAGGCACAAACTTTGGTAACCTCAGCCTTGAGCAAGGATTTGTGGTTTTATCCATTTCGCTTTCTTTAATGTTCTGCATTTCCCATTCTTAACCTTTTGGAATGACATTTTGCAATGGCAAATATTTCATTAAACTTAGTGAAAACTTAGAGCTGGACAGAAGTGGCATCTTATTTTGAGGCAAATCCGTACTCTACAAGGGAGGAGTGGGTTTTATTTCTTGCTATTTGTATGAAACTCTGTTTAGGTTTAAATAGTCAATTAAATTAAATTGAAGCTATTTATTTGCTACTTCTGTATACCATTCTTCATCTGAAGATCACAGAGTGGTTTACAACATAAAAATACAAAATGAGAATACATAACAAAAAATAAAAGAACAGAATCCATTCCCTCAAACTTATTTCAAAGGTCACATATGGTTTTGTCAGCCAAACACCTTTTTATAAAGATACATTTTTGGCCTGGGGAGAGCATTCCATAAATGGGAATTCACCCCAGAAAAGACCGGTTCTCGGGTTACCACCCTCTTGTAGAGAAGGCATGGCACCTGCCAGCCTTCCCAGCCTCCCACTTGTCTGCTCATTCCCAACACCAAGGGCTGGCAGACTGGCTGGCTGGGCTCCCTCACCCACCACTTGTGTACTCCGAGGTCACCTCAGCTCTTGACACCCAGCACCCCCTGACCAATACTCCCCAAACATCACCTTTTGGAAACAACTATCCAAATTGGACCAGAACCACCGCAAAGCAGTGCCACCCACCCTCTACTACAGGGCACCAGGCAGAGGGCCTTCTCGGTAGTGGCGCCCGCCCTGTGGAACGCCCCTCCATCGGAGGTCAAGGAGATAAACAATTACCTGACATTTAGAAAGCACCTAAAGACAGCCCTGTTTAGGGAACTTTTTAATCTGTGATACAGTATTTTAATGTATTTTGGTATTTGTTGGAAGCCGCCCAGAGTGGCGTGGGAAACTCAGCCAGATGGGCGGGGTATAAATAAACAACAACAACAACAACAACTCAGACAGTCACTTCAGAAGCATATCATGCTCGGTGGTATCGTTGTTGTTGTTGTTGTTTAGTCGTTTAGTCGTGTCCGACTCCTTGTGACCCTTTGGACCATAGCACGCCAGGCACTCCTGTCTTGCACTGCCTCCCGCAGTTTGGTCAAACTCATGTTCGTAGCTTCGAGAACACTGTCCAACCACATCGTCCTCTGTCGTCCCCTTCTCCTAGTGCCCTCAATCTTTCCCAACATCAGGGTCTTTTCCAGGGAGTCTTCTCTTCTCATGAGGTGGCCAAAGTAATGGAGCCTCGGTGGTATCAAAAGACCCTAAATGGTTGAGGAGCATTAACAAAGACACATTTCCACTGTCTCTCCTCTCATAATACAGGGTGTTTAGTGCCAAAACCAGGTCTCAACCGCAATTGAAATGGATCTAGAAAATCAATTTCCTCCTAGAACGTCTGGATCTGGTTTATGATAATTCAAGAACATTGCCCAATAAGGAGAGAATGGCAGCTGGCCAGTAATAACTTAGATCTTTTGAATCTAGGGAGGGCTGTTAACTTGTGTTCTTACCACTGCCTCCTTCAAGCAGGGAGGCAATATCCCCTCTCTAGAATAGGCATTAATCAGCACCCTGATTTCCTAATATAAGTCAATAGGATTTTCAAAATTTCAATTTCATGGATACATGATGAGCTTGATTGGTCCAGAATCAGACACAATCTGAATTACAAACTGGGCCAGAAATCAGATCCGGGTATCTGTTCACATCCACACTAAGCATTTTTTAATAGGATCTTTATTCTTACCAGAATAACAGCAACGAATGTCGTTCCCACAACTTCCAATGTCTGAATAGATGAGAGGGCATTCCTTCATTACACAGTATGCAGGCACATCACCATACATGCACGATTTTAGATCTGACACACCAGTGAATCCTGTAGTAACAGAGCAACAAATGACCTTTATCTGCCATGAGACTTCAAGCTGGATGGTTATTAAAATAGAATCTAATAAATATATATATAATAAATAGAATATAATAGAATAATAAATAGAATATAATAGTAATAATAAACAACACTATCAGTAAAAGAAAATTATTTTTGAGTAAAGCAGGCAAGCAGAGAAACTCAGGTGAATGTTTTTTAAACAAACAAAGCTGCAAACATCACTTTTAACAAGAATAAATAGCAGAGATGGGTACAACACCAAAGCACACATCAAACAAGGAATATGACAGGCTCCTTCCAAACTCCCTTCTTGCTGTACTGAAACACAACTTTAAGCTACCACAACCCCCTCACAAACCTGCCGCTGGTACCCAGTGTACTCAGGCCTCTGCCCTTGTTGAAAATTGCACAACATGTGCATTTAACTTGCAGAATTTCAATTGTAAAGGACAAGGTGAGGATGCTGTTGTGAGATGTCACATGAAGTCAGTTGATCTTGTGACACCATGTAAGAGCATCCCTACCTGTCCCAGAGCTGCATGATGGTTGGCCTTTGCCTAGAGCTGAGTGGTTAAAAGGTACCTTCGCAACAAGTAGACCCAAGCAGACCCAGTGTAAAAAGAGCTTTTTAGCTCGTCACCTTGCTTCCCCAGAAAGGCATTTTCAATGTGCCGGGTGTCAGGTTCTCCCCGCCTCATAAGCCACCATAGGGAAGGCTGGTTGGGAAGGTAGAACTTGGAAACAAAAACAGAAGAGGAAGAAGAATCCGGGATAAGCGTTGGCCCTACATGGTGAGATTATTCATTCCTCTCCTCAAGTAATTGCTTACCTGGATTGGGAATGAATAGCAGAGCAAGCACAACATTGAAAAAGTGTATGGTCTTCATAGCTCCAAGAAGGTCAAGGTGGATGCTCCTTGTATCCCAACCTGAAACGTAATAAAGAGGCAATGCACACCCTTCTGGGGATTACAAAATCTCCAGTGATTGGAGCCCTAGGCATTTTACATTGAATTACAAAACGTCTTCCCTGTGTCACCCCTCAAGAGGCCATGCTATGCTAATGAGAGGAAATTGTGGCAGAGTACATTAATCTGGCAATGCCTTCACGATTCACCCGGTTGGAAATATGGTTTCAGTGTGGTACAGTTAACAATAATAACCAAGATCCTTGTCAAGCAACACTGATTTGCTGGTTTTTCCTTGCTGTTCAAGAAGTTCTGTACAGTACATTAACGATGCATTCAAGATTCACTGGACTGGAAAAATGGTATCATATCCCCTGAAGCACCACTTAGCCATCATAGCCACTGATCAATGTTTCTTCCCTTGTTTCTGATCAATGTTTCTTCCACACCTATCAGCCGATCACCCATTCCCACCACCCTTCTGAGTAATACCCCCTCCCCACCCTCCCAATATATATAAGGGTCTGGTGATGTCTGCTTCAGTGTATCCGAAGAAGTGTGCATGCACACGAAAGCTCATACCAATGACAAAGTTAGTTGATCTCTAAGATCCTACTGGAAGGAATTTTTTCTTTTTCTTTTATTTATTTTTTTGATGGCAGACCAACACAGCTACCTACCTGTAACTCTTCCCTTGTGGGTTCCCCAGCTGGATCCCCCCTCCCCCTCTGCATCAAACCAGTCCATGAGACATAAACTTCCGGGAGAGGAATTGACAGATTGACTCTCTATCGAAGAGCTCTCACTTGATAGAAGATAATTACATTGTGATTTATGATAGACGGACATAGGATCTGAATATTAAATCAGCTTACAGATATGAGTGAATAGGGAGAATGCCCTCGGTGGGGTGGATCACCAAGAGGTGGACTAGGCCTTGTATCAGAGGACCAAGAGGACCAAGAACCATTACTATGATTAATTAACTTGGTGAGTCAATTTATTTTGTCCTAGGCAACCCAAAGCAACTTGCAGCATCTATAGCAGGGAGCAGATGCAGCCATGCAGAGAGAGCATGTGCTGGTGAGATCAACATTCCTGCAAGGCACAGGGATCCCATGCATGAGCAGACCATATCTTGAACTTACTAATTCGGGGAGTGGTTATGGGCATTTCTTGGGGCAATGTCGTAGCTGCCGTGCAGTGTTGAACCTCTTGTCCTGATCTTGGATTAGGTATGGAGTGAGTTGATGCAGCTGATATACGTCACAGAATCATTGAAGTAGCAGGATAGCCCATTCTCCACCCAAGCTTTCCTCATACCTTATAATGTTATTTGTTCTCAATGCAAAGCATGGATGCTTTAGCTGAGATTCCTGCATTACAGGAGGTCGGACTAGATGACCCTTGGTGTACCTTCCAACTCTGTGATTCTATTATTCTGAATTCTGACAATTTTGCCCACTAGAGCTGTTTCATTTGGCACACTGGTAGTCATGTCAAAGGTGGTGAGTGCGTTGCATGACACTTCAAGAATGAAATCACTTAGCAAGCCATCACCAAGGCACATAGAAACAATATTTCCAGCCCAGTAAATCCTGGAATGCCTGGTCAGATTAATGCACTGTGTGTTAACTTCCTGTCTCTTGGACACCATGTTCTCTTGAGAGTTTCTTCTGCCACCTGCATCACAACAGGAAGATTAATGAACAGAACTGACATGTTAGTATATCACAGAGCCTGATCAATAAGCGGTCACTTGGTATTCCATAAGCTGCAGAACAGTCACAGAGCTCTTTTCCGTTATTGCTGTCTGATCTGAGATCCTTTTTGAACATCAGCTATGAAGGTTCAATGGCTTTTCCTTGCTGTTTTTTCAGGGGTATGCCTGGTTTCTGAAATGTGGATTCCTGGTAAGACATATATCCATTTTTGAAACATTCAGACATAACTTATAATTGGAGAATGCAAATATTAACAATAGGATGGGGAGGTCAAGAGGTGGTCCTCCAGAGCTTAGAGGACTCCAACTCTCATCATCCCTAGCAGCATTGTCAATGACCAGGGATGATGGGACAAATGTAGATGGCTAATCATTAGCCAGCCATGTACAGGTAAAGGGACCCCTGACCATTAGGTCCAGTCGTGACCGACTCTGGGGTTGCAGCACTCATCTCGCATTATTGGCTGAGGGAGCCGGCGTACAGCTTCCAGGTCATGTGGCCAGCATGACAAAGCCGCTTCTGGCGAACCAGAGCAGCACATGGAAACGCCGTTTACCTTCCCGCTGTAGAGGTACCTATTTATCTACTTGCACTTTGACGTGCTTTCGAACTGCTAGGTTGGCACTGTGGGGACCTGGGTGGCGCTGTGAGTTAAACCACAGAGCCTAAGGCTTGCCGATCAGAAGGTCGGTGGTTCGAATCCCCGCGACGGGGTGAGCTCCAGTTGCTCAGTCCTAGCTCCTGCCAACCTAGCCAGCCATGTACCAGATGTTTAAAGTGATGGGCTTGAAGGAGTGACAAGTTCACATTTGGGGAGTAATCTGTCCATTATGCTGAGTTCCATATCTCTCACACCCCCTTACATTTTGTATCAGCTCTCTGTGGGGGCTTCTCTCTACCATTAAAGCTAACAGCCCCTGATAGATTGATGTTGTCATTACTAAGAGCCAGCATGGGTTTCTCAAAAAGAAGTAATGCCAGATGAATATTATTTATATAAAGAGTTTCAAGCATGGTGGATCAGGGGGATGCTGTGCCACAGTATATCTTGATTTCAGTAAGGCTTTTGACAGATTTCTGCGTGATATTCTTGTGGAGAAGCTGGTAGGGTGAGGTTCCTCATCGTCCTAGAAGAAAGTGACAAGTCAGGTTCTGCAGGGTCCTGTCCTGGGCCTGTTTTGTAAAATGTCTTTTTGAACAACGTGTATGAAGGAATTGAGGGGATGCTCAACAAATTTGCAATTGACACCAGGCTGGGAGGGTAGCTAATGCCGCAGAAGACAGAATCAAGATTCAATGCAGCCTTTAAAGATTGGGACAAGTGTAAGGTTCTACAGTTAGGGAGGAATGATCAGCTGCACCAGTATCAGATGAGGGACAATTGGCTTGTCAGTAGTACATGCGGAAAACATCTAGGGATCTTAGTAGACCACAAGATAAACATGAGTCAGTAGTGTGATGCAGCAGCAAAAAATGCTAATGTGCTAATGTTATTCTAGGCTGCATTAACAGAAGTATAGTGTCCAGATCAAAGGAACTAATAGTGCCACTCTATTCTGCCTTGGTCAGACTCCAACTGGAGTACTATGTCCAGTTCTGGTCGCCACAGTTTAAGAAGGATATTGACAAGCTGGAACCTGTGCAGAGAAGGGTGACCAAGATGATCAATGGTCTCCAAACCAAGTCTTATGACGAATGGTTGAAGGAGTTTGGTATGTGTAAGGGGAAGAGAGTACAGAGAACCTCCCCCTCTCATCAGAAGCAGCTCCTCCCCTAGCAGCGATGGAAGCGCGGGCTCTGGAGAGGCTAGTCAGGAAACGGAGAGAGAGTGCCAGAGCTCTAGCAGCATGGGAGAGCCCCGGTTCCACAGGCAGGAAGAGAGAGAAGGGGAGAGGGGGAAAGGGAAAGCACGGAGCGTAGACCTTTTCCCCCGGTTCCGGAATTACGGAGGAGAAGAAAGGGGAGGAGATTCACTGTCCCACGACTCTTATGTTGGGAGAAATCGCGCAGGGGGGCAGTGCCAGATTCTGGATCGGAATGAGCAGACATGTTTCCAACATCCCGTTACACTTTAAATAGAGTGCACCAATAAAGACTGTTAAAAAACAAGCATGTGGAGAGTCGTTACTCTAGAGTAGCCACAACAACCTCTGACAGTATGTTTAACCTGGTAAAGATGAGTCCGAGAGGAGATATTATAGCCATCTTCAAATATCTGTCACATAGAAGAAAGAACGAGCTTGTTTTCTCTTGCTTTGGTGGGTAGGACATGAAACAATAGATTCGAGTTACAAGATAGGAGATTCTAACTAAACTTCATAAATAACTTTCTGATGGTAAGAGTTTTGACTGTGGAACGGACTCAATCAGAAGGTGGCGGACTCTCCTTCGTTTAAGGTTTTTAAGCAGAGGTTGGATGCTATCTGTCATGGGTGCTTTACTTGAGATTTCTGCATTGCAAAATGTTGTGCTAGGTGACCCTTAAGGTCTCTTCCAACTTTATAATTCTATGATTCTATGCAGAAGGCTCCATGATAGTTATATCCTCCATGAATTTCTCTACTTGCTCCCGCCGGTCCAAAAACAGCTGTCCACTGATTTAATTGAGTGTCCCCAATTTTTTAAGATCATAAGCAATAGAAAAATGTTTCCTTTATTCAAATTTAGAGATAGTGGAAAAAACTTATTTGAAAAGGGCTTTTTTTTTGCAGAGAATTTGTTGGTTTCCCATCTGGAAACCTCTGCCCTTATCAGACTTCCTCTTGCATCGAGCGTCTGCTCATGTTCAAACCGTTTATGCATTATTGGTGTTAAAAATAGCTCAATAATTCATATACTTATATATTATATAAGTATATAAATTATATACAAAATTATAGAGATGTAGTTTTGCAGAATATGTGCATCAGTTTAGATTGAATGTATATGTGCATACTGTTGTATGAAATATATGAGAATGGTTTCAGTTATGATTCTCCACTTTTTTTCCTTTTTAGAGGTAACTACTGAAAAGGAGTGTGAAGACTTTTACGCTCGATGTCTTAGCACTGCTAACTGTGATTGCTATCACGCACAGGTTGGAACATGCGGTAGAGGTCAAATTTGCTGCAAGGCAACTGGGTAATATTTCTGTCCATGGACCCAAGTGATGCATACATTCAGACAATTCCATTCATGAGTGCCTTCTTTTAATTCAAGGAAACCATTTCCCTTTTTAAACTTTCATCCACGTGTGAATTAAATCAATTCTACCTAACAAAAATCAGGGCAGTCTTCCAGCCTGGTCTTTCAGCCTAGCACTGAGTTTTGAGATGGAGTAGCTGAAACAACACGCTGACCCAGGGGTGTAGGAAGGGGGATTGGGGGCAGTCACCCCAGGTGTCACAGCGAGGGGGGTGGTGACAAAATGACGGGCGGCGGCACTCACCGCGAGGCCTGCAGCGCACCTGAGCCATGTGTCTGTATCTGCTCTGTATCCCCACTTCCTCTCCCCCAGCTGTAGTGCAGCTGAGACCCCACGGCACGCCCTGTCCCCATGTGCGTTGTGCGCCCCGTGCTGTCCCTCCCTATGGGCACTGCACACGCTGTCCTGAGAGGCTTCCTCCACCGCTGCACTGACCTTAACCAACTACTTTCAGATCGTATAATCCAGCAGCGTGTGGCCAGGCAAAAAGATCTGCCTCTCTTCAAGAAGCACAGGGAGTCGCAGCTATTGAAGCACCTCTGTCCTAGCTGAGAAAGCCTCAAGGTGAGTTAAGCAGGGAGAGGGTAAGTAACAGCCATGCATTCTGTCATTTAATCAAAACAGCACAGACTAAGAAGGACTCAGTTAGGTCACTGTGTACTACTACCGGTAGGAGTCAAATCATGAAAGTACTTAGGAGCTAAATTCCTGGCGTGTGAAGTCTCTTGAAAAGCTAGTGTTCAGGACTAGCCTAGAAGTCAAGCTTGAAGGGGAATAAAGTCCCATTTTGGAGAAGGGGTAAACAATTTTTCAATATAGTTCCATACAATGCTTGTGGGAGAGTCAGCTTAGTTCTTCAACTAAGGTTAAGTCTTCTTTAAGAACATACCCACCCCACAAGTTCTGTCAGGAGCAGCCCAGATTGCCTGAGTGGATAGGAATGCCATTTACCAGCACCGAGTGACATGAAGGTTTCTGGACTGAGATAGCCTGACTATCGTCCTACAGGAAAATGTACAGAGAATGTTGAATGCTGCGTTTTATTTTAAGTATAAAGCTCCTAGACATTGTGGGGGTTGGACCTGATGACCTTTGGGGTCCTTTACAGCTCTATGATTGTATGATTCTATGCAGGTGGTGCTGTGGGTTAAACCACAGAGCCTAGAGCTTGCCGATCAGAAGGTTGGCGGTTCGAATCCCTGCGACAGGGTGAGCTCCTGTGGCTCGGTTCCAGCTCCTGCCAACCTAGCAGTTCCAATGCATGTCAATGTGCAAGTAGATAAATAGGTACCGCTACAGTGGGAAGGTAAACAATGTTTCTGTGTGCTGCTCTGGTTCGCCAGAAGCGGCTTTATCATGCTGGCCACATGACCTAGAAGCTGTATGCCGACTCACTCGGCTAATAATGCGAGATGAGCACCGCAACCCCAGAGTTGGTCACGACTGCACCTAATGGTCAGGGGTCCCTTTACCTTTACCTTTATGAAAAATACTTGGTATTTAAAGTATTAATTCGCTTGCAAGTGAATTGAAGATGGTGAGTTTCAAATATTCTTGCTGGCGGCTTGCACACACATTACACTTGCCCCACATATTGTCAAGGCAGACACGTCCTGCTGGTGGTTGTTCTTGTTTGTTGTTGTGAATTCTAATATCAATAGCATACTTGAATATATGACCACAAATCAGCAATGGCTGGAGTAGTACGCTTGTTCAAGGGCCAGAGGTTAAATTTTACTACTTTGTCTTATTTCCCCCCCCCCTTTCTTTTTTCCTTTTCTCTCACAGATCATCAGGCTGAAGGAGGTAACTACATTTGCTCTTACGCTCCGGCCCATTGGCATGCAGAATAAAATTGTACCTCTCTGCAACGAAAGTGTCTGTGTGTGCTTCTTCCCTTCCTGCTCATTTGACTTATTTCTCTTATAAGTCCCGTTCCGTGCCCAATAAGCATGGGGCACCTTTGCCCGGCAGCGCTGCAGCCCGTAGATTGCAGCAAAGTCTTTTCTGTGTGGTGGGCTCATGGGAAAAAGCAGTCCCGTGAGCCCTTGCTGTAGAGGGGAAGGGAAATCCTATGTAGGGCTGCTTCCCCTGGAGCACACAGCCACTTTGCTTTGATAACTTCCCTCTCGCCCACCCTTGGGTTAGAGCCTTTACAGAGCAATTTTGGGATGTTGTTTGACAGTGCCAGAAATGATTTTTCTCTCTAAAACTGAGACACTTGGGTGTTGTTGCTGCTTATTTGCCTTTCCCTCAGTGAAATTATGGCTTTCCCAGAGGCGTAGGAAGATAGGGGCGGTGGGGGCGGGCTGCCCTGAGCAGCGGGCTCCAAGGGGCGCCATCGCGGGCACCTGCCCCGCCCCAAAATGTGCGCCCCACTCCCAGTTCCGGAGCATGAAGCTCTGCCACTGGGCTTTCCTTTGTTAGAGAGAAGAACATTGTGTGAGGGTAGAAATGGCATTGGGCAGGATCAACATAGTATAGGGGGGAAACCATAAGAGGTCTGAAGGGTGCATTGACCACAGCAAATCCAAGCCAGGGTTCAGTATCTGCTTGCTTGGAGTCTGCACCATGGTCTCCCAGTGGCAACCCTTGCCCTGCTTGCTGCTGTCAAGAAATATTTGACCTGATTTATCCCATCACCGCTGTACAGTCTGGTTATTTTGCTGCTCTCCTGGGTCACATCATGCTCTTGCCTGGGCAACTAACCACCTCTATGAGGAACATTATTTTTCTTTTTTCATTGAGAACATTATAAGGTATAAGAAAAGATGAGATGGAGGATGGGCTCTCCTGCGACTTAAGTGGTGCTGTGAAGCATATCAGCTGTATCAACTCACTCCATACGCAATCAAAATATATGCAATGCTTGCAAACTGAACATGACGACAGAGAAGTAAGGGGGAAATCTTTCCTGAACAAAAGTTATTCCCCTCTACCCCCCCCCCCCAAAAAAGTTATTACTGGCGAAAGGTTGGTGGGACCACCCAGGAGTCTAAGCTAAAGAGTCGAAGATCAGGACAAGAGGTTCAACACTGCATGGCAGCTACAGTCCCAGCTATGGCATGGCATTGGGTCCCAGGATCAGTACATCATCCCACAATTTCCATGTTGATGGAATGGTTCTCCTGGGTTTGAACCCCTCCAAACCAGAACAATGGAAGTTGGCCAGTGTTGAACTTTGCTGTGGGTGCAAGCCAGGCAAGCAAGGTCTCACTGGGGCACCAGGGTGTAGACTCCAAGCAGACAGATACTGAACCCATACTTGGGTTCCCTATGATCAATCCTCCCTAATAAATAACACTATCAATAAAAAAAAATTGAAAAAAAAATGAGTAAAGCAGGAAAGGAGAGAGACTCAGCTGGATTTTTTTTAAACAAACATGCAAACACCAATTTTAAGAAGAAGAAATAGCAGAGTTGGATGCAACGCAGAAGAACACATCAAAAAAGGAATATGGCTGACTCCTTCCTAACTCCCTTCTTGCTGTACTGAAACCCAACTTTAAGCTACCACAATCCCCACACACAATCCCAGAACAATCCCCAATCATGCAAATATTCAGGGATAATATGGGGGTAATTATCCCTGCAACCCCCCCCCCATGGTAGGAGGGGGGGACTGGCCATAACCAATGGATCGTCCAATAACTGCCGGCCGCTACAGAATGTGGAGGCAGGGACGCTGGGTGCTGAGCACTGGAAGAATTGGGCACTCTCTATTAATTATTTAATAATAAATAGGATAAGAATGGAAGATAAAATTATAGAGAAACCTCAAGAAATAAGAAAAGTGTTTGAAAATTTTATATAAATCTTTATCAAAAGGAAGAAATTAATGAACAGGAAATTGCGGAATTTGTAAAAAAAAAAAAAAAAAGTAAGTTACCAAAAAATACCCATGGAAAAAATTAAAATATTAAATGATTTTTTTTCCCAGAAAATGAAATTAAGGAGGTTGGGAAAAATTGGGAAAGTGTGGGAAAAAAATGGGAAAGTGCCAGGCCCTGATGGTATTCCAATAGAATATTATAAAGAATTAGAAGAAATAATAATAACACCATTAAAACACCTAATAAATGAAATCCCGATAAAGGGTATAATGCCAGAAAGTTGGAGAGAAGCCACGATAACATTATTACCAATACCAAATTCAGATTTAGAATTACCAAATAATTATAGACCCATATCATTATTAAATTGCGATTATAAAATTTATGCAGGGGTATTGGCAAAAAAATTAAATTTAATTCTAAAAGATATAATTCATGAAAATCAGTCCGGTTTCGTCAAAGGGAGGCAAACAAAAGATAATATAAGGAATATAATTATTAAATATAATTAATATTTAATAAATAAATTATAAAAAGAGTGGTATTTTAGTAAAAAAATTAGAAAATGGGGGATTACAGGAAATATCAGGTATTGAAATAAGAAAAAGAATAAAATATTTAGGAATACAGATGACAACAAAAAGCATTGATTTGTATCAAGAGAATTATGAAAAAACCTGGAAAGAGATTAAACAAAAACTAGAAATTTGGTCCAAATTAAAAATATCAATATTAGGAAGAATTTCGGTCGTAAAAATGAGTATATTACCTAAAATGATGTATCTTTTTCAAAATATACCAATTCTGGGAGGAGCAAAATGTTTCAAAGATTGGAAAAAAAGATATATCAAAATTCATCTGGAGAGGTAAAAAAACCTAGAATAAAGTATAAAATTTTAATAGATAAAAAGGAAAGGGGAGGATTTGGGTTGCCAAATTTAGAATTATATCATGATGCGGCAGGGTTAGTATGGTTAAAAGAATGGATGGAACTTAAAAATATTGAAATGTTGGATTTGGAAGGGGTAGGCCTAAGATTCAGCTGGCACCTATATATGATGAAGGAAAAAATGGAAGTACATAATAGTTTTATGAATGACATAAGTAAATCTTTATATAAAATTTGGAAGAAACATCAAAGTATACTAGAACCAAGGATGCCGTGGTGGGTATCACCTTTTGAAATAATTACAGTTAAAAAAGTAAATATGGGAACAATTTGGCCAACATATAAAGATTTGTTAGAAGAGGTAGAAGGAAATTGGAAATTAAAGGAATATGATGCAATTAAAAATTTATTTAATGTTTGGTTACAATATTTTCAAATTAGACAAATATTTCAATTAGATAATAAGATTGGATTTGGGAGAGAAATGTCAAAATTTGGAAAAATCTTATTAGAAGGGAAGGACAAATATATATGTCACTTCTTGAATGGGAAATGAAGGATGAATTGACTAAAGAAACAATGATTAGGTGGGCGCAAGATTTAGGGGAAACAATTATGTACGAGAGATGGGAAAATTTGTGGAATCGGGATTTAAATTACATTACAAATTATGAATGACGGGAGAATTTTTTAAAGATGCAATATAGATAGTACCTAACATCTGCAAAATTGGCTAAAATGTACAAAGGAATGAGTAATATTTGTTGGAGGTGCCAGGAAGAAATGGGGACCTACTTGCATGTTTGGTGGAAGTGCAAAAATAATAATTAAAAAATTGGGAAGATATATATAATGAATTGAAAAAAAATATTAAGATATTCTTTCAAAAAGGATCCATAATTATTTTTATTAGGATTATTGAATGATGATATAAAAGCAAAAGACAAATCCCTGCACGCGGCAGTAGCCAGCAGATTGCTCATCGCAAAAAATGGGAAAAGTGATAAAATACCAACTAAGGAGGAGTGGATTATAAAATTTACAACATATCAAAATTTAACAATAAAAGTGGGGAAGATGAAAGGTTCGAAAGAAGAGAAAGAGATTGGGAAATGTTTAAACAATACAGTATTTAAAGAAACAGGTGAAAAAAGCCAACCTCCTGGCAGAAATATAAAAGGCCCAAAATTTAACATGGAAAAAATAATAAAAAAGTATGCATAATGCATATGGCTTTTTATTATTTGTATTTCATTTTTATTATTTGTATTTGTATTCTTTGTATTTGTATTCTTTGTATTTTATTATTTATATTTTTTACATTTGTTATTATTTTTATCAGTTGCGTATATACCTTTATTAGGTTCAGGGATTATATATGATTTATGATTTATATATATATATGATTTACAAGTATATATGATTGATAATTTCTGTGATTTCTCTCTCTCTCTCTGTGTGTGTGTGTGTGTGTGTGTGTGTGCGTGCGTGTTGTGTGTATTCCTTTTTTCCTTGCATTTTTTTGGTCTGTATGTTTGTATGTATATAAATAAAAATTATAAAAATAAAAAATGGAAAAAAAATTGGGCACTCTCCAGAGTCATCATTACGGTCAGGAAGATCCCTGTTTTCTAAAAATAATTAAATTTTGGACTAAGAAACAGGTGTGTTCTGGAAAGAAGGAGACAAAATAGACTTGCTAAACTAATCAGTCTCTGGATGCCAAGGTTTGGACTTGAAAAGGACTTTCATCATTGCACTTTGATTTAAATGAGGTGATCAGCTGCCTTCTTTTTATATTCTTTACATTTGTTATTCTATAATTTGGCGAACCTCACCAAGAAAGAACTAATTATCTAAAGGAAATGCAGGAGGAACTGTAAAATTAATTGGATGTGTGGCTGTGCAGTCCTCGGCGTAGAGTCCAAATTAGAACTGGCCAAACAAGATCAGATATGAAAGCAGCTCGGGGTGGGAGTGGGGGTGGGGTGGGAATGGTGATGGCTGTGGCTCAGGAAGAAAAAGAAATTACCTCCTCCTCAGGGAGGGGCTGAAAATATTTGATGGATTGTAAAAGTGAGAGCTGGACCATAAAGAAGGCTGATCGCTGAAGAATTGATGTTTTTGAATTATGGTGCTGGAGGAGACTCTTGAGAGTCCCGATCAAACCTATCCATTCTGAAGGAAATCAGCCTTGAGTGCTCACTGAAAGGACAGATCCTGAAGCTGAGGCCACCCCATGAGAAGAGAAGACTCCCTGGAGAAGACCCTGATGTTGGGAAAGATGGAGGACACAAGGAGAAGGGGACGACAGAGGACGAGATGGTTGGACAGTGTTCTTGAAACTACGAACATGAGTTTGACCAAACTGCCGGAGGCAGTGGGAGACAGGAGTGCCTGGCGTGCTCTGGTCCATTTATAATTAGATTTGTCCCCTCCCCCCGCTCCCCCGCCCCAGAGCCCCCTCCTGCCACCAGGGAGCTCCAGAATAGCAAGGAAGAAAGAAGGAGAGTGTCCACCCAACTATTTATCCAAATGCACTTTTTAACTTTAAACTAAAAAAGAATAGAAAAAAGAAAAAACCCACCCAACACCCCCCCCCCCAAAAGAGAGAGGGAAAAAAGAGAACTATTGTAATCATTCATTTTAAATAAACATTGTAGGGGCTTCCCCAACCTCCCCCCTACCCCGATTTTCATTTCCAATTCTCATTTAACAGATTTCTTATCATTATTCCCATTCTATTTGCCTTTTTTTTAACCTTATGGTATATATCTCTTTTTAAATCCTCTTATCACATTCTAAATTTAATATTCTCATTTCCAAATCCTATCATAATTCCATCTAATCAATCTTTCTTTTCTTCCCTTACCTAATTTTTATCCTCCAAGGACCTCTATTCCTTTTAAACCATTTAATCATTCCAAATTTTACTTTACTATATATCTATTTACTAATATACCTACTCTTCCCCTGGCCCCAGCCAACCGCCTTCAGTCCAACAAGTTCCATAGTCATCAGTCCAGTTTTCAATCCTTTTGATCCATCCTTATAACGAATTGTCCATTCTTCCTTCATCCCACCCCCTTTTTCCAATGTTTTACAATCCAACCTTCCTTGTAGCCCCCCTGGATTTTCCCACTTCTTTGCACATTGTCAGGAGTATGGGCAGGAGTCAGGCTCTGGGGCCTGTAGGGCTTTGCAGGACTGGGGCCTGCCTCAGCTTGTGCTGGAGAAGCAAGGCGTGGCCACACAGGTGAAGTCCTCAGCTTGTGCTGGAGAAGCAAGGCGTGGCCACACAGGTGAAGTCCTCAGCTTGTGCTGGAGAGGCAAGGAGTAGTCACCCAGGTGAGGCCACTTGAGATCTCACTGCACCTGGTGGCAGGAGCTGGGAGGGATAAAAGCCCAGCATTTCCCCTCAGCTCTTTGCCACAGCAACGCTACCCCTGCCTGGTTGCCTCTGGCCTCTTGCTCCTTGGACCCTTGCCTTGCCGACGCCTTGATCTTGCTCCTTGGACCCTTGCCTTACCGACACCTTGATCCTGCTCCTTGGACCCTCGCCTTGTCGACGCCTGAATCCTCGACCCTTGGACCTTCGCCTTGCTTCCTGTTACTTGATCCTTCGCCTTGCGCCTTGGACCCTTGCTTTGCCTTCGCCTTGCTTCTTGTTCCTTGGTTCTTGTTCCTTGAGCCTTCACCTTTCTTCTTGCCCCGTGGACCTTCGTCTCTGCCTTGCTCCTTGACCCTGCAACTGCCTGCTGTTGGACCCTCAGCCCTGCACCTGTTCCTGCTTCTACACCACCATCTTGCCTCTGGTCCTGACGCCCGCCGACCGGACCGTGACACACATCCATTTTCTTGTGGGTATTCTGAACTCCAAAAAAATTCCATCACTTTGGTCAGTCTGAGAACTTCTTGTCCTTCCCCCAGCATTGGAGGAGTAAATTCCAAACCTTCTTGTTCAGCAGATTCCTCCTTTCCTTCCTCTTTCCCTTCCTGTTGAACTTCATCTTGTTTTACAATATCACTGTCATTTGATACATTGTATATGCTGTCTTCCTCTGCTGTTGCACTATTGATGTCCTCCGACTGTAAAAGTTGTCTCCTTTCTCGCAATTGTAATTCCTCATGATGCATTCCAATTCTCAGTTCCCACAGGCTTCTCAAAACATTTTGCTGGAACCCAGGCGAATATCCTTTTGTTGACATTCTCAGACCCTTTCAAGGTCACTTGTCTTGAAAGTCAGGCAATAGTTACTCCTTGTTTCACCAACCATATTTTACAAAACTGGCTGCCATATTTGTCACAGATCTATTGCCTTGAATTCTATAAAAATATTTAACATATAATGTCCAAAAATCCAAGCGCTCTTTTCCTTTTTCTTTTTAAGAATACTGTCAGCTCGCTGGTCTGTCAGGGCTGCTGGCTCCAAGGAAAGAACAGACCTTTCCCAATTTAAATCTCTCACATTGGAGAGAATTTTTATTCAACACTGTCCATCTCCCCTCTTACCCTGCTTCGAGGGGAGAATCTTTTTTCCAGAGTCTTTGGAGTTATCTTTGTAAAAACAAACTTCTTGTCCCGGTTTCGGGTTCTTTAATTAACTGTTTCTTAAATTAATCAGTGGGAGGAGATGGCTTCCGTATTTTCTCTCTCTCTCCCGTTTCCGAATTGTAATCCAATAAATTAATTTTAAATCCTACTCACTGTCCTTTTCCGAATTGTTCTTTTGGAAGCATCCAGCGCTCTCCGCCTCCGGTTTCGGAGCTTCTCTACGCGAGGGTAACGATGCCGCTCAAACATGGCCCCTGCGACTTCTACCCTTCTCACTCCGGCGCTCTTTCCGAGACAACCGGAGAGCTGTGGAGTCCAAAATGGGGGACTGCCAAGCTATCTTCGTCCCCGGGACGCTTGACCCGGGGCTCTTTGGGGTGCAGCATCGCTCTCGCTGCCCTCCCCCCCTTGCGAAGACAGGTTGCCGCGGAGCTCGAGGCAGACCCCGCCGGACGGCGCTGGTGCTGGCCCGGAAGCCGAATCTTTGATTTTTGCTCCCCCCCCCCCCCCGGGCCCAGGGGAGGCAGGTGTGGATCTGAGTGAAACCAAATGATCACCATACAATTCGAGCATTGATTTCTATGAAAAATATCTGGAATATCAACTCGTTAAAAGGTTAAAAGGTTTATGACTGCTACACCATAAATTTTATTAAATGAAGGAGAGTTGGAACAGAGCTGAGAACTGTGTTGGAACTGTCGAGTGAAAGAAGGGGCTACGGGGAGGACTACACTGAAAAACAACTAACAGAGAATAAAGTGAAATAAAACATGCCTCCTGCACAGGGGCGTACCCAGGATCAAAACTAGGGGGGCAAGGGGCGTGGCCAAGGCACGGGAGGGGAGGGGCCACAAGGTGTGGATGTGGGCGGGGCTACGGAGCCCAGGTGGAGCGCCGCACACAATCTTTCACATGACGCAGTGTATGCGCACTGTTTGAATGGGAACGCTCATCAACTTGGTGAGATCCCGACCCTCTCTAGTGTGTGGGCTGAAGCCCCCGTGGCGCCAAAGAGTGGGCTACTGTGATTCCTTCCAACTCTGCCACCAGCGCGAGACGGGCAGGGCCTTGGCTGTGGGCAGAGCTGCCAAGTGCTCCCAGCAAGGGCGGCACTTTTACTTGCCCACCGGCCAGTGCGCCCCGGACTCGCGCTGTCCGAATTGCGCGGGCAGCGCTTCCTTGCTACCTGCTTCTTCCGCGGCTGGCAAGCCTCTTCTGGCTTGGGCTCCTTCCATGCAGCCTTCCGCGCTGCCGGCACGGCTGGTGGGCAGAGGTGGAGCACAGCCCAGTGGAGCACGAGTTCGACATTCCCACCCGCTGCGCTGCGCCCTCCAGCTTCCTGTTGCACTCTCTAGTTCCCCGCCGCGCTTGGCCTTGTCGGAGGGCGCGACGGGGAGCTGGAGGGAGGGCGCGGCTGATCCATCTGCCCGCCGGGCAACCTCAACGTGTCGGCTGTGCGAGGCTTCGCCGCTGCAACACAAGAAGCGGGAGCCTCGCACGAAGGCAGGGAAAGGGGCGGGGCTGGTGGGCAGAGGCGGAGGACAGCCCAGCGGAGCGTGAGTTTGGCGTTCCCACCCGCCGCATCGCGCGATGGGAAGCTGGAGGGTGCGGCGGGGCGGGCGGAAACGCTGAACTCGCGCTCCACTGGGCTGCCCTCCGCTTCTGCCCACCAGCCCCGCTGGCAGCGCCACTCTTGCCCACAGCTGCCCAACCGGCCCTGCCTCTAGGGAGGGGCAACGGCCCTCCCCTGCCCCGCGGTGGGTACGCCCCTGCTCCTGCATGTTAATAGACATATGGATTGGCTAAACATGATAGGAAGTCATACAGAAGTGACTGTGAAGAAGATATGGGTTAAGATCGGAATGATGAAGTTTGGGTGGAAGGAAACTAGAGAGAAGAAATCAGGAATCTTTCACCTGGCATCCAGAACATGGGAAGTCCCTCTGAAATGTATTTTAATTAGGATGTATAATTGGCATCATTGTTTATGACGTGGTAAGATTGATTTGATACTAATAGGAATGTTATTAATTGAAAATGAATAAAAATTATTTAACAAAAAAGATATCCTAATTTTGTCTATACAGTGGTACCTCTACTTAGTTCGTTCCAGAGGTCTGTTCTTAACCTGAAACTGTTCTTAACTTTCACTAATGGGGCCTCTTGCTGCTGCTGCGCCACCGGCTAACAATTTCCGTTCACATCCTGGGGCAACGTTCTCAACTCAAGGTAACTCTTCCAGGTTAGCGGAGTTTATAAGCAACAGCAATGACAGGCATACAGTCTGTTTGTGAGCAGTGAGATTTATTCCAAATAGAAAACAAAGGCAAGCAACCACAAGTAAGACTTCAGCTTCATGCTCAAGGCCACTAGTTAATCGGATGATGACTCATCTAGCTCTCTAGCGTGATTCCATCTCCTTTTAACCCTACGCTCGAACAACGCCCTCTGCCTCTCTCTCTGTAATTGCAATTTCCTCTTATCCTGTAACCCTCCCCTCCTGCGTTCCTTTAACCTTAAAGACCTAGGAACAGACTCGGACAAACTCTCTTCTAAGGTCTGATGTATTTCTGCCATTTGCTCACCCCTCCCAGCCAGTTCCTCAGCCCTTGCTGTAAGTCCTGAGTACCTTGGTATAAACTTCCGATACTAATTGGAAAACCCCAAGAATCTTTGTACATCCTTTCGAGTCTTGGGTCTTTGCCATGACACTACC
Organism: Zootoca vivipara; assembly: GCF_965207765.1. Classification (NCBI taxonomy): domain Eukaryota; kingdom Metazoa; phylum Chordata; class Lepidosauria; order Squamata; family Lacertidae; genus Zootoca; species Zootoca vivipara. The sequence goes on from NC_142586.1 coordinate 113,448,523, forward strand.
GCCTGTACCTTTGTTGGATCCAGGTGCACCCCCTCTGGGGTGATTCTATAGCCTAAGAACTCCACTTCCGTTACGTGAAAGTGGCATTTCTCCAACTTAGCGTACAATCAATGTTCTCTTAGACGCTCTAACACTTCCTTCACGTGTTGTACGTGTTCTTCCAGACTCTCCGAGTAGATTAATAGGTCGTCTAAATAAGTGAGGACAGAACGATCCAACAGGTCGGACAGCACGTAATTAATAAATGCCTGAAAGGTGGCCGTGCCCGACTGTAGTCCAAACGGCATGACAAGATATTCAAATGTGCCATACCTGGTGTTAAAGGCCGTCTTCCATTCATCTCCCTCTCTTACTCGTATCAAATTATATGCCCCCCTCAAGTCCAGTTTTGTAAAACTTTTAGCCGACCGTAATCTTTCCAATAAATCCCCAATTCGTGGCAACGGGTAACGACTGGGAATCATGCGCTGGTTGATTCTTCCTGTAATCGACTACAAGTCTTTTCTCAGAAGTGTTCTTCTTATCCACAGAGAAAATTGGAGCTCCTCCCGGAGTCTTGGTAGGCCATATAAAACCCCGTTCCAAATTTTTTCGCAGGAACTCCCTCAATTCTGCCAACTCTGCTTCTGACATTGAGTAGATACGGCTGGCGGGTATCTCGACCCCTGGCACCAGATCTATTTTGTAATCGTACTGGCGATGCGGTGGTAACCGATCTGCCTCCTTCTCGCAGAATGTGTCTCTAAAAGACTTATACTGTGGGGGTATTTGTCTCTCTTCCCCAGTGAGAGGACCACAGTCTGGCGTACCATTGGCCTCACCATTCCTCTCCGCCCTGATTCCCAAACAATGTAGTCGGCAATACACCGACAAAAAGGTCATCGATCTCTAGCCCCAGGAGATCATCGGATCATGACGGGATAGCCAGCTCATCCCCAAAACCACAGGGTAGGAGTTCAACCTGGTGATATGGAATGCAATGACCTCTCGGTGTCCCGGCAGTTGTAGACCAATTGGCATTGTGGCCTCTGACACACAGCCAGACAGCAACACCCTACCATCAATAGTTCTTACTTCTAAAGGTTCTTCCAATGATTGTGTCTCTATTCCCAACCTGCTCACCAAGTCCACGTCTATAAAATCAGTCGAGGCTCCAAAATCAATAAGAACTTCCACACGCTCGCCCCTTCCATCTGGGAGTCGTAGCGTTGCGAATGCTGTAATTACTGGTAAGATCGGTCCAGGTGGAAGCCCTTCAGGTCTCTTTCCTCCCAACCCGAGGCCTCCAGAACGGGCTGGGTCATCTCGTTTCCCGAATGCTCCACTCTGCCCTCTCCAGGTGTTGTTACATTTGTGCCAGACAGCGCACCTCGGTTTCTTCCCACAGTACACTGACGAGCCATGTGATTGGGGGAGCCGCAGTTAAAACACAACCACTCTCTCCACCTTCTCTCTCTCCCTGCGTGTGTAATACTAGATGCTTTACCCCTTCTGATAGAACTGTGTTGCATGGGTACTTCTTCCTCTACCCTTCGTGAATACGGAGGCTCTAAGGGCACAAATGTCCTGTGGCTCTCTGACCTTCCTTGGCCCCTACGCAACCTGTCCAGAGATTGGAACCTCAGGTCTAGTTGCAAGGCGACTTGTGCCACCTCTTCCAAGGTATTCACCCTAGGATTTTTTTGCCAACTCCACCTGAATCTCTTCACTGAGTCCCGCCTTAAACAATCCAACCAAGGCCTTTCCTTCCCAGCCCATTTGTCTAGCAAGTCTCACAAAAGAGGACTAGTACTGTGCTACAGTTCCCTTTCCTTGCTTAAGGCTCAAGAACTCCTGTTCCCACTCTGCCTCTTGTGCCGGATTACTGAACATGCTATCCAGAAGCTTCAAGAAGGCTGATAAGTTGGTGGGCACTCGGTTATTAGACATTGGGTAAGGGGCAATACACTGCCGCGCCTTCCCTTCCAAAAGCCCCACCACCAGGGGCCACTCTGGCATCATCATCTCTTTATTCTTCTCCCTTAAGCCTTAAATAATACAAGCAGGAAGCCCGAAAAGTAATCATACTCTGCACTGCTCCCACTAAAACGTGGGGGAAGGGGAACTAAATTCTTTGCCACTTGCCTGCCAGATAAGTCAGAGAGTTGTCTTGCTTGTTCTGAGGTCACTCCTTCCAGCCGTGCTAATCTTGCTTTCAACTCTTGGTTCTCTGCCCAGAGAGCTTGAGTATTATCTTCTACCTTCATCTCCATTGCTGTTGCTGTTGGGCCGACTGATAAATCCACAGCCGGTTGCTGCTCCCCCTTTTCTTCCATTCCTGCTTAAATCTACGTGCTTCCTCTTCAGCACAAGTTAGATGAGTCATGCTGTAAGCAACAGCAATGACAGGCACACAGTCTGTTTGTGAGTAGTGAGATTTATTCCAAATAGAAAACAAAGGCAAGCAACCACAAGTAAGACTTCAGCTTCATGCTCAAGGCCACTAGTTAATCGGATGATGACTCATCTAGCTCTCTAGCGTGATTCTATCTCCTTTTAACCCTACGCTCGAACAACACCCTCTGCCTCTCTCTCTGTAATTGCAATTTCCTCTTATCCTGTAACCCTCCCCTCCTGCGTTCCTTTAACCTTAAAGATCTAGGAACAGACTCGGACAAACTCTCTTCTGAGGTTTGATGTATTTCTGCCATTTGCTCACCCCTCCCAGCCAGTTCCTCAGCCCTTGTCAAAACAAGCCTCCTTTCCTGTTCCGAGCTATCAGCCAAGTCCGAGAGCTGAGCCTCATCACTTATCGGCTCTAAACTAACACCTGAGGTGTTTGTAACTTGAGGTACCACTGTACGCAGATTTTGCCCGTATGCTTTACCATTGGCAGCAAAATCCTGTATGAGATGCAGAGCTACTGCATATGTTAATTGGGAAGGTAGAACTTGGAAACAAAAATAGAAGAAGAAGACGAGTCTGGGATAAGCGTTGGCCCTACATGGTGAGATTATTCATTCCTTTCCTGTTTAGGACTGAAGTAATTGCTTAGCTGGATTGGGAATGAGCAGCAGAGCAAGCACAACATCGAAAAAGTATATGGTCCTCATAGCTCCAAGAAGGTCAAGGTGGATGCTCCCTGTATCCCAACCTGAAATGTAATGAAGAGGCAATGCACACCCTTCTGGGGATTATAAAATTTCCATGGATTGGAGCCCTAGGCAATATACATTGAATTACAAAATGTCTTCCCTGTGCCACCCCTCAAGAGGCCATGGTATGCTAATGAGAGGAAATTGTGGCAGAGTACATTAATCTGGCAATGCCTTCATGATTCACCCAGTTGGAAATATGGTTTCAATGTGGTTCAGATAACACTAATAACCAAGATCCTTGTCAAGCAACACTGATTTGCTGGTTTTTCCTTGCTGTTCAAGAAGTTCTGTACATTACATTAACCTCATGATGCATTCAAGATTCACTGGACTGGAAAAATGGTATCATATCCCCTGAAGCACCACTTAGCCATCATAGCCACTGATCAATGTTTCTTCCCTTGTGGGTTCCCCAGCTGGTTTCCCTCCCACACACGCATACTCCTCTGTATCCAACCAGTCCATGAGAGAGATACACTTCTGGGAAAGGAATTAACAGATTGACTCTCTGTCTAAGAGCTCTCTGCTGATAGAAGATATTTACATTGTGATGGGTGATAGTCAGGCATATGATCTGAATATTAAATTGGCTTGTAGATATGAGTGATCAGGGAGAATGCCCACGGTGGGGTGGATCACCAAGAGGTGGACTAGGCCTTCTATCAGAGGTCCAAGAGGACCAAGAATAATTAATATTATTAATAATATTATTTATTAACTTGGTGAGTCAATTTATTTTGTCCTAGGCAACCCAATGCAACTTGCAACATCTGTATTAGGGAGCAGGTCCAGCCATGCAGAGCGAGTGTGTGCTGGTGAGATCAACATTCCTGCAAGGCACAGGGATCCCACGTGTGAGCAGACCATATCTCGAAATTACAAATTTTGGGAATTGGTTATGGGAATTTATTTGGGCAATGTCGTAGCTGCCATTCAGTGCTGAACCTCTTGCCCTTATCTTGGATTAGGTATGGCGTGAGTTGATGCAACTGACATGCTTCACAGAATAATTGAAGTAGCAGGATAGCCCTTTCTCCAGCCAAGCTTTCCTTATATCTTATAATGTTATTTCTTCTCAATGCATGAAATTATAGTTCCTTATCTAGATGGTTAGTTATAAGAGCAATAAGAGCAATAAGTAAAATTTGTAGAATGGGAAGAAGCACACATAGACACTTTCATTGCAGACAAGTCCAATTTTATTCTGCATACTAATAAGAGGAAATCCAGATAGCTCTTCTTCAGCCAAAGCTTTGAAAGAAAAAGAATAAAAAGAAAATTAGGATAGAATAGCTAAATTTAACCTCTGTCCTTTAAACAAGCATATGATTCAATATGTTACCTCCAAGGATGTGGACAGGCTGCTTGGACGAGTGAAACCAACCACCTGTCTCCTTGATCCTTGCCCAGCCTAGCTCCTAAAAGTGAGCTGGGAAGGGCTGGGTGATAGGCCCTGTGGGGTGGTGAATACTTCCCTCTGTGTGGAAGCCTTCCCAGACCCACTGAAAGAATATGTTATTAAACCGCTTCTTTAAAAAACAAAACAAAAAAACTTTGGATCCGGCCAATATGGCCAATTATCTCCAAGTCTCAAATTCTTGGGCAAGGTGATTGAGCAGGTGGTTGTTGAACAACTCCAGACACGCCTGGAGGATGTGGACTATTTGGATCCCTTCTAATCGGTGTTCAGGTCTCACCATGGGACTGAAACTGCCTTCGTTGCACTGGTTGGTGATCTCCAAGTGGCTAGGGACAAAGGTGAGAGCTATTTCTTAGTTCTGTTGCATCTCTTGGCAGTCTTTGATACCATCAAAAATGACATTCTTCTGAACTGTCTAGAGGGGCTGGGAGCTGGGGGCACTGTCACACAGTGGTTCCACTCCTTCCTCTTGGACCATGTCCAGAAAGTGGTGTTGGGGGATGAGTGTTCAGGCCTCTGGACTCTCACTTTTGGGGTGCCTCAGGGTTCCATCCTCTCGCCCATGCTTTTTAAAATCTATATGATTCCGCTGGGAGGGATCATCAGGGGGGTTGGGCTGGGTGGTCATCAGTATGTGAATGATACATATGTAAGCATTAAAATCAGAACCACTGTATAACAGATACCTCTCTTTTAAATCAGAACCAGTTAAGTGGGGAATGTCCCGTGTGAGTGTCTGGAGGTGGTTGGAGGATGGATGGCAACTAACAGATTGAGGTTGAATCCTGACAAGACATTAGTACTTTTTGGGGGGGACAGGCAGGTGTGGAGGACTCCCTGGCCCTGAATGGGCTAACTGTATCCCTGAAGGACCAGGGGCGTAGCCTGTGAATCATTTTGGACTCACAGTTGTCCATAGAGGCGCAAGTCAATTCTGTTTCCAGGGCAGCTGTCTACCAGTTCCATTTGATACGCAGACTGTCTCACCAGAGCAATGCATGCTCTGGTTATCTCCCACTTGGACTACTGCAATGCGCTCTCCACGGGGCTACCTTTGAAGGTGACCTGGAAGCTACAATTAATCCAGAATGTGACACCTAGACTGGTGAGTGGCAGTACTGCCAAGACCATATAACACCGGTCCTGAAAGACCTACATTGGCTCCCAGTACGTTTCCGAGCACAATTCAAAATGTTGGTGTAGACCTTTAAAGCCCTAAAGTGCCTCTGCCAAGTATACTTGAAGGAGCGTCTCCAGCCCCATCATTCAGCCCAGACACTGAGGTCCAGCCCCGAGGGCTCTCCAAATGTAATGTGCATGTAAATCACCAGCAAGCATAGGCACTGACTCTGCGGAGCCGTGGGAGCCTGAGCACCTGCAATTTTTGTCTGTGTGGGTGCCCATGGTTGCTCAGCTTCCTGCTGCCTGCCACCTCCAAGCGCTGCAGCTACCATCACCTTAACTCTGGTGCTTCTGCTCCACATTGGTGACTGGACCGGGGCCTGTCCTTCTACTGCAGTCATCACAGCAGAGATGACCCCGGCCCCCTTGGCCCGTGGGGCCAAATTGTGTGCCCCTCTGCTCCCTGCAGCCCCATTATGTTGTGACATCACGGCGTCATGATGTTGGGGCACAGGGCCCCCACCATAGCTGCCAAGTTTTCCCTTTTCTCACGAGGAAGCCTATTCAGCATAAGGAAATTTCCCTTAAAAAAGGGAGAACTTGGCAGCTATGGCCCCCACAGCTTATGTCCCAAGTTGGTGCCCCTGCGAGCAACAATATTTCAAATACCCCATGTTCAACTCGTTATCTCTTTTTCACTTGCAAGCAAATGAATACTTTAAATGCTAAGTATTTATCATAAAAACTTGTAGAGTTGGAAAGGGCCCCAATTGTCATCAAGTCCTATCACTGCAATGTATAGGATCTTTATATACTTACGATGAAAGGCAGCAGTGAAGATCCTTAGCACATTTTCCTCTAGGAAGCTGTCCTATTGAGCATGAGAGTTTCCTACAAGATGCTCCAACATTCTTACATTGCCTTTCATTTCTGACTGGATAAAAAATATATTTCCCTACAGAGAGATGGAAAGGAAGCTATTGCACATGTGTTCATTTCATCTCTCTCTCCCTTTCTGCTTGGCAGGCAAAAGCAGGGGAAATGCCATCTGAATATAACATCTGAAACCAACATTTATATTCCTGCTATAATTTAGCAAAGTTATCTGACAGAAAATTTGTATCTGATTGTAAATTTCAGTGCTCAAGCCACTTCTCCCTCGTCTAAACTTCCAGGTGGGAACTTAATAGTCCCGGGCACATTTTGGGGAGGGGGAGTGCCCAGACACACACCCCTCCGCCCACAGACTCCCTCATTGCAGCTTGGCTCTGGGACTTGAGGCTCCCTCGTGCCCAGCTGCCAAAGCTCTACTTCTGGGTCAGGTCTGGCTCGGGGGCTGTGTCGTCCCTCTCCTCCGCAGGTGAAGATGCCCCTTCTGCACCCTGCCCTCTTGCTTAGTTTTCTATGCATTATTCCACTGCCGGATGCCTTTGTATATCAGTAAGTCTTGTGAGTGCATTGTAGGCAGTTCCTTACGTTGAGTGTAAAGGAGCAAGCAATGCAAAAAGGTATAATAGATATAATAAGTTACATACATCAGCGCTGTATATTCTTTCTTCATTTTTTTAATACATTGAAACCAAAAAGTGCTTATCACACACTCCTCACCCTGTCTGGAGCTACCTTTCTGCAATTTAGCTGGGTTAATCCCATTTTTCAGGTGCTGAGAATTTCATGGCCCATAGTGGGAAGGAGAAGAACGAGGAACATATGGTCATTTTGGGTTTTAAGTCAATAGAATTTCAAAATCTATGCATTTTCTTGATCCGGGATGAGATGCATTGGTGCAGACGGAATCGGGTACAATCCAAATTTCAAACTGGGGCCACAAATCAGATCTGCTTGTCTGTTCACAGCCGAATCAAGCACCTTGGAACACTGGCGGAGGAAAAGGAGTGCGGGGGGAGCTCACCGCCCCCAGCAGCGCGATCCTTGTGGGGTTGCCATCATGGCTGTTTCTCCAGCCGCGCTGGGTGCCACGCCCTCGCACCAACACCCCCGGGGCACGCACCAGCCCTGCCCCTGCCTGCTCTCCCCCCCCCCCGGTGCTGGAGCATGAACCTCTGCCACTGCTTTGGAATAGGATCTTTATCCTTACCATAATGACAGCAACGAAACTCTTGACCACAACTTCCGATGTCTGAATGGCTATCAGGACATTCCTGCAACACACAGTACCCCGGCACCTCGCCATACATGCACGATTCTTTATCTGACACTTGATCAGTGAACCCTGTAGTGACAGAGCAACAAATGACCTTTGGCTACTTCTCTGCTTACAAGGGAATTCAAGTAGAATGGTGGGCAAGATAAAATCTAATAAATAACAATATAAGCAAATATATGGAGAGAAACTCAGGTGAATGTTTTTTTTAAACAAACAAACATCACTTATAACAAGAACCAATAGCAGAGATGGGTGCAACACCAAAGCACACAACAAAAAAGGAATATGACAGACTCCTTCCTTTTTTTAAAAAAAAAATAATTTTATTAATTTTACAAACAAAACTAAACAAACTACACAAACATACAATATAACACTGTCCCTTCGTCTTCCCTCCACCCACTGGTTCACCTCTGCCACCAGTGAAACCCGTGTGCTTTGAGAATCAAAGGGGTCCATTGTAAGTTGGGTTTGGCCTCCCCCCTCCCTCCTCCCCCCTCTCCCCCCCCCCTGCCACTGAGAGGACAGGAATGGAGGAGCTCTGAGGATTGGTTTCCCCCAGCTCATTCATAAGTATACTTAAACAAATACAAACATAACAACAATAGGGGAGAATTTTAACTCCCCAATTCTTATTGCCTTAACCTTATACTTGTGACTTCCTCGGTGGTCTTCCTCCTGGTTTTCCTTAAACAAAGTCTAAAGTTTATGGCGGGTTTTCTATTTCAGTTTAAAATCCTTTTCTTATAATATTAACTCAACCCTCCTCCTTTTCCATGCCGCCCTCCCACAGGCCCCCTCCTGCCACAAGAGGAACCTGTGGGGCACAGCATTTCCAAGGTTCCATTATATCCCCTCCTCACCCCTCTGAGCACTCCCTGCCACTGAATATCTCAGAGTAAGGAAAGGAGAGTAGGCAGCTTTCTGCCTGAACCTAACTTAACTTACAAAAAATTACATTAACTTAAATTCTTTCCTAAGCCATTCTTATAATTCCCTCCAGAAAGCACAACTTTTTCCATTCATTTTTACACTCCATCTCCTCTCCCTAAGTCTTTTCCCCCCAATTGGATCAGCATTTCCGTTAACAGGCCAAAATTTCAAAAAACGTCTTTCAAGAACTAAAAACAAAATCTTTTAACTAAAATATTCACCCCACACCCATTCTTTCCCATATCCGTCTCCAGACCCTTGTCCCCCCCTGCCCCTGTCTTTCCCATTCCTCCCTAACATCACCCCACATTTCAACCCCTCCAGGATCTTCAAGTCCATTAATCCTCAGATTCCTTTGCTTCTCATTTTCTTGTTCTACTTGATTTTCTTCCTTTTGAAGTCCATGCTTTGCTTCATCCCCAACATGTTTTTTATAGTCCAAGTCCTCTTTAAGGTTTTCAACTAGTTGTTTCTCCTGGCATCCAGATTCAATCTCCACATTGTCCAAGATCAAATTTTCCTCTAAATCCTGGACTTGGACTTCATCCTCGACTGCTGGTAAATTGGGATGTTGCCGTTCCTTGTAGATGTCCTCCCATAATTGTAGATAGTTTAGCACAGCCTCCTGGAAGGCTCGAGAGTACTTTGTTTTCATATTTCTCCTGACCGCAGACAAACAGGAGGTGGAGAACAAAGAGGTGCTGGAAAATTCCTTCCTCAGACGGTCGACTCCATTTTGGCAGTTCTTTTCCTTTGTCTTTTAACTCAATCACAACTCCATTCTTAGTTCCAATATTAAATAGTTCTACCACGTTTTCAGGCAATTTTTACTGATTGCAACAGTACAATAAATCCACCCGGTCTTTTGACAGCTTGACAGCTTTTGACAGCTGTCAAAGCACTCTCCCCCTTGATAACGCTGTACCTCAAGGGGTGCCGGACTCGGGAGTTGAGAGGGTTCAAAAAAGTCTTTCTTTCTCTCGGGTCCACAATCCCAAATGCCTTTTGTCGTTCAGCTTAAGATTATTTAAAGCGCCTCCCAGTTTTCCATTAGGAAGAGACCGACTTCCGTTTCTTTAAAGCCTCTCCTATTTTTCCAATTAATGAATTTAAAGTCCGTGATCACAATTCCACTTACTTTTTGGAAGTTTGAATTTGTTCGGAAGAATCTGCCGCTTGCCGGGTCAGGACTCGGAGCTTCACTTCTCGGAGGTAAGATATAGCCCAAAATGGCTCCCGCGGTTCCACCCCGCCGGCTCTCGATCGCTCTATTGAGCTCTCGGATCCGCAAAAAACGGAGCAACCGCTGGGCGCGTGAGTCACCGGGACTCTCTACCCGGTGTTTTTACTGGGAAACCGCTCGCTCTGCGGACTTCCCCCCCCTCCGCGAAGCCAGGGACATCGGCGTGCGAGGTCCCTGCGTCCTTCTCTCCGCCGCGACAGACCGGAAGCCCATGACTCCTTCCTAACCCCCTTCTTGCTATGCTTGAACCCAGCTTTAAGTTATCACAATCCTCACACAAACCCGCCGCTGATACCCAGTGTACTCAGGCCTCTGCCCTTGTTGAAAATTGCACAACATGTGCATTTAACCTGCACGATCTCAATTGTAAAGGACAAGGTGAGGATGCTGTTGTGAGATGTCACAGGAAGTTTGTTGATCTTGTGACACCATGTAAGAGCATCCCTACCTGTCCCAGAGCTGCATGATGGTTGGCCTTTGCCTAAAGCTGAGTGGTTAAAAGGTACCTCGACAACAAGTAGACCCAAGGAGACCCAGTGTAAAATAAGCTTTTTAGCTCTTCACCTTGCTTCCCCAGAAAGGCATTTTCAATGTGCTGGGTGTCGGGTTCTCCCTGCCTCATAACCCACCATATGGAAGGCTGGTTAGGCAGCTAAGGGCGGAATCAAAAGATAACCTAATTTTGTCTATATGCAAAATTTTGCAAATACCCTTGGAAGCAAACACCTGCATAAGGTGCAGAGCTACTGCATATGGAAATTGGAAAGGTAGAACTTGGAAACAAAAATGGAAGAGGATGAAGATTCTGGGATAAGCTTTGGCCCTACATGGTGAGATTATTCATTCCTCTCCTCAAGTAACAGCTTACCTGGATTGGGAATGAATAGCAGAGCAAGCACAACATTGAAAAAGTGTATGGTCTTCATAGCTCCAAGAAGGTCAAGGTGGATGCTCCTTGTATCCCAACCTGAAACGTAATAAAGAGGCAATGCACACCCTTCTGGGGATTACAAAATCTCCAGTGATTGGAGCCCTAGGCAATATTCATTGAATTACAAAATGTCTTCCCTGTGTCACCCCTCAAGAGGCCATGGCATGCTAATGAGAGGAAATTGTGGCAGAGTACATTAATCTGGCAATGCCTTCACGATTCACCCGGTTGGAAATATGGTTTCAATGTGGTTCAGATAACACTAATAACCAAGATCCTTGTCAAGCAACACTGATTTGCTGGTTTTTCCTTGCTGTTCAAGAAGTTCTGTACATTACATTAACCTCACGATGCATTCAAGATTCACTGGACTGGAGAAATGGTATCATATCCCCTGAAGCACCACTTAGCCATCATAGCCACTGATCAATGTTTCTTCCCTTGTGGGTTCCCCAGCTGGTTTCCCTCCCACACACGCATACTCCTCTGTATCCAACCAGTCCATGAGAGAGATACACTTCTGGGAGAGGAATTAACAGATTGACTCTCTGTCTAAGAGCTCTCTGCTGATAGAAGATATTTACATTGTGATGGGTGATAGTCAGGCATATGATCTGAATATTAAATCATCTTGTAAATATGAGTGATCAGGGAGAATGCCCACGGTGGGGTGGCTCACCAAGAGGTGGACTAGGCCTTGTATCAGAGGACCAAGAGGACCAAGAATAATTAATATTATTAATTAACTTGGTGAGTCAATTTATTTTGTCTTTTATTTTGTTGCAACTTGCAACATCTATATTAGGGAGCAGATCCAGCCATGCAGAGCGAGCGTGTGCTGGTGAGATCAGCATTCCTGCAAGGCACAGGGATCCCATGTGTGAGCAGACCATATCTCGAATACACACAGACACTTTCACTGCAGACAAGTCCAATTTTATTCTGCATACCAGTGGGCAGAAGTATAAGAGGAAATGCAGAAAGCTCTTCTTCAGCTACATCTTTGAAAGAAAAAGAATAAAAAGAAAATTAGGATACAATAGATAATTTAACCTCTGTCCTTTGAAAAAGCATATGATTCAATATGTTACCTCGAAGGATGTGGGCAGACTCTTGGACGAGTGAAACCAACCCCCTGTCTCCTTGATCCTTGCCCAGCCTAGCTTCTAAAGGTGAGCTAGGAAGGGCTGGGTGATGGGCCCTGTGGGGTGCTGAATACTTTCCTCTGTGTGGAAGCCGTCCCAGACCCACTGAAAGAGGCGGTTATTAAACCACTTCTTTTTTTAAAAAAAATAACTTTGGATCCGGCCAATATGGCCAACTATCTCCCAGTCTCAAATTCTTGGGCAAGGTGATTGAGCAGGTGGTTGCTGAACAACAACAGACCTGCCTGGAGGATGTGGACCATTTGGATCCTTTCCAGCTGGTGTTCAGGTCTCACCATGGGACTGAAACTGCCTTCGTTGCACTGTTTGGTGATCTCCAAGTGGCTAGGGACAAAAGTGAGAGCTGTTTCTTAGTTCTGTTGGATCTCTCAGCAGTCTTTGATACCATCAAAAATGACATCCTTCTGAACTGTCTAGAGGGGCTCGGAGCTGGGGGCACTGTCACACAGTGGTTCCACTCCTTCCTCTTGGACCATGTCCAGAAAGTGGTGTTGGGAGATGAGTGTTCAGGCCTCTGGGCTCTCACTTGTGGGGTGCCTCAGGGTTCCATCCTCTCCCCCATGCTTTTTAACATCTATATGATTCCGCTGGGAGGGATCATCAGGGGGGTTGGGCTGGGTGATCATCAGTATGTGAATGATACATACGTACTCTTTTAAATCAGAACCACTGTATAACACAGAGGTCAGCAAACCTTTTCAGCAGGGGGGCCGGTCCACTGTCCCTCACACCTTGTGGGGGGGGGCAGACTATATTTTGAAGGGGGGGATTAATGAATTCCTATACCCCACAAATAACCCAGAGATGCATTTTAAATAAAAGCACACATTCTTCTCATGTAAAAACACCAGGCAGGCCCCGCAAATAACCCGGAGATACCTTTTAAATAAAAGGATACATTCTACTCATGTAAAAACACGCTGATTCCTAGACTGTCCGCGGGCCGGGTTTAGAAGGTGATTGGGCCCCCGGGCCTTAGTTTGCCTACCCATTCACTTGATCATCTTGGTCACCCTTCTCTTCAAATGTTCCAGATTCTTGACATCTTTCTTAAATTGTGATGCCCACAGCTGGACACACTATTCCACGTGTGGTCTGACAAAGGTAGAATAGAGTGGATGGTATACTTCTGATGAGGCCTAAAATAGCATTTGTTTCTTTGCTGTTGCATCACACAGTTAACTCATGTTAAGCCTGTAGTCCACACATCAGGAGCCCCTCCCCAGGGCTTGCACATGGAAGATGGAACAAGCTTGTTTTCTCCTGCTCTGGAGATAGAACTCAAACCAATGGCTTCAAGTGACAAAAAAGGAGATTCTGACTAAACATCAGGAAGGACTTTCTGACAGTAAGAGCTGTTGGACAGTGGAACGGTCTCAGAAAGTTGTGGATTCTCCTTACATGGAGGAGGTTCGATGGCCATCGGTCATGGATGCTTTAGCTGAGATTCCTGAGGTTGGACTAGATGACCCTTGGTGATTCTATTGTTCTAATTTCTGACAATTTTGCAAACTAACGTTGTTTCATTTGGCACACTGCTCATCATGTCAGAGGTTGTGGAGAGGTCTTTGGAGCATTCAGTGGCAGATTGTGAGTGCATTGCATGATGAAATAACTTAGTAAACCTTCATCAGTATTTAATCTGATAACAGGACATGAAATTATATTTCCAACCCAGTGGACTTTCGAATGCCTGGTTAGATTAATGGACTGTGTGTAACTTCCTCTCCCATACACACCATGTTCTATTGAGAGTTTCTTCTGCCACCTGCATCACAACAGGAAAATTAATGAACAGAGCTGACATGCCAGTATATAACAGAGCCCGATCAATAAGCGGTCACTTGGTATTCCAGAAGCTGCAGAACGGTCACAAATCTATTTTTCCTTTATTTCTGTCTATCTAACCTGAAATCCTTTTTGAGCATCAGCTATGAAGGTCCAATTGTTTTTCCTTGTTGTTTTTTCAGCGTTATGCCTGGTTTCTGCTGGTAAGACATGCATCTGTTTTTGAAACATACCGACATGGGGTGGTCAAGAGGCGGTCCTCCAGAGCTTAGAGGACTCCAACTCTCATCATCCCCATCAGCATTGTCAATGAACAGGGATGAGGGGACAAAATGTAGAGGGCTAATCATTAGCCAGCCATGATACAGATGTTTAAAACGATGGGCTTGAAGGAGTGACAAGTTCACATTTGGGGAGTAATCTATCCATTATGTTGAGTTCCATATCCCTCACCCTGCTACATTTTGTATTCAGTGTATACCATCTCTTTGTGGGGGCTTCTCTCTACCATTGTAGCTAACAGCCCCTGATAATAGATTGATGCTGTCATTACTAGGAGCCAGCATGGGTTTCTCAAGAAGAAGTAATGCCAGATGAATATTATTTATATAAAGAGTTCCAAGCTTGGTGGATCAGGGGAATGCTGTGTCATATTATACCTTGATTTCAGTAAGGTGTTTGACAGATTTCTGTGTGATATTCTTGTGGAGAAGCTGATAAGATGAGGTTCCTCATCGTCCTAGAAGAAAGTGACAAGTCAGGTTCTGCAGGGTTCTGTCCTGGGCCTGTTTTGTAAAATATCTTTATGAATGACTTGTATGAAGGAATTGAGGGGATTATCTGCAAATTTGCAATCGACACCAGCATTTGCAATTTACTTGAGATTTCTGCATTGCAAAGAGTTGTGCTAGATGACCCTTAAGGTCTCTTCCAACTCCACAATTCTATGATTCTATGCTCCATGAATTTATCTACTTGCTCCTGCCAGTCCCCAAACAGCTGTCCACTGATTTAATTGAGTGTCCCCAAATTTTAAGCGCATAAGTAATAGAAAAATGTTTCCTTGATTCAAATTTAGAGATAGTGGGAAAACTCATTTGAAAAGGGCTCGTTTTTTGCAGAGAATGTCTTGGTTTCTAATCTGGAAACCTTTGTCATTATCAGACTCCGTCTTGCATCGAGCGTCTGCTCATGTTCAAGCCGTTTATGCATTATTGGTGTTAAAAATAGCTCAATAATTTATATGTAAAATTATAGAAAAATAGTTTTGCAGAATATGTGCATCGGTTTAGAAGGAGTGTATACTGTTGCATGAAATACCGTATTTTTCCGTGTATAAGATGCCCCCATGTATAAGATGTTTGACCAAATTGCGGGAGGCAGTGGAAGACATGAGTGCCTGGCGTGCTATGGTCCATGGGGTCACGAAGAGTCAGACACGACTAAACGACTAAACAACAACATGTATAAGAAGACCCCTGTTTTTTGACCCCCAAAATAAGAAATAAATATTTTAAACATTCTGTGTATAAGACGACTCCCAATTATTAACTTTTTTTTTAAAATGGTGGAAGATATAGTCTTATACATGGAAAAATACAGTATATGAGAATGGTTTCAGTTATGATTCTCCACTTTTTCTTTTCTTTTTAGAGATCACTACTAGAAAGCAGTGTGAAGAATTTCACGCTCGATGTGCTAGGCCTTCTAAATGTACAGAAACTGAAGTAAAGGTTGGAAAATGCGGTGGAGGTAAAATTTGCTGCAAGACAACTGGGTAATATTTCTTACTTTCCTTCCATGGACCCAAGTGATGCATACATTCAGACAATTCCATTCATGATTGCCTTCTTTTAATTCAAGCCAGCCATTTTCCATTTTAAAATTTCATCCATACACATGCATTTTTTCATTTCTGTGTGAATTCAATAAATTATATCTAACAAAAATCAGGACTGTCTTCCAGCCTGGTCTTTCAGCCCAGCATGGAGTTTTGAGATGGAGCTGGTGAAACAGCATGCTGACCTCAAACAATTTCTTTCAGAGCGAGAGGTAATTTCAAGCGAAAAAGGTCTGCCTCTCTTCAAGAAGCACAGGGAGTCCCAGTTGTTGAAGTGCCTCTGTTCTAGCTGAAAAAGCCGGAAGGCGAGTTAAGCAGGGAGAGGGTAAGTAACAGTCATGCATTCTATCATTTAATCAAAACAGCACAGACTAAGAAGGACTCATTGTGTACTGAAAGTACTTAGGAGCTAAATTCCTGGGCTGTGAAGTCTCTTGAAAAGCTAGTGTTGAGGACTAGCCTAGAAGTCAAGCTTGAAGGGGAATAAAGTCCCGTTTTGGAGAAGGGGTAAACCATTTTTCAATATAGTTCCATACAATGCTTGTGGGAGAGTCAGCTTAGTTCTTCAACTAAGGTTAAGTCTTCTTTAAGAACACACCCACCCCACAAGTTCTGTCCGGAGCAGCCCAGATTGCCTGAGTCGTTAGGAATGCCATTTACCAGCACTGACTGACATGAAGGTTTCTGGACTGGGATAGCCTGACTACGGCTATCCCTGATACCTTTCACAATGGACTCTATGCAGAGCTCTGCTTGTGGTTGTCCCGGACACTGCAGCTGGTTCACAACACAGTGCCTCAACTGCTCACTTGGGCAGAATATCACCATCATATTATGCTAGGGTTAAAAAAAAATGCACTGGCTGCCCATAAGTTACCGGACTAAGTTCAAGGTGCTTGTACTGGTATACCTGTTATCTTTCGAGAAGGGCAGACGTTGATGCTGAAATCCAGCAGTGCCTGAGCTCTGTGAGTAAAGATTTCTCCTGATTGAAATGCAGAGAGTGTTAGCACCAGGACTTTCGCAGGGAAACAAAAATGCTCGTTTACAAAGCTATTGTACTACCAACCTTACTGTACGCTTGTGTAACATGAACGACTTATAAACGCCATCTCCAACTCCTCAAAAGATTCTATCAACGGTGTCTACATTTTTCTTTACACATCACCTGGGAAAACAGACGAACTAATGCCAGTGTCCTGGAAGAAGCAAAGATCACTAGTGTCGAAGCAATGATTCTTCAACACCAACTTTGTTGGACTGGTCATGTGCAGATGCCTGGTTATCATATTCCAAAGCAACTACACTTTTCCAAACTTAAAAATGGAAAGTGTGATGGTCAACAGAAGAGGTTCAAACACGCTCTCTTTTTCTTTCTTTTTTCTCCCCCCCCCAATTTATTATCTTTATTGCAAAACATACAACACAAACAGACAAAAACAATACCACAATGACAACTAGCCATTAACTGACTACATCACCTAACATCACACATATTTTTGACTTCTGAATCACTTCATTGTGCTTTCTAAATATTCTTAACCTATACGCACTTCCTATTATATCTATTACATATCAAGAAAAGAATTATCTTTATAATTTTCTTAATATTCAAGATTAAATCAATACCTTTCAGGAGATTTGCATTTTCACAGTATTGTTTTAGCTATTCTTTAAATATTGTCCATCTTTGCTCACTTTCTGATTTGAGTTTCCTCTTATTCTCCCAGTCATTTTCACAAGTCCCAGGTATTTTATCATCTTAACCTGCCAGTCAATCTTTGTAGGAATTAAGTCACCTTTTCAATTTTTTGCTACTAGAATTCTTGCTGCTCTGGTTGAATACATAAAGATGGCCCTAAAAGGTTTATTATTATTATTTCAGTGAACATAATGCCTAACAGAAAGGTTTCTCCTCCTCCTCCTCCTCCTCCTCCTCCTCCTCCTCCTCCTCCTCCTCCTCCTCCTCCTCCTTCTTCTTCTTCTTCTTCTTCTTCTTCTTCTTCTTCTTCTTCTTCTTCTTCTTCCTCCTCCTCCTCCTCCTCCTCCTCTTCTTCTTCTTCTTCTTCTTCTTCTTCTTCTTCTTCTTCTTCTTCTTCTTCTTCTTCCTCCTTAGGAGAATTTAAAGATATTTTAAGTTCGTTGTATATGATGGCCCCAAATTCTCATGTCTTCACACAGTCCCACCACATGCGCATTAAGGTGCCCTCACCTTTTTTACATCTCCAAATGTTTGAGGGTTGTTTTTTTACACATTTTGGGCAATTTGCCTGGGGTTAAGTACCATCAATAAAACATTTTTATCATGTTTCCCCCCCAAGTTATAACATGCAGTAAACTTTATATCTTCTCTCCAGAGCCTTTCCCATTCATTCATATAGATGTTATGTCCAAAATCATATAGATGTTATGTCCAAAATCCTTTGCCCAATGGAACAGAACTGATTACACCTCTTCCTCCTTGACTTCCCAGTCAAGGGGGAGATTATACATCTTAGATAAATACTTTCCTTTCAGTTGAATAAGATTTCCCTCTAATTTAGATATTTCTATGGCACAGCCTTTTTGAGTCAATTATCTATTGGTGAATATAAAGGACAAGTGTTTTTGATGTAACTGGTGAGTTATTGCCTTTAAATATGGAAAGGTGGCACAGAGCTGGACTAACTTGCCAACAACTGTGCTAATTTCCACCATCACTGCACCCAAGAAAGAATTTCAATTTCCTCCCCAAGATCATGTTCCCATACTGACTTCAAAGCAAACAACAAGGGATTTAACAGGGAAAGAAAATGAATCATTTAATTTTCTTTCTGTTGTTATCTTTCTGCAGATTTGTAGTTGATTGGAGAAGACTCTTCTCATTAACTTCAGCATCATTTATTATCTTTTGTGACAAAATCACTGATTTGACCTACAGAAAAAGCAACGGAAGAAGTGAGCTCACTGATCACTGATTAATGAATCCTTCATTCTGAAAATGAATGAATAAAATGATTGGAATAAATATGTAACTGAAATCTCCCTGTCTGTTTATTGTGAGAATCCAGAGGACGTTCCTGCATTTATATGTGCATCTCTGAATGTATACACTTTGGAAACATGCATCTCTAAATGCATTTGGATACACGATTTTAGCAAAGAACTGGGTTGGATGATCTGGGAATTTCAAAAGCTAGTGGATAATTAAGTTGTGGGTCATAGAATCATAGAATATTAGAGTGGGAAGGGATTCAAGGGTCATCTAGTCCAACTCCCTGCAATGCAGGAATCTCAGATAAAGCATCCATGACCGATGGCCATCCAACCTCTGCTTAAAAACCTCTATGTAAGAAGAATCCACAACTTTCCAAGGGAGACCGTTCCACTGTCAAACAGCTCTCACTGTCAGAAAATTCTTCCTGATGTTTAGTTAGAATCTCCCTTCTTGTAACTTGAAGCCTTTGGTCCGAGTCCTACCTTTCAGAGCAGGAGTAAACAAGCTTTCTCTATCTTCCATGTGCTAGCCCTTTAGATATTAAGAAATGGCTATCAAATATCCTCTGTCTCCTCTTTTCCAAGCTAAACATACCCAGCTCCTTCAACCGTTCTTCATAAGGTTTGGCTTGATGATCTTGGCTGCCCTCCTCTGCACACGTCCCAGCTTGTCAACATCCTTCTTAAGTTTGTTGAGGTGGCAAACCAATGAGCCTCAGAGAGAAGGCAGGGAAAATAAAAGGCAAAGGGTGGGTCTGATCTCCAACATATTTACTGTATAATATACAGCACACAGGTCAAAAAAGAAAGAAAGAAAGAAAGAAAATTGGTGATGCTCAGAGAATTACAAATTGGATGGGGCAGAATTTGGAAATGACTGTTCGGTAGGACTCATTTAGTACTGAGGCCGTATTCTAGCTCACCTATACCAGAATGCTCTTGAAATGGAAAATGACACCAAGGAGGATTCCGATGAGAACTCTTGGAATAAAGAGTGACGTCAATGACCCTCCTAGGGGCTGCATAAAGGAACGTTCTGATCCCTCAGGGGTGCTTCATATCAAGGTATAAACCAAATCTCAAGGTGGGTTTGGGGTGGCTTCTCATGTACCTGATCTGGATCAGGCCCTGCCACCCCTCCAAGATCTGAGTTTCTCCGTGGCTTCAGCTATCCAAAAAATGCATTACTTTGAAACAAAACCAGGCTGAGGGGAAAATACTCTTTCAGATGGGACTGGGTGTAGAGGTGGGGGAATATTTAACTTTGAAAGGCAGGTCAAGCTTTTAATCACAGCTAATTATTTCCCCAGGCCACTCCAGTTAAAGGGATTTGGGAGAACGGTGCTTTTAATTTTAAAGCTTTGCTTTTTGACACTCCTTCCAAGTCTTGCAGAAAATCAAACCCGCTTCTCCTGAGCTGTGCTGCAAAGGCCACACTGCCATTTATTTTGCAAAGCAAAGGCAGACAGAATAAAGCATGAAAGTGAGGGGAACTCACTGAACGTCACTCAATGCTTGATAGGTGACCGGGTCTGCCAAGTAGAAGTGAAGGCAACAAGAATAGCTTCATTGCCAACCTCAGAAACTTTGGCTCATGAGAGTTGCTTGCTTCATGTGATCCAGAGCTGCTGATGTCAGAGGTGGTTACTGGGCCTCTGGATTACTCAGTAGCAGACTCAGGGGCGTAGGAAGAGGGTTGGAGGGTGGTCCAACCCGGGTGTCACCCTGACGCGGGTGACAAAATTATGGACAGCACTCACCGCAGGGCCTGCAGCGTGCCCGAGCCACACATCTCAGCGCCTACAGGCTCCGTGCTGTCCGCCCTCTGCCTCCTCCCCAACTGTAGGGCAGCTGAGCCCCCACAGAGCACCCCGTCCCTATGGGCACTGCACACCTATCCTGTCCTTCCCGAAAGGCACCACGTGCCCTGTCCCATCCCTATGGGCACCGTGCGCCCCATCCTGTCCCTATGGGCGCCATGTGCCCCACCTCTGTGGGTGGTTTGCCCCAGGTGCCTGAGAGGCTTCCTCTGCCGCTGGGCTGACTGGAAGACCTTTGCATGGCATTTTAAGGATGAAATCACGTAGCAAACCAACATTGATGTTTCATCTGATTGGGATACAAGGCACATCGAAACAATATTTCCAGCCCAGTGAATCTGGAATGCCTAGTCAGATTAATGCACTGTGTGTTAACTTCCTCTCTCTTGTACACCATGTCCTCTTGAGAGTTTCTTCTGCCACCTGCATCACAACAGGAAGATTAATGAACACAGCCGACATGTCAGTATATCACAGAGCCCAATCAATAAGCGGACATTTGGCATTCCAAAAGCTGCAGAATGGCCACAGAGCTCTTTTCCATTATTATAGTCTGACCTGGGATCCTTTTTGAACATTGCTATAAGAATTTTGAGGTCACACATATATAATAAATGTTCATAAATGTACCAAGCAAACAGTATAGGAAGACAGGCCTGAAAACCAATTTGACTCTCCCAAACGGACCAGAATTAAACTGATATCCATCTTGTTGTAGCAATTCCCCCCACCCCACTGAATCACACACACACATTTCCACATGACTAGCAACTTGGGAGCCATAATCCTGTCAGCCGGAGGCTCTGTCAACTGGACATTTCCCCATCAAAGGTGCCAGACTGCTAGCCATATCATTCACAATGGAAGACTCATCCGAACAAAAGACAGTGATCAACTCTTATGAAAATGTTAATTTCTCTTTGTGTTTGTTGTTGTTTAGTCGTTTAGTCGTGTCCGACTCTTCGTGACCCCATGGACCATAGCACGCCAGGCACTCCTGTCTTGCACTGCCTCCCGCAGTTTGGTCAAACTCATGTTCGTAGCTTCGAGAACACTGTCCAACCATCTTGTCCTCTGTCGTCCCCTTCTCCTAGTGCCCTCAATCTTTCCCAACATCAGGGTCTTTTCCAAGGATTCTTCTCTTCTCATGAGGTGGCCAAAGTATTGGAGCCTCAGCTTCACGATCTGTCCTTCCAGGGAGCACTCAGGGCTGATTTCCTTCAGAATGGATAGGTTTGATCTTCTTGCAGTCCGGGGGACTCTCAAGAGTCTCCTCCAGCACCATAATTAAAAAACAATAATTCTTCGGCGATCAGCCTTCTTTATGGTCCAGCTCTCACTTCCATACATCACTACTGGGAAAACCATAGCTTTAACTATACGGACCTTTGTCAGCAAGGTGATGTCTCTGCTTTTTAAGATGCTGTCTAGGTTTGTCATTGCTTTTCTCCCAAGACGCAGGCGTCTTTTAATTTCGTGACTGCTGTCACCATCTGCAGTGATCAAGGAGCCCAAGAAAGTAAAATCTCTCACTGCCTCCATTTCTTCCTCTTCTATTTGCCAGGAGGTGATGGGACCAGTGGCCATGATCTTGGTTTTTTTGATGTTGAGCTTCAGACCATATTTTGCACTCTCTTCTTTCACCCTCATTAAAAGGTTCTTTAATTCCTCCTCACTTTCTGCCATCAAGGTTGTGTCATCTGCATATCTGAGGTTGTTGATATTTCTTCCGGCAATCTTAATTCTGGCTTGGGATTCATCTAGTCCAGCCTTTCGCATGATGAATTCTGCATATAAGTTAAATAAGCAGGGAGACAATATACAACCTTGGCATACTCCTTTCCCAATTTTGAACCAATCTGTTGTTCCATATCCAGTTCTAACTGTAGCTTCTTGTCCCACATAGAGATTTCTCAGGAGACAAATGAGGTGATCAGGCACTCCCATTTCTTTAAGAACTTGCCATAGTTTGCTGTGGTCGACACAGTCAAAGGCTTTTGCATAGACAATGAAGCAGAAGTAGACGTTTTTCTGGAACTCTCTAGCTTTCTCCATAATCCAGCGCATGTTTGCAATTTGGTCTCTGG
The DNA here is from genome assembly GCF_965207765.1 of Zootoca vivipara. Taxonomy (NCBI): domain Eukaryota; kingdom Metazoa; phylum Chordata; class Lepidosauria; order Squamata; family Lacertidae; genus Zootoca; species Zootoca vivipara. The sequence continues at coordinate 113,471,153 of NC_142586.1, forward strand.
TTCCTCTGCCCCTTCGAAATCCAGCTTGCACTTCTGGGAGTTCTCGGTCCACATACTGCCTAAGCCTGCCTTGTACAATTTTAAGCATAACCTTGCTAGCGTGTGAAATGAGCGCAATTGTGTGGTAGTTGGAGCATTCTTTGGCACTGCCCTTCTTTGGAATTGGGATGTAGAGTGATCTTCTCCAATCCTTTGGCCATTGCTGAGTTTTCCAAACTTGCTGGCATATTGGGTGTAGCACCTTAACAGCATCATCTTTTAAAATTTTAAACAGTTCAGCTGGAATATCATCACTTCCACTGGCCTTGTTATTAGCAGTGCTTTCTAAGGCCCATTTGACTTCACTCTCCAAGATGTCTGGCTCAAGGTCAGCAGCCACACTACCTGGGGTGTACGAGACCTCCATATCTTTCTGGTATAATTCCTCTGTGTATTCTTGCCACCTCTTCTTGATGTCTTCTGCTTCTGTTAGGTCCTTACCACTTTTGTCCTTGATTATGGTAATCTTTGTACGAAATGTTCCTTTCATATCTCCAATTTTCTTGAACAGATCTCTAGTTTTCCCCATTCTATTGTTTTCCTCTATTTCTTTGCATTGCTCATTTAAGAAGACCCTCTTGTCTCTCCTTGCTGTTTTTTGGAAATCTGCATTCAGTTTCCTGTATCTTTCCCTATCTCCCTTGCATTTTGCTTGCCTCGTCTCCTCCGCTATTTGTAAGGCCTCGTTGGACAGCCATTTTGCTTTCTTGCATTTCCTTTTCCTTGGGATGGTTTTCGTTGCTGCCTCCTGTATAATATTACGAGCCTCCATCCATAGTTCTTCAGGCACTCTGTCCACCAAATCTAAATCCTTAAACCTGTTCCTCACTTCCACTGTGTATTCATAAGGGATTTGATTTAGATTGTATCTTACTGGCCCAGTGGTTTTTCCTACTTTCTTCAGTTTAAGCTGGAATTTTGCTATAAGAAGCTGATGATCTGAGTTACAGTCAGCTCCAGGTCTTGTTTTTGCTGACTGTATAGAGCTTCTCCATCTTTGGCTGCAGAGAATATAATCAATCTGATTTCGATGCTGCCCATTTGGTGATATCCATGTGTAGAGTCATCTCTTGTGTTGTTGGAAGAGAGTGTTTGTGATGACCAGCTTGTTCTCTTGACAGAACTCTATTAGCCTTTGCCCTGCTTCATTTTGAACTCCAAGGCCAAACTTGCCAGTTGTTCCTTTTATCTCTTGATTCCCTACTTTAGCATTCCAATCCCCTGTTATGAGAAGAACATCCTTCTTTGGTGTCATTTCTAGAAGGTGTTGTAGGTCTTCATAGAATTGGTCAATTTCACTTTCTTCAGCACCGGTAGTTGGTGCATAAACTTGGATTACTGTGATGTTAAAAGGTCTGCCTTGGATTCGTATCGAGATCATTCTGTCATTTTTGAGATTGCATCCCATTACAGCTTTTGCCACTCTTTTGTTGACTATGAGGGCCACTCCATTTCTTCTACAGGATTCTTGCCCACAGTAGTAGATATGATAGTCACCCGAGCTGAATTCACCCATTCCCTTCCATTTTAGTTCACTGATGCCCTGCATATTGATATTTATTCTTGCCATCTCATTTTTGACCACATCCAGCTTACCTCCATCCATGGTTCTTACATTTCAGGTTCCTGTGCAATATTTTTCTTTACAGCATCGGACTTTCCTTTCGCTTCCAGGCATATCCGCAACTGAGCGTCCTTTCGGCTTTGGCCCAGCCGCTTCATCAGCTCTGAATCTACTTGTACTTGTCCTCCGCTCTTCCTCAGTAGCATGTTGGACGCCTTCCGACCTGAGGGGCTCATCTTCCAGCGTCATAACTTTTATATGCCTGTTGTCTTTGTCCATGGAGTTTTCTTGGCAGGGATACCGGAGTGGCTTGCCAGTTCCTTCTCCAGGTGGATCACATTTAGTCAAAACTCTCCACTATGACCTGTCCATCTTGGGTGGCCCTGCATGTCATAGCTCATAGCTTCTCTGAGTTATTCAAGCCCCTTCGCCACGACAAGGCATTGATCCATGAAGGGGCTCTTTGTGTTTAGGAATTCACAACTGGGAGGGGTGAGAGGAGGACTAGGAGAGGTGTCAAGTGCTCAGATTTCTAAATTGAACCCTCTTTTTGTGAGGTATTGATTACATAGCTGTGATGTAGGAATTATGTATTGGGGGTGTTTCTTGGTGATGGGAAAACTGATAAAAGTGGAGGTTCTCTTTTGTTCTGGGTTCCTTCCTTTTCCTCCTGCGTGAGGGGAAGGACCCTGTTGCAACAGGAAAAAAAACGCTTTGCTTCTCAAACTTCTCTGGTTGGCCTCTGTTATATTCTCCGACCGATGGAGAACCCAATAAGGGCTCTTGTGTACCCCATGAAGGAATAAGGGCAGATTTTTGCTTATAACAGATGGCAACCACAAAGGGACTTTTCGGTTACCCAGATTCTGAGGGCGAGGAGGGAATGGTGCTCTAGCGCGCACCAGGAATTTTGCCAGGAGGAGCAGCAGTCCTGCAGCGATCCCAGGGTCTGGAAATAACTGGAGTTCTGGCGGGGCTAACCAGAGGAAGCAAAGTTTTATCAGGCCGGCGTTAAAACAACCAATCAAGAAGGGATCACCAGAAACAGAGCGCGCTGCGAAGTGAGTATAAACAGGAAAACAAACAGTGGGGTGGGTTAAATTTCCACAGCAACCTATTCTTCAAAACCTTTCCTGTTCTCACCTATCTGAGCCTATTCTTCTCAATTTCTTGCTCAGGTCCCAAGCCCTTCGGAGTCTGCCCAGGCTGGGAGCTAGCAAACTTCTCCTTTTTCTCCTTGCTCAGGTCCCAAGCCCTTCAGAGTCTGCCCAGGCTGGGAGCTAGCAAACTCCCTTTCTTTCCCTATTTTTCCCTTCTTCCTTCTTGCTAAGGTCCCAGGCCCCCCAGAGTCCGCCTAGGCTGGGAACTATCAAGTATGTTCACGCTTCTAAGCCTTCCCTTCACAACACCCGGCACCACTCGGAGTCTGCCCAGGTGACAAGTGTTGAGCTTCCTCCTCCCTCCCTGAACTATAATTCTCAGGTGCAGCTGCACGCCTGCCACCATGATATTTGTTATAGATGACTGGTGACCAGGGAACGCAAGGGCACCTCTTTTCTTTTCCTCTGAAGTCCGATCTGGCATTGCAATGTGAAAGCGTCCAGTAAGACTCAGAAAAATTAGCGTTGTAAGAGGCAGGGAGGTTGCTGTGGGTTCCTTGGCAATTCAAACAGGGAGGGTACCACGTCCCTAATTGGAGTCTGTCCACTTCCCTAATCGGAGTCTGTCCACACCCCTAATCGGAGTCTGTCCACACCCCTAATCGGAGTCTGTCCACGTCCTTTACGGAGTTAGTCCACTTTCCCATTCGGAGATAGTCCACTTTCCCATTCAGAGATAGTCCATTTCCCCTTTTCAGAGAGTGTCCATTTCCCCTTTTGGAAGATTCACCCAAACCCCAGTTGCTGTGATAGAAATGGTTGCACCCCTGCCCCTCAGTCTCCTGACTCTGCGGGGCCGTGGGAGCCTGAGCACCTGCCATTTTTGTCTGTGTGGGTGCCCATGGTTGCTCAGCTTCCCGCTGCCTGCCACCTCCAAGCGCTGCGGCTACCACCACCACATTGGTGACTGGACCGGGGCCTGTCCTTCTACCACAGGCATCACGGCAAAGATGAAGACCCCGGCCCCCATGGCCCTGTGGGGCCAAATCGTGTGCCCCTCTGCTCCCTGCAGCCCCATGTTTTTGTGACATCACGGTGTCATGATGTTGGGGCACTGGGCCCCCACAGCATGTGGCCCAAGTTGGTGCTCCTGCCAGCAACAATATTTCAAATACCCCATGTTCAACTCATTATCTCTTTTCCACCTGCAAACAAATGAATACTTTAAATGCTAAGTATTTATCATACAATCTTGTAGAGTTGGAAAGGGCCCCAATTGTCATCAAGTCCTATCACTGCAATGTATAGGATCTTTATATACTTACCGTGAAAGGCAGCAGTGAAGATTCTTAGCACATTTTCCACTAGAAAACTGTCCTATTGGCGTTCTGGGGTCGTGGAGATCCAGCAGTGCTCTGGGAAGTCCCGCTCGCTGCCCGGTAAGCTCTTTTTTCAGAGCCCCGAGAGCAGATATAGCAGGACGGAGCCTTGGATCCATTTGCTACCTCAGCGGCGCAAAGCTCCAAGCCGATGGCTATGAAGTGTCTGATACCTCCAAAAGAACGAATTGGATCGTGAGTACAATTTCGGATACGGATAGAGTTGGATTTGGCCAGGGAGGGGAATACAAAAAGGGAACAGAGGTCGCTCCCCCCCCCCGTATCAAGTGAACTGTGTTGCAGCTAACTTGCCTTCAGCTGAGAAGAATAAAATGAAGTAGCTAAATTCCCTTTCAAAGTGGAACTAAAATCTCTTCCCTTGGAAGCAGAACCAAGGGAAAGAGGTCAGATTTGTTTCTGGATCTGCAAAATATTAATTGGAAAAGGAAGGACCTCCCTGTAACCTGGGAACAGCTCCCGGGAAGTTGTGACCAGCCGCCATTATGATGCAACAATGTAATAATAAGAAGGATACTTTCAATTGCTTTGAACGCCTGAACTCCTGAACTATAGAGCGAACTGTGTGAATTTAATAAAATTGAGAGTTCTGAGGGACATAGGAGTTAAAGAGGAGGAAATAATCTTAAAACAAGAGCAAGGGACAGTTCAGACATAATTTTTCTTGAGATTCTGGAAGTAAAAAGAAATAAAAATAAAAAGGAGGAAAGAAGAAACAGCACCATCTCTGTCACAACAACCCAGGCCAGGCTTGAAATATGAGAAGACAAAGGATGCAGCCAGACAAAGCACAGAGTCTACAACTAGATAAGAACTGGGTACAATGCATTTTGGAACAGGCCCAAGAAATACTATGGGAACTGTTCAAAGACAAAAGACAGACTCCAGTGGAAGAACATTTTACACCACCAATGGAAAATTTGGAGCCACAAGAAAGGGACATGGTAAATAAGAATCTTATTACAGTAGAAGAAGAGGTACAGGATGAAGTTGAAGAATTGGAACCTGGGGCAACCGGTGAGAGAAGAAGCACAGGACTTATATGCTCTGGAAGAGGAGGACATTTGGGAACATGTTCTCCTAGTGAGGGAAGGAGAACAGGTCCCAAACAGAGACTATGATGCTTGGGCAAAAGAAGATGATGGGGCATGGAGCTGTGCTCCTCTAGTGTGTGATGGGGAGCACGATCCATGCAGTGGTCAAGCTCTGGGAGTGGAAAGTGTGAAAAAAGAAGACTGGTGTGGGAGATGGGCTAAAGAATTTGTACAACAGAACGGGAGGATGGGAGAGTGGTCTGGGCTGGAGTGGACAAGAGTTGGTGTGGGGTGAAAGATGTATTGAGCTTCAACTGATGGACAGATTTAAAAGGTCTGAAACTGGATTGTACTAAGGAGCTGTTCGCGACACCTAGGGAAGTGTTATCCGGGGAAGGGAGGGGGGATTTAGGAGGGAATGTTTTATTTTATTGATAGATGCTAGATGTGGAATAAAGTGGTGTACTTTTGGGGAAAATTGAAGGCTAAAGGGGAACAAATAGAGATAAGTATGATTATGATTGATTTTAAAGATAATTAAGAAATAATTTAAGGTGAGGAATAAGTTCTGTAATGTGGCATTATAGAATTAAGATATAGATTTGTAATATTAGATTGATTTTTTTGCGTATTATGAAAGCTGTTTGAATTAAGTATAAATTAGACTCGGGAAGGGAGGGACGGGGTAGTCGAAAAAGTTATGACCAAATAATATTGATGAAATGGTTGTTTTTCTTTTTTCTTTTTTCTTTCTTTTTCTGCGTTGTCTTATCATTTTTTATTTTTTAGTTCTTTTTCTTTTCATAGGGAATTGGGTAATTATATAATAATAATGGAATGCTTTTATAGATGTATTTTTGAAAATTATATATATATATATATATATATATATATATATATATATATATATATATATCTGTCCTATTGAGCATGGGGGGTTTCTACAAAACGCTCCAATCTTCTTACATTGCCTTTCATTTCCGACTGGATAAAAAATATATTTTCCTACAGAGAGATGGAAAAGAAGCTCTTGCATCCCAACCTAAAAGGTAATGAAGAGGCAATGTGTACTCTTTTGGGATTTACTAAATCTCCAGTGATTGGAGTCCTAGGCAATATACATTGAATTATAAATTGCCCCCCTCCCACACTAACAGAAATGCATTGACTTCGATCCAGACCAACACGGCTACCTACCTGTAACCAGAAATGCATTGGACAGTATGCCCTAAAAGCAATGGGTAAAAGTTGAAATCTCATAAGCTTTGCTACATGGGAAGAAAATGTGAGCAATTCTCCAGAGCAGGATTAAAAAAGCTTGTTCCCTCTTCCATGTGAATACTGGTGCTGGAGGAGATTCTTGAGAGTCCCATGGACTGCAAGAAGATCAAACTTATCCATTCTGAAGGAAATCAGCCCTGAGTGCTCACTGGAAGGACAGATCCTGAAGCTGAGGCTCCAATACTTTGGCCACCTCATGAGAAGAGAAGACTCCCTGGAATAGACCCTGATGTTGGGAAAGATGGAGGGCACAAGGAGAAGGGGATGACAGAGGACGAGATGGTTGGAAGGAGGAAAAATAAACAAATTCCTTTGCCCCACAAATAACCAAGAGATACATTTTAAATAAAAGGATACATTCTACTCATGTAAAAACATGCGGGCCAGATTTAGAAGGTGATTGTACCCTATATGGCCCCCGGGCCTGAGTTTGCCTACCCATGCGCTTGATCTTCTTGGTCACCCTTCTGTGAACATGTTCCAGATTCTCGACATCTTTCTCAAATTGTGGTGCCCACAATTGGACTCACTATTCCAGGTGTGGTCTGACAAAGGCAGAATAGAGTGTTTGATATACTTCTGATGAGGCCTAAAATAGCATTAGTTTATTTTGCTGTTGCATCACACAGTTGACTCATGTTAAGCTTGTGGTCCACACATCAGTAGCCCCTCCCCAGGGCTTGCACATGGAAAAGTTTGGATTTGATATCCCACTTTATCACTACCCGAAGGAGTCTCAAAGCGGCTAACAATCTCCTTTTCCCTTCCTCTCCCACAACAAACACTCTGTGAGGTGAGTGGGGCTGAGATACTTCAGATAAGTGTGAATAGCCCAAGGTCACCCAGCAGCTACATGTGGAGGAGCGGAGACACTAACCCAGTTCCCCAGATTACGAGTCTACCGCTCTTAACCACTACACCACACTGGCTCCCTGGAAGATGGAAGATGGAAGAAGCTTGTTTTCTCCTACTCTGGAGGGTAGGACTCAAACCAATGGCTTTGAGTTACAAAAACAGATTCTGACTAAATATCAGGAAGAACTTTCGGACAGTAAGAGCTGTTGGACAGTGGAACGGCCTCCCTCAGAAAGTTGTGGATTCTCCTTACATGGAGGAGGCTTGATGGCCATCGGTCATGGATGCTTCAGCTGAGATTCCTGCATTGCCGGAGGTTGGACTAGATGACCCTTGGTGTACCTTCCAACTGTGATTCTATTATTCTGATTTCTGACAATTTTGCCCACTAGAGTTGTTTCATTTGCCACACAGCTCGTCAAGTCATAGCTAGTGGAGAGGTCTTTGGAGCATTCAGCGGCAGATTCTGAGTGCACATTGCATGACACTTCAAGGATGAAATCACTTAGCAAACCTTCATCAGTATTTCATCTGATAACAGGACATGAAATTATATTTCCAACCCAGTGGACTTTCGAATGCCTGGTTAGATCAATGTACTGTGTGTAACTTCCTCTCCCTTACACACCATGTTCTATTGGAAGTTTCTTCTGCCACCTGCATCACAACAGGAAGATTAATGAACAGAGCTAACATGCCAGTATATCACAGAGCCCGATCAATAAGCGGTCACTTGGTAATCCAGAAGCTGCAGAACGGTCACAGAGGTCTTTTCCGTTATTATAGTCTGACCTGGGATCCTTTTTGAGCATCAGCTATGAAGGTCCAATTGTTTATCCTTGCTGTTTTTTCAGGGTTATGCCTGATTTCTGCTGGTAAGACATGCATCTGTTTTTGAAACATTCCGACATAAATTATAGGATGGGGTGGTCAAGAGAAGCTGGTAAGATGAGGTTCCTCATCGTCTAGAAGAAAGTGACAAGCCAGGTACTGCAGGGTTCTGTCCTGGGCCTTTTTTTGTAAAATATCTTTATGAACGAATTTTATGAAGGAATTCAGGGGATTCTCTACAAATTTGCAATTGACGCCAGCATTTGCAATTTACTTGAGATTTCTGCACTGCAAAGAGTTGTGCTAGATGAACCTTAAGGTCTCCTCCAACTCTATAATTCTATGCTCCATGAAGTTTTATCCTCCATGAATTTATCTACTCTTTCCTGCCAGTCCCCAAACCGCTGTCCACTGATTTAATTGAGTGTCCCCAATTTTTAAGAGCATAAGTAATAGAAAAATGTTTCCTTGATTCAAATTTAGAGATACAGTAGTGCAAAAACTCATTTGAAAAGGGCTTTTTTTTTTGCAGAGAATTTCTTTGTTTCTAATCTAGAAACCTCTGTCATTATCAGACTCCCCTTTGCATCAAGCGTCTGCTCATGTTCAAGCCGTTTATGCATTATTGGTGTTAAATATAGCTCAATAATTTATATGTAAAATTATAGACAAATAGTTTTGCAGAATATGTGCATCGGTTTAGATGGAGTGTATACTGTTGCATGAAATACAGTATTTTTCCGTGTATAAGATGCCCCCATGTATAAGATGACCCCTGTTTTTTGACCCCCAAAATAGGAAATAAATATTTTAAACATTCTGTGTATAAGACAACTCCCAATTATTAACTTTTTTTAAAAAAAGGTGGAAAATATAGTCTTATACATGGAAAAATACAGTATATGAGAATGGTTTCAGTTATGATTCTCCACTTTTTCTTTTCTTTTTAGAGATCACTACTAAAGAGAAGTGTGAAGACTTTTACTCTGAATGTTTTAGCACTGCTAACTGTGGATGCAATTATGCACCAGTTGGAACATGTGAAGGAGGTCAAATTTGCTGCAGGCCAACTGGGTAATATTTCTTACTTTCCTTCCATGGGCCCAAGAGATGCATGCATTCAGACAATTCAATTCATGATTGCCTTCTTTTAATTCAAGGCAGCCATTTTCCATTTTAAAATTTCATCCATACACATACATTTTTCATTTCTGTGTGAATTAAATGAATTATATCTAACAAAAATCAGGACTGTCTTCCAGCCTGGTCTTTCAGCCCAACATGGAGTTTTGAGATGGAGCTGGTGAAACAGCATGCTGACCTCAAACAATTTCTTTCAGAGCGTCAGTTTGTGGCAAGCGAAAAAGGTCTGGCTCTCTTCAAGAAGCACAGGGAGTCGCAGCTGTTGAAGTGCCCCTGTCCTAGCTGAAAAAGCCTGAAGGCGAGTTAAGCAGGGAGAGGGTAAGTTACAGCCATGCATTCTATCATTTAATCAAAACAGCACAGACTAAGAAGGACTCAGTTAGGTCACTGTGTACTACCGTGTTTCTCCTAAAATAAGACACGTCTTATATTTATTTTTCCTATAAAAAAAAACATCGTGGCTTATTTTCGGGGTCCCTGGGCTTGACGCGGCGTGGCGCGGCGCGGCGCGGCTGGGGCTGCTGCCGGCTCCTGCCGGCTGTTGCGGCTTCGCGCGCCGCCCGCTGAGCCCACTGCTGGGTCCCTGGGCTTGACGCGGTGCAGCGCGGCGTGACTGGGGCTGCTGCCGGCTCCTGCCGGCTGCTGCGGCTTCACGCACCGCCCGCTGCCGGGTCCTGGGGCCCGTTCAGCCGGAGCTCGGTGCGTCACTGTGCTGGGGCTCCCGATGGGCTGGGGTGCGGCGCGGCGTGCGCTGCTGCGTTTGCCGGCTCCTGCTGGGTCTGGTAGGTACCCCCCAAGACGTCTTATTTTCGGGGGATGTCTTGTATTTTTTTGCTTGTAAAAGATCGTGCCATGGCACGTCTTATTTTAGGAGAAACACGGTACTACCGGTAGGAGTCAAATCATGAAAGTACTTAGGAGCTAAATTCCTGACGTGGGAAGTCTCTTGAAAAGCTAGTGTTCAGGACTAGCCTAGAAGTCAAGCTTGAAGGGGAATAAAGTCCAATTTTGGAGAAGGGTTGTTTTTTAAAAAAAATCAAGTTCCATACAATGCTTGTCGGGGAGTCATCTTAGTTCTTCAACTAAGGTTAAATCTTCTTTAAGAACACACCCACCCCACAAGTTCTGTCCAGAGCAGCCCAGATTGCCTGAGTGGTTAGGAATGCCATTTACCAGCACTGACTGACATGAAGGTTTCTGGACTGGGATAGCCTGACTACGGCTATCCCTGATACCTTTCACAATGGACTCTATGCAGAGCTCTGCTTGTGGTTGTCCCGGACACTGCAGCTGGTTCACAACACAGTGCCTCAACTGCTCACTTGGGCAGAATATCACCATCATATTATGCTAGGGTTAAAAAAAAATATGCACTGGCTGCCCATAAGTTACCGGACTAAGTTCAAGGTGCTTGTACTGGGATACCAGTTATCTTTCGAGAAGGGCAGATGTTGATGCCAAAATCCAGCAGTGCCTGAGCTCTGTGAGTATAGATTTCTCCCGACTGAAATGCAGAGAGTGTTAGCACCAGGACTTTCGCAGGGAAACAAAAATGCTTGTTTACCCCAACCTTACTGTATGAAACATGGACCGCTTATAAACGCCATCTCCAACTCCTCAAAAGATTCTATCGACGGTGTCTACATTTTTCTTTACACATCACCTGGGAAGACAGACGAACTAATGCCAGTGTCCTGGAAGAAGGAAAGATCACTAGCGTCGAAGCAATGATTCTTCAACATCAACTTTGTTGGACTAGTCATGTGCAGATGCCTGGTTATCATATTCCAAAGCAACTACACTTTTCCAAACTTAAAAATGGAAAGTGTAATGGTCAACAAAAGAGGTTCAAACACTCTCTCTTTTTCTTTCTTTTTTCTTTCCCTCCAAATTTATTATCATTATAGCAAAACATACAACACAGACAAAAACAATACCACAGTGACAACTAAACATTAATTGACTATACATCACCCAACAGCACACATATTTTTGACTTCCGAATCACCTCATTGTGCTTTCTAAATATTCTTAACCTATACGCACTTCCTATTATATCTATTACATATCAAGAAAAAAAATGTTTATAATTTTCTTTAATATTCAAGATTAAATCTATTCCTGTCAGGAGATTTGCATTTTCACAGTATTTTTTAAAATATTCTTTAAATATTGTCCATCTTTGCTGACTTTCTGATTTGAGTTTCCTCTTATTCTCCCAGTCATTTTCACAAGTCCCAGGTATTTTATCATCTTCACCTGCCAGTCAATCTTTGTAGGAATTAAGTCACCTTTCCAATTTTTTTTGCTACTAGAATTCTGGCAGCTCTGGTTGAATACATAAAGATGGCCCTAAAGGGTTTTTTTGGATTTCAGTGAACATAATGCCTAACAGAAAGGCTTCTTCTTCTTCTTCTTCTTCTTCTTCTTCTTCTTCTTCTTCTTCTTCTTCTTCTTCTTCTTCTTCTTCTTCTTCTTCTTCTTCTTTGAAAGGAGAATTTAAAGATATTTTAAGTTTGTTGTATATTATGGCCCCAAATTCTCAGATCTTCACACAGCTCCACCACATGTGCATTAGGGTGCCCTCCCCTTTTTTACATCTCCAACAAATGTTTGAGGTTTTTTTATACATTTTGGCCAATTCGCCCAGGGTCAAGTACCCTCAATAAAACATTTTTATCATGTTTTCTTTCAGGTTATAACATGCAATAAACTTTATATCTTCTCTCCAGAGCCTTTCCCATTCATTCATATATATTTTATGTCCAAAATCCTTTGCCCAATGGACCAAAACTGATTTCACCCAGTCAAGGATGAGATTATACATCTTAGATAAATACTTTCCTTTTAGTTGAATAAGATTTCCCTCTAGTTTAGATATTTCTATGGCACAGCCTTTTTTGAGTCAATTATCTATTGGTGAATTTGAATCCTCTTTCAGGCAGGGTGGGCTGCCGTAACAATATAAAGGACAAGTCTTTTTGATGTAGCTGGTGAGTTATTGCCTTTAAATATGGAAAGGTGGCACAGAGCTGGACTAACTTGCCAACAACTGTGCTAATTTCCACCATCACTTCACCCAAGAAAGAATTTCAATTTCCTCCCCAAGATCATGTTCCCATACTGACTTCAAAGCAAACAACAAGGGATTTAACAGGGAAAGAAAATGAATCATTTAATTTTCTTTCTGTTGTTATCTTTCTGCAGATTTGTAGTTGATTGGAGAAGACTCTTCTCATTAACTTCAGCATAATTTATTATCTTTTGTGACAAAATCACTGATTTGACCTACAGAAAAAGCAACTGAAGAAGTGAGCTCACTGATCGCTGATTAATGAATCCTTCCTTCTGAAAATGAATTAATAAAATGATTGGAATAAACACAATATGTAACTGAAATCTCCCTGTCTGTTTATTGTGAGAATCCACAGGACGTTCCTGCATTTATATATGCATCTCTGAATGTACACACTTTGGAAACATGCATCTCTAAATGCACTTGGATACACGATCTTAGCAAAGAGCTGGGTTGGATGATCCGGGAATAGTAGATAATTAAGTTGTGGGTCATAGAATAATAGAATATTAGAGTGGGAAGGGATGCAAGGGCCATCTAGTCCAACCCCCTGCTATGCAGGAATCTCAGCTAGGTGGAGCAGTTCCTGGATAAATTCGGACTGCATAAAATCCCAGAGGAAAAGAAATCCCTACTTTCTCAACAGATTTCAACGCAAGAAGTGGAAAATGCGATACAACAAATGCAGTCGGGCAAGACCCCAGGACCGGATGGTTTATCAGCTGCTTATTATAAGACAATGAAGGACTGGTTAGTCCAACCTTTGAAAGATTTGTGTAATGAAGTTTTGAATGGAGGAGAGACCCCTGAATCTTGGAAAGAGGCTTACATTACTCTGATACCAAAACCAGACATGGATAGAACGCAAGTTAAGAATTATCGCCCAATCTCCCTACTTAATGTGGATTATAAAATTTTTGCTAACATTTTAGCCTCCAGACTGAAAAGGGTTTTGAAAGACTTTATTCATCAAGACCAAGCGGGCTTCCTCCCGGGGAGGCATTTGAAGGATAATATTAGGAATATAGTGGATATTTTGGAAATGCTGGAGCAGAAAATAAACAAAAAAGCCATTTTGATGTTTATAGATGCAGAGAAGGATTTCGATAATATTTCTTGGCAGTTTTTAAAAAGGAACTTAGAAAAAATGGGGATGGGCAACAACTTTTTGAATGGAGTAAAAGCAATCTATTCAGAGCAAAAAGCTAAGATAATTGTGAACAATATGGTGTCAGAAGAAATTAGAATTGAGAAAGGCACAAGACAGGGGTGCCCTCTCTCTCCTTTACTTTTTATATCGGTCCTGGAAGTCTTACTCGACAGGATTAGAAAAGATGATGAAATAAGAGGTGTTACGGTAGGGAAAAAACAATACAAACTTAAAGCCTTTGCTGATGACCTGGTATTAACCTTACAGGATCCAGAGTCCAGTGCACAGAGGGCACTGGAAGTAATTCAAGAGTTTGGAAGGGTAGCAGGTTTTAAATTGAATAAATCCAAAACTAAAGTATTAGATAAAAATTTGACTAAGGAGGAAAGAGAAAAATTGCAAGAAGTAACTGGTCTCTCTTTTGTTAAGAAAGTGAAATACCTTGGTGTTAATATGACTTCTAAAAATTTAAATCTGTTTAAAGATAATTATGTGAAATTATGGCAGGAAGTGAAGAAAGATTTAGAAATGTGGACTAAATTGAAATTGTCTCTGTTGGGCCGTATAGCGACGGTTAAGATGAATGTATTGCCAAAAATGTTGTTTATGTTTCAATCATTGCCAATAATTGAAAAATTGACTTGTTTTAAGGAATGGCAAAAGGTGCTATCGAAATTTATATGGCAAGGGAAGAAGCCAAGAATCAAATTTAAGATATTGACAGATGATAAACAAAGAGGAGGCTTCTCCCTGCCGGATTTCAAAATTTATTATGAAGCAGCTGCCTTTTGCTGGTTGAAAGATTGGTTTACATTGGAAAATGCGGATATTTTGGATTTAGAAGGTTATGATAATGTGTACGGCTGGCATGCATATGTGTGGTACGACAAGGTAAAAGCCCACGGAGGCTTTAAAAGGCATATAATTAGAAATTCATTGTATGGTTTGGTTTAGATATAAAAATTTATTAGAGAGGAAAACACCTAAATGGATTTCACCATTGGAGGCTAAGATCCGTAAAAGGTTAAACACAGAGGCCGGATGGCTAAAGTATAGAGATTTGTTGATTGAAGATGGAGACCAACTTAAGTTAAAAACATACGAGGAGTTGAAAGGCAAACTAGACGATTGGCTCCAATATCATCAGTTAAAGAAGTGTACAAAATGGATAGAGCAATTGGTTTTCAAATAGAGAAGTCAAAGGTGGAAACAGAATTAATTGAACCTAAGACGAAAATACTTTCTAGAATGTATAAATTGTTGCTAGAATGGCATACAAAAGATGAACAAACCAAAAATGCTATGATTTTGTGGGCAAAGGATGTGGGACATAATATTATGATGGAGGATTGGGAAAAGTTGTGGAAGGAGAACATTAAGTTTACTGCGTGTAGTCTACTAAAGGAGAATATAATGAAGATGATGTATAGATGGTACCTTACACCAGTAAAGTTAGCAAAGATATACCACAACCATGATGACAAATGTTGGAAATGTAAGAAAGAAATAGGTTCATTTTACCACATGTGGTGGACATGTCCACTAGTGAATGACTTCTGGAACAAGATTTATAATGAACTTTAAAAAGTGTGGAAAAACACATTTGTTAAGAAACCAGAGGCATTCCTAGTGGGCATTGTAGGAAAGGAGATCCCTAAGAAGAAGGTATCTTTTTTTATGTATGCCACTACAGCAGCGAGACTTTTGATTGCTAAATATTGGAAGCAACAAACGTTACCAACGATCGATGAATGGCAGATGAAGATGATGGAATTTATGGAACTGGCTGAGATGACTGGACGAATCCGCAACCAGGGAGAACAAGCGATTGAAGAGGAGTGGAAAGATTTTAAATTGTATTTTAAAAAGTATGCTAAAGTGATATTTTAGAGCAGAAATTAAGCGACAAATAAAACTGTGGAATAGTTGATAAGGTTATTCAAAATAGGGAAATAAGAGATGTATTAGTAAAGGTGATTATTTGAAAGTAGAAATTGCTATCTAGAAATGTGAATAAGAACCACAGGGATGGGATGGGAACCCGAGGAGGTACCAATACATAATGTGATGAAGATAAGAAGTATTAGTTTATATGTTTTTGTTTTTTGTTTTTGTCTTTTTGTATCCCTCTATTTTTTGTTTTTGTTTTTTCTTACTGTTTTAAATCTTGTTAATTTCTTGAAAATTAATAAAAAAGAATTATAAAAAAAAAGGAATCTCAGCTAAAGCATTCAAGACAGGTGGCCATCCAACCTCTGCTTAAAAACCTCTATGTAATAAGAATCCACAACTTTCCAAGGGAGACCGTTCCACTGTCAAACAGCTCTCACTGTCGGAAAGTTCTTCCTGATGTTTAGTCAGAATCTCCTTTCTTGTAACTTGAAGCCTTTGTTTCGAGTCCTACCTTCCAGAGCAGGAGAAAACAAGCTTGCTCTATCTTCCATGTGCTAGCCCTTTAGATATTAAGAAATGGCTATCAAATCTCCTCTCAGTCTCCAAGCGAAACATACCCAGCTCCTTCAACCGTTCTTCATAAGGTTTGGCTTGATGATCTTGGCTGCCCTCCTCTGCACACGTCCCAGCTTGTCAACATCCTTCTTAAGTTTGTTGAGGTGGCAAACCAATGAGCCTCAGAGAGAAGGCAGGGAAAATAAAAGGCAAAGGGTGGGTCTGATCTCCAACATATTTACAGTATAATATACAGCACACAGGTCAAAAAAGAAAGAAAGAAAGAAAATTGGTGATGCTCAGAGAATTACAAATTGGATGGGGCAGAATTTGGAAATGACTGTTCGGTAGGACTCATTTAGTACTGAGGCCGTATTCTAGCTCACCTATACCAGAATGCTCTTGAAATGGAAAATGACATCAAGGAGGATTCCGATGAGAACTCTTGGAATAAAGAGTGACGTCAATGACCCTCCTAGGGGCTGCATAAAGGAACGTTCTGATCCCCCAGGGGTGCTTCATATCAAGGTATACCCCAAATCTCAAGGTGGGTTTGGGGTGGCTTCTCATGTACCTGATCTGGATCAGGCCCTGCCACCCCTCCTAGATCTGAGTTTCTCTGTGGCTTCAGCTATCCAAAAAATGCATTACTTTGAAACAAAACCAGGCTGAGAGGAAAATATTCTTTCAGATGCGACTGGGTGTAGAGGTGGGGGAATATTTAATTTTGAAAGGCAGGTCAAGCTTTTAATCACAGCTAATTATTTTCCCAGGCCACTCCAGTTAAAGGGATTTGGGAGAACGGTGCTTTTAATTTTAAAGCTTTGCTTTTTGACACTCCTTCCAAGTCTTGCAGAAAATCAAACCCGCTTCTCCTGAGCTGTGCTGCAAAGGCCA
Organism: Zootoca vivipara; assembly: GCF_965207765.1. Lineage (NCBI taxonomy): Eukaryota > Metazoa > Chordata > Lepidosauria > Squamata > Lacertidae > Zootoca > Zootoca vivipara. Next base: position 113,487,968 of record NC_142586.1, read on the forward strand.
CACTTCCATTCATTTTGCAAAGCAAAGACAGAAAGAATAAAGCATGCAAGTGAGGGGAACTCACTGAGCGTCACTCAATGCTTGATAGGTGACCGGGTCTGCCAAGTAGAAGTGAAGGGAACAGGAATAGCTTCATTGCCAACCTCAGACACTTTGGCCCATGAGAGTTGCTTGCTTCATGTGGTCCAGAGCTGGTGATGTCAGCGGTGATACTGAGCCTCTGGATTACTCAGTGGCAGACTCAGGGGTGCAGGAAGAGGGTTGGGGCGTGGTCTGCCCTGGGTGTCACCCTGACGCAGGTGACAAAATTGCGGACAGCACTCACCGCGGGGCCTGCAGCGTGCCCGAGCCACGAATCTCAGCCCCTACAGGCTGTCCGCCCTCTGCCTCCCCCCCCCCTGCTGTAGGGCTGCTGAGGCCCCGCAGTGTACCCCGTCCCTATGGGCACCGCACACCTATCCTGTCCCTATGGGTGCCACATGCCCCATCCCGTCCCTCCCTAAAGGCACTACATGCCCAGCGGTGGAGGAAGCCTCTCAGGCACCTGGGTCAAACCGCCCATAGAGGTGGGGTACGTGATGCCCACTTTGCATGGCATTTTAAGGATGAAATCACTTAGCAAACCTACATCGATGTTTCATCTGATTGGGATACAAGGCACATTGAAACAATATTTCCAGCCCAGTGAATCTGGAATGCCTAGTCAGATTAATGCACTGTGTGTTAACTTCCTCTCTCTTGCACACCATGTCCTCTTGAGAGTTTCTGTTGCCACCTGCATCACAACAGGAAGATTAATGAACAGGGCCGACATGTCAGTATACCACAGAGCTCTATCAATAATCAGAGACTTGGCATTCACGAAACTGCAGAACGGTCCCAGAGCTCTTTTCCATTATTATAATCTGACTCGAGATCCTTTTTGAGTGTAAGCTATGAAGGTTCAATGGCTTTTCCTTGTTGTTTTTTCAGGAATGTTCCTGGTTTCTGAAATGTGGGGTTTTGGTAAGACGTCCATCCATTTTTTACACATTCAGACATAGCTTATAGGATTGGGGGCAGGGGGCCAAGAGGTGCCCCCCGACACTGGCAGAGCTTCCTTCTCCAGCACTGGGGGCAGAGAGCAAGCAGGTGCGGGGCTGGCGTGCGTTCTTGGGGCGTGGCGGGGGGAGCCGCCATGGCGCCCTCGGGATTGCGCTGCCCAGGGCAGAGCGCCCCCATCACCCCTCCCTTCCTATGTGCCTGTCTCCAGAGCTTAGAGGACTCCAACTCTCATCATCCCCATCAGCACTGTCAATAACCAGGGATGTTGCGACAAAATCTAGAGGGCTAATCATTAGCCAGCCGTGTTACAGATGTTTAAAGTGATGGGCTTGAAGGAGAATAATCAATTCATTATGTTGCATTCCATATCCTATGCCCTTTTAAAATGTGTTGTTTTTTGTGGTTTATTATTGTTTTTTGTTGTTTATTATTTGGTTCATTATTATTATTACTAGTGTAATCCAGCCCGTTCAATAAACGGGTGCTAGAACACCCCGGGGTTCAGAGAAGCGCTTGCGCAGCGCTTCTCCAACCCCCGGGACCTGTCCTTGCTTTTGGCGGCAGGGGGACAGGAACGAAGGAGGAGAAAGGGCTGCTTTCTCCTCCTTCCGTCCTCTCCCCCAGCCGCTGACAGGAAGGAGACATCCCGGGGTTCGGAGAAGCGCTTGCGCAGCGCTTCTCCGAACCCTGGGACCTACGCTGGGGAAGAGAGGCTCCTTCCCCACCCTGGCCTGGCCTGGCCTGGCTTGGCTGGAGGCAGCACCGGGGCTGGCCACGAGCCCTGTGTTGGCAAGGCGGGAAGCCCCGTTTCTCCACGGGACACAAACACCTACCTCGCTGCTGCTGCTGCTTCACGGCCTCCCGCCGCCGCGGCCCCACCGCTCCTCTCACGGGCCAGGGAGGGTTGTGGGGAGGAGGTGGAGGAGGACCAAGATGGCAGCATTGGGCTCCGGGGCTGTGGCGGCGGCTGCGGGAGCCAGACCGGGCTCCTCAAAGGCGCCCTTCCTCCCCCCATTCACCTCCGCCGGCCTCCACCCTCGCTTCCCCGACGTGCCCTGTAGTGAGGTGGTGTCCGTCCGGGAGCGGCGGTTGGAGGAGGCGGGGGGGGGAGAGAGAGCACACGCGTGCAGTCTCTTTGTCCAGTCCCTGTGTCCGTGGGGCACATGCGCAGTAGCACGGACACAGGGACACAGGGATTGGACGCAGAGACACTTGCACTTTATTATATAGGATTATTATTATTATTATTATTATTATTATTATTATTATTATTATGTATTTTGTGGTTTTATATCTTGATTTCATTCTGTGAACTGCCCTGAGTCTCCTGGGTATAGGGATGCACATTAATAAATAAATAAATAAATAAATAAATAAATAAATAATATCCTTCTCCACCCTCCACCTACAGGTACATTTTTTACTCAGTGCATTGCATCTCTTCTCTGCCAATATAGCTAATAGCCACAGATAGATGCATGCAGAGAGCTCAATAACACATCTACCCTCCATGAATTTGTCTAATCTCTCTTTACAGTCAGTTTGGCTACTAACCAAGAAGCCATAATCTGGGTGGCAGGATTCCCTAAATTAATTAATATTATTATTTTGAAAAAATGCTCTTTACTGCCAGTCCAAAACAGCTGCCCCTTGATTGTGTGTCCCCAAATTTTAAGATCGTAGGCAATGGATAAATGTTTTCTTCATTCACATTTAGAAATGGAGGAAGATTCCATTTTAAAATGGGGTTGTTTGGGGTGGGGTGGGGTAGGAGAGCAGAGAATTTGTTGCCCTCCACCCAGTCCACCTTTGCCCTCAAAAGATGTGTGTGTACCATGTCATGTGATCAATTATGTGGGACCCAATCATTTATTTGAGTTGGCACCCTGGATAGACTGTTGTTCTTTGTTCAGGAGGCCATAGGATCAACTATAGGTTCGGTCAATGTAGGAGAAAGGGTGGGCGTTGCCACTTTCTGAAATGCCCTTCTGGGACTAGGAAGCATGGGCAGTGCAACATATTACATCGCTGCTGTAAAAGGTGAGTCTCCATTTATTGTGCTCCTTGCACCCATTGTTCTTTTCTTTTAGACATTATGTTTGTTTGTTTTTAAAAATATGTATTTACACTTCACCCAAATATTTTAAATTTTCTTAATATTCTCAATTAATATTAATTAAAAAATAGGAATGATTTAAAAAATAAAATAAAAGATGCAGATCAATGAAGAAAGGATAGCTTTTTAATAAACTCTGAATGATGTGATGAAGTTCTTGGCTTATCGTAGCAAAAGTGCAAAGTGAATGTTAAAATGCTTGTTTCCAGCACATATAAAAATAAGAATAAAACATCAAACATTAATATAGTAACAATTTGATCCAATATAAAAAGAAGTAATATTCCATTAGAATCCAGTTTGTTGTTTAGTCGTTTAGTCGTGTCCGACTCTTCGTGACCCCATGGACCAGAGCACTCCAGGCACTCCTGTCTTCTACTGCCTGCCACAGTTTGTTCAAACTCATGTTGGTAGCTTCAAGAACACTGTCCAACCTTCTTGTCCTCTGTCGTCCCCTTCTCCTTGTGCCCTCCATCTTTCCCAACCCCAGGGTCTTTTCCAGGGAGTCTTCTCTTCTCATGATGTGGCCAAAGTATTGGAGCCTCAGCTTCAGGATCTGTCCTTCTAGTGAGCACTCAGGGCTGATATCCTTCAGAATGGATAGGTTTGAATCTTTTCACAGTCCATGGGACTCTCCAGCACCATAATTCAAAAGCATCAATTCTAGAATCAATTCTAGAATCCAATAGTAAACAGTAAAATTAAACATCTGGGTAATGGAACTCTATTGCTTTAAGAAATTTTAGGGAACCACACCTAACCTTTAAAGAGAACTTATATAAAAAGACACACTTACAGTCTCAATTCTAAAGACATACAGATAACAATTGGGTACACGTTGACCTCCTTAAACTTAGGTGAGGAACTACCAGTATATTATTTCATGTTATTTTATGTTTCTTTAATCTTAATTCATGTAACTAGTATATGCATGTTTCCTCCAGTTATTATGTAATATTCAATCTTTTCAGCTGACGAAGGTTAAAGACACTGAAACAGGGCCCTGTCCTGGCTTTTAACTTTGGATTATTATGGACGCTACCTTATTTTTAGAAGACTCTTGCTTGCATCAAACGCGGTTACAATATCTTTTGACTTAGGATTATTGTGTTCTCTACCTGACGATAAAAGACTTCTACACCAAACGCCGTATTGATATTTTGCATCAAAAGACTCTTTAATGGAACTGGAACCTGAATTATTCAATTAGATACTATTGAACTGAGAAATTTGCAGTTTGCGAATATTATTTAAACATTGACTTTATTACAGAGATTATATGGTTGCATGTAATTTTGTTTTCTATGTTCACAATTGGTTTGTTAATAGGGATTATTCTCATTATTGAATGGTATTGTTGGCCTGAGTTCTTGGTGTGATTCTTATTGGTGTGTATAACAACAATAACTCCAATTTAGCTAATATTGCCTGATGACCAACAGAAAGTCTCTCTCCCTTGCAGTTCACTTTTTAAGAAATAAAATGCATAGGGAGGGAGAGAGAGCAATGCAGAAATGTGGCAGATTTTGCATGTACACCTCCATAAGCATGGCACACACCGGCAGTATGCCGAAACAAGCATATGCCAAATATACAGGGTGATATTTATCATCAGTAGTGCAACCCAGCCAGGGAGGTTCTTGGCTGTTAGAACCCAACTCAGCCAGTCCTTGAATCTCCCCATTCAAAACAGGCTTTGGTCATATCCAATGCACAGCCCTGCCATCTGATAATGTTAGGACCTGGAATTGGCTGGATAGGCACTGCATTGACCGATACTGTTTCTTGGACTAATATATTCTTCTTCTTTGGCAATCACTCATAGTCGAGTAAAATTGTCTTCCACAAACACGGTTTTAACAATGAGTCCGTAAGTGACTGTGGAGGCCAATTCTGGATCCACAAGTCCTTCCACAGTGGGGACGTTGGTTTCTGGGCAGGAGTTGATCATGGTGTGGATTTGCCAAGCGTGCCTTCCTCTTAGCATGCTTCTCCCTTGTGTCCTGAGTTCGAGTGTCTTCAAAGCCCATAACACCTTTGGTAAAGACTCTTCTCCAACTGGAGCGCTCGCAGGCAAGTCTTTAAACTTCTTTTGTTGACCACCAGCATTACGCTTTCCGTTTTTAAGTTCGGAATAGAGTAGTTGCTTTGGAAGACGATCATCAGGCATCTGCACAACATGACCAGTCCAACGAAGTTTATGTAAGATGCCCATGAGTGAATTTGTTTTATGTGTGTAGATCAGTGCATGCTGACCAATGCACAGTCTTTGCAGTAAGGCTCTGTTGTGTAGCAATGCCCTCCAATCAGTGTAATAATGACACGTGACACAGAATTTAAAGGTTAATTGGGTGGTTCAGGCCACAACTTTATTAAATATGCATGTTGAGCGGAATTGGCTTAGGCGTTGGAACCTATCAGACTAAATCCGACTCCAACCCGTGTGTTGAAGTCCGTGAGAAGTTAACCACCAGTAAGGAACCCGGCGATGCCGATCAACCGGAACTCCTTCGGTGGCCACCGTACGGGGCGTGCCTTACGGCCCTGGCGACTCCAGGCTCTGGACCAAGCCTCGCCCCCGGAATCCTTTAACGGAATTACTTCTCCAAATTTGGGCAGGTGATGACGCAATCTGCCCCTCCTCCATCTTATTGTTATGCAAATTTCCAACGCCTAACCGCCTAAACTAAGTTGTGACGACATGCTACGAGGTAGGCGAAAAACCCATCATGGCTAGCCCAGTATGGGAAAAGTCCTACCCGGTCCACTGACTAACCAGGCAACCGACTAGGTCCGTAGCAGCGCCCCCTATTCTCTTTTTAAGGGGCGGGTGGGCGGGTGCTTCTGCTCGCTCTGGCGAAATAAGAGGGAGAGAGCGAGCTCCGGCCGCGCAGTGGGGTTTAAACCCCGCGGCCCCGCCCCCTCGTCCCTATTGGACAAGGGCGCGGATGACGCAGGCGGGAACTTCCATTGCGTGGGGGCTGACACTGCAGCCCCCACGCAATGGACTCGTCGGGCTGCCCACAACTCCACCTCCGGCTTAAGGCACGGAAGTGGTTTTGTGTAGCAATGCCCTCCGATCAGTGTAATAATGACACGTGACACAGAATTTAAAGGTTAATTGGGTGGTTCAGGCCACAACTTTATTAAATATGCATGTTGAGCGGAATTGGCTTAGGCGTTGGAACCTATCAGACTAAATCCGACTCCAACCCGTGTGTTGAAGTCCGTGAGAAGTTAACCACCAGTAAGGAACCCGGCGATGCCGATCAACCGGAACTCCTTCGGTGGCCACCGTACGGGGCGTGCCTTACGGCCCTGGCGACTCCAGGCTCTGGACCAAGCCTCGCCCCCGGAATCCTTTAACGGAATTACTTCTCCAAATTTGGGCAGGTGATGACGCAATCTGCCCCTCCTCCATCTTATTGTTATGCAAATTTCCAACGCCTAACCGCCACTCGAGCCCCCCCAGGCTCGCCGCCAATCCGCTCACATGTTATGATCACCTAGATATTAATTTCAGCGTAACCCTAATTAGCAGTTTAGCACTCGATTGATTCGTTATAGAGGATGAAACCAGTTATTATCGGGGAAGTGTGACCCTAATCTCTTATTCGCCTAATTAAGATCTACAATATCCAGGACATCTCGAATGGCAGCAATAACGTCCAGTAGCCAGGCGTCATTCCCGATCGGAGAAAGGTGAACGCCATCATCGCGATAGAGGGCTGCTTCCCTTCGTTTTAAGGTGGGATGCTGTATAACCCGGCCATTCAAGGATAACACTCTGCGGGCCACGACTGAGTTCAGAAGCCTCCTGGATTTGTTCAAGGCTTTGGGGCACCGGCCATCACGCCAACAGCGCCTTTCCAGCAAAGAGGACCACAGTAACGTCATCCGCGGGAAGCTCTCCCTCATAACGTCAAAATCTTTGAATATATGTTTCCTCAAATCGACCGCGTTGCGGTAAGCCAGGTCGTTTTCACCGAGTTGCACAATCAGGACATCTGGGGGACCAAGTGAAGCAGCCCGGGCCTGGATGATCGGCAGCAACTCGTTCCACCGCATACCCCTTCTGGATATCCAGGAAACCTCCACATTATCTGGGAGGCCGAGCCCGCATCCCAGACCAACTTCAATTGCTCTTCTCTGGGCCCAGTGCACTATACTGTGCCCTGCTATCCAAACCCGGATAAAATGGTAACCTGAAAAGTAAAGATGAAAGCCGTATCAGCACTGCCACCAGAGTCGCCAGCGTCAACCTACGTGCGAATGTACCTTTTGTAAGCATTCGACTTCCATCTCCCCATCTCCTGGATCCTTTCCGATGACAAACCTAGATGCATAGCGGAAGTGGCAGCGCCAATTCTAAAGGAATGTGCAGAAAATTCCGTGGGGTTGTACCCGCAAGATGCAATGGCTTTGCGAAGTACCCTGGTAAATTGCTGGCGAGTGAGCCGAGCACCATCATGGTGAATGAACAACGGGCCAGGACCCGGCGGTCGGAGATAAAGATACCGTCTAGTGTCCTTCACTGGACAAGGACCTGCGGCACCTGTTGCCGGGAGGCGAATGCTAGCGCCTCTCCCCCTCTGGTCCGTTTTTGAGTGGCGGACATGCACAATAGCTTGGGCTTCGGACAGTGATAAATCCCGTAATAATATACCCCGGGTAATACCATCAGGGTGGTCCTCACACACCACTTCCCCAACCCTAAGGGCCCCGAAGTAAGCTAACGAAAAGGCTGCCGAAAACAGCCGCGCTTCAAATTTGGACCAACAAAGATTTCTCAATTGCCTATGGATTTGGGTAAGCATCTCAAACGTGATGGGCCGCCTGGAATCAGCAACGGGAGGCTGCTGCCTACGCCAGCCTTCCATTGCTCTATGCAAATGGAAGTTATCGCACGGGTCGGTGAGATAAAGAGATTTCGAGAAAAAGGTGATAGCTGCAGTATGGATGCCAAGGGTCTTGGCGGCGCGGCCCAGCCCTCTGAGGTATACCACGTATTGCATAACCTCCTCAGGGGTTGGTGGACTCTCGATGCGCCCACCAGCGCCCCTCTGCCGGAAGGCAAGGAAGTCTGCCCATGCTCGTTTGTAGGAGCTGAGGGTGGCGGGGGCCACGGAAGCAAATACTCCCTTCAGGATTTCCCGTTTCCAAGGTTCCATAGGTGTTCCGGGAACCTCTCTGGACACTGCTGCGCATCTGGTGCTAATGAGCAGAAGCGGTCCATCTGGAAACGAGACAAAGCATCTGCGATATTATTATTTTGCCCCGGTACGAATTTGGCTGAGAAGTGCATATTTAACTCGAGACTGCGCAGCACAAAATGACGTAGGAGGGCAGACACCCTCTCCGACCGCGACAATTGCCTGGTAAGCACACTGACTACCGCTTGATTGTCCGTGTTGAAGCAGACTCTCCGGTTCCTGAAGTCGTCCGACCAAAGATGCACTGCTACCACTATGGGAAAGAATTCTAGAAATGTTAAATCCCGAGTAATGTCTGTGTTTTTCCAACTGGGAGGCCAAGGTTCAGCACACCATCTCCCTCTGAAATATACCCCGAAACCCAATGCGCCCGCTGCGTCAGAATGAATCTGAAAGTCTGAATATAGAGTAATGTTATCCTGCCATAAAGATACACCATTGTAGTGCTCTAAAAAGGATAGCCAGTTCACCAGGTCCGCTTTCACTCCTTTAGGTAAGCGAGCCCTATGAAACGGTCGGGTTAGTCCTACAGTGAGCCTGGCAACCCTCAGGCAAAAGGGGCGCCCAGGTGAGATTACTCTACAAGCGAAATTAAGGTGCCCTAGTAGCGATTGAATTTGCCTCAAGGTGACTTTTTTGCGGGGGATAAGCTGTCTAATCAATTCCCTAAGGGCTGTGAGTTTTTCAGCCGGCAAACGCGAGGTTTGGGCTACCGTATCCAATTCAATGCCTAAATACGTCAAACGAGACACAGGTCCTTCAGTTTTATCAGCTGCTAGCGGCACCCCCAGTTCGCTTGTAAGTGAAGCAAAGGCCTCCATGAGGTCTGCGCAATCAGTACTGTGTGCTCCACCCACGAAAAGGAAGTCATCCAGGTAATGTGTGACACCCGATAGACCAGTCCTAGCACGAAGGGCCCAGTCCAGGAATGTGCTAAATGTTTCAAAGGCCGAACAAGCGACGGAACATCCCATGGGCATAGCTTTGTCGATGAAATAAGCGCCCTCGAACCTAAAACCCAACCATTTGTAGTCGTGGGGGTGTACAGGAAGGAGGCGGAAGGCCGATTCGATATCGCACTTCGCCATCATGGCCCCTTTGCCAAACTGGCGAACCAGCTTCACAGCGTGGTCAAAGGAGGCGTATTTTACCGTACAAAGCTCTTGCGGGATACCGTCATTAACTGAGCTACCCCTAGGGTGAGAGAGATTATGAATCAACCTGAATTCTCCCGGGGCCTTTTTAGGAACTATGCCTAGCGGGGAAATGTGAAGGTTAGCTATAGGTGGAGTTAAAAATGGGCCCGCGACCCGGCCCGCCGATAGTTCTTTATTTATTTTCTTGATGGCTATGTCGGGTCGCTCCCTAACTGACTTTTGATTTGGTGGGTCAGTTGTGGAAGGCGGGATCTGGACAGGGATGCGAAACCCTGAAGAGAAACCCTCCTCAAGGTACACTGCCGCAGATCTGTTAGGGTATAGGGCTAGCAACTTTTTTAAGGGGTTTAGTTTAACTGGGGAGTAGGCCATGACTAAAGAACAGTTAGAATCTATTCTGACCTGAGGTAGCCCCGTGGGAGGCACCGGGGGGGTATCTGGGGCCCTGGCGAGAATTGCCCCTGGCCCCCCGAAAGGACTGCTTCCCCTTGAAGCAGGATACCCCCGGATGCTGACCCAAGCACTTCTCACACTCGTGAGTATATTTGCAGTTGGGCCTCTGGCATAGTCCTTTATTGAACTCCCAACAGACCCTACGCCGCGGGTCTTTTTTGGGCTCAAACCTGCCTGCTTTCGGGGGGTCAGTTTGTTTTTTCTCCACATACGGCACTACATGGTTACTCCAGTAGTGTTGGTGTCGTTGGTCCCAACGCGTTTTTGGGTTTTTTGAAGCATTCCTGCGGAAGTCTTCGTCGTAGTTCAAAGCTGCCGTCTCCCCTGCCATCTTGTGAGCCAACCTAACGTCGGCCATGTATGCAAAAAGGTGCACCGCTCGCTTTGGGTAAGCCGCCGAGATCACGGCCGCCCAAATGTGTATGCCCTCTAACCAATTCTCGAAAGTGCGGTCGGCACGAGGCGTCCTATATCGCCGACCCCTGTAATCCCGGCGCTTCTCCCCTTTCCCCATCATCTGAGTCAGAGGAAGAATGGTGAACACATCGATATAGTCCCCATTTAAAATTTTTTCCCTCTTTTTGTCTGACAGATGAGAACCCAAAAGGATATCCGTGTCCGAATTCGTGGCATACTTCTCGTCGGGAATTAAAGCACCGTCGCGCCACTCCAGTGTACCCCTAAATGACTTGCGATGGGAGCTGGCCCTCCTTTTATGCACCCAGAGGGGGAAACCCATCTGGTCTTCCCCCACACCCCAATAATCCTCCATAGGGATTTCGCATTCCGAATCCGAGGACGTACCTGTGTCGTCATCCGAATCGTCTCTTCTGCTCCTCTTACGTTTCTCCGACTTCTTCTTCGCCTTTCCTCCCTGGCGTCGGTCATCTCCGTCCCGCGACTCCGCGACTCCGCCCGACGCGCGCCCCGCCGCCTCGTCATCCGTGGTCGAATCGCGCGCTTGCGCCCCCTGCAGTGCCGCAGCCGCCGCGGGCTGGGTCCCCTGCTGACCTGAAACAGACTGGGCCGCCCCGCTAAGGGAGCCAGGCCCCTGAGACCCTGAAGCCACTGATTGCTGGCTGGGAGTGTTGGAGCGCGCTCTCTGCGACCGGGTACGCGGTCCCTGAGCCCCGTCGCTAACCCCACCAGAGGTGGAGGTAGAGAAAAAGGAAGCAGAGGTGGACGGCCCATCCTGGTCATCAAACTGGGTATCTGCTACACAATCCTGAGAATTAGGTGGGGACTCATCCTGTAGGCTTTCGGCCAGTGGGACCAGCGTGCTGCAAAGGGGGCCCAGCTGGCCGCAGATAGATTGCAGTGCGTTAACCGCCTGGGCGAAAGCCTTAGGATTGACCTTAGCTGCCAGGTTTTTAGCTTGGCCCTGCTTGCCTTTTGAAGCCATGGTCGCAAGGACTTTTAACAAACGCTATGAAATAATTTCCTCCCTTATAATACTTTATATATATATATCTATAAAATGTTGTATTTATTTATATTTTATTTATTTATATTTTATTTATTTATTTATTTTTTAATTAAATTTTATTTATTTATTTATTTATTTTGTTTTGCTTTATTTTATTTTATTTATTTATTTTTAATATTTTTTATTTATTTATTTATTTTTTATTTATTTATTTATTATTTATAAATTATTAACTATATTTATCTACGTACAAGCCTGGATTCTCGTATTATCCGGCTTATTACTTATTCATCTATTTACTGGCTGTATCTATGAATTTATTATTATTATTAAACAATTATTATTACAACTTCCTAATTACTTGCCAGCTAATTCAAATGAATTCCAACGAGGCCCTGATAAAATATACAATAATCAAACCGCTGACTCTGTATACTGGAATCAAATCCCGATATTATTAGCGTTATTTATCCACAAATCAAAAGGCGGAAACCAATGCCAACCAATGGTAATCAAAACCCCAAATTAATTCCGGATGGCAGCAATTATAGCAATTTCCACAATACCAATGTATTTTCCTATATAATTAAACGCCTAGCCAAATACCAAAGAGACCGCCCAATAATTAATATTCGCTGCGCAAAAGAAACCAGATCTACCTATAATTAATAACTGCAATGGGAAATGTCACTAATTAATTATATGCAATGAATTAATTCAAAACACCAGGATAAGTCAGATTAAGATAAGTTAAAACCAGGGCGCCCCTGAAAACCAATACAAGGGAGTAACAGTGAGCTGCTACTACCGGCAAGAACAAAGGCCACACACAAGATGGCGCTGGCCGCACAAGACAAAAAACAGCTAGCCCTGCCCTTCCCAAAATGGCGGTGGTTGCACTGAGCCCAGCAATCAGAGTATCATGAAGAAGAGACGCTCCCAAAATGGCGACCGTCGGCAGACCCACGTGGCCACCCTCAAAATGGCCGCCGCACTTTACCGCAAGGAGGCCCTCTCAAAATGGCGCTGGCCGCACAAGACAAAAAACAGCTAGCCCTGCCCTTCCCAAAATGGCGGTGGTTGCACTGAGCCCAGCAATCAGAGTATCATGAAGAAGAGACCCTCCCAAAATGGCGACCGTCGGCAGACCCACGTGGCCACCCTCAAAATGGCCGCCGCACTTTACCGCAAGGAGGCCCTCTCAAAATGGCGGCTACCAGCCGACCCACCTGGCCACACTCAAAATGGCTTCCTTATAAGCAAGCCAAAACCGGGCTATGAGGGAGAGAGCCCAACCGCTATGGCCACCAAACCCACGTGGTCGCGATCCCCTCTTGGAGAGTATACAAACAGGGGGGAGAAAAGCCCAGAATCAGGAGGGAGAATGGAACGCACTCACCGAGTCCGCGACCGCTTCACAAGAGAGCTCCGACAGGCAAGGGGAGAGGAGGCAGCCGCCTCAACTCTGCTACCCAAACCGCGGCAAGAAACCTGAAGGAAACGGTCGCCCGGACTTTGCGGAAGGTCCTCCTCGCAGGAGAGCAGGGAGAGGAGGCAGCCGCCTCAACTCTGCACACGGAGAAGCGGGATTCTCCGCTCCGATCGGCACGAGCCGCTTCGATGTGGGAACAGCTGCAGTAGAGGAGTTGCTGCAACCAGAACCAGGAAGCCAGGCGGTGGGACCGGAACAAGGAACCGGCTTGGGGCCGGTACCCGAAGAGCTGGTTGACAGCTGTGCGGAGGGAGGCTGAAACAGCGCAACTCCGACGAAGGCCCCCACGCGCCGCAGCGACTCGCGCCCAGCACCGGAACAGCTGATAGGCGGCTGCGACGTGGGTGGCGAAGCACCGCGGCTCAGATGAAGCCTCTTCGCAGACGCAGACGAGACCTGAATTGGAAGAAAGAAAAGGGAAGTAAGCAATCAGGCAAAACTGAGCTAGAAAATAAAAACAAATCCACCGAAAAAGAATGCTTCTGCTCGCTCTGGCGAAATAAGAGGGAGAGAGCGAGCTCCGGCCGCGCAGTGGGGTTTAAACCCCGCGGCCCCGCCCCCTCGTCCCTATTGGACAAGGGCGCGGGTGACGCAGGCGGGAACTTCCATTGCGTGGGGGCTGACACTGCAGCCCCCACGCAATGGACTCGTCGGGCTGCCCACAACTCCACCTCCGGCTTAAGGCATGGAAGTGGTTTTCTGATGGCATGAGTAGTCATGAGTAGATTCTTATCTGCTGCAGCTTTCATCACGACTGATATTGGTTCATCATGAAATCGATTCACAGCAACACCCCTGAGTGCCTGGATGGGAGACCTTTTTGCTTGTAGGGCATATTGAGATCTCCTGCTAACAAGCATATCAGATATAAGAAGTTATCATTCCTCTGGTTTCCTCCAGCCAAATCAGAGCTGGAATCCCATGGATGTGAACCAGCCCTCCAATAGCACAAAAAATAATTGGCACAGAAATCAATATGATTTCAGCTGGAATTATTCTCCCACCCCACGAAAAAGAAGAAAGGGCATAAACACTTCATTGTTGTGACCCATGAATCGGTGTGCGGGTTGAGTTTGTAGGAGCATTTTTTTAAAAAAAAAAAACCTCAACTGTTATATTTGCATTTGGTGATCTATATGGGGGACACGGGTGGCACTGTGGTGTAAACCACTGAGCCTTGGGCTTGCCGATCAGAAGGTTGATGGTTCGAATCCCCGCAACAGGGTGAGCTACCATTATTCAGTCCCAGCTCTGATGTCCATAAATTTAGGGAGACTTTGACCACATTCCAAGCAAATCCTCAATTACAAACTTCAGTTATTTATATTTTCCAATTCACACGGTCTAAATACTTAATAACCATATTATCTCAATAAATTTCCAACGTTCCAATTTTGCTTGCTTTGTAAATATTATAAACGGCTCATCCGGAGGGAGGTTTGTTAAGTAGATAGTAAAGCACAATTATAGAGTTCCAGCCTTCCCCCTTCTATTCCGTCGCATACCTTCTTAATCTGATGAAAGACATTCCTCAGTGTCTTTTGTTTCCTCAGTAGCTGTAGTTTGTAGTATAAATCTCCTTCTTTGTCTGAAGCATGTCCACGACTCATATCTAATTTCTCTCTTAAGTCATGGAGCCCAAAATCGCTCCTAAAATCAGCATCCAGGAGATCCAGGCTCCCACGGGGGCTTTCCATCCAGTGCCCCCAGCCCCGCCTTCCTTCCGAAGTCGAAGCTGGTGGTGGGCATATGCTGATGAGACTGCATCTTCGCGTACCCCCTGGGAAGATTTCGGGAGGCTGCTACTCCCATTACAGCCTCATAAATTACCCTGTAGGTGTCGGAGAGATGGAAGTTTCATCCATCTTCTACGGCACTTGGGCGGAAGTTCACTTTTCTCAGTATGTTTCACCATGAATAAAACAGCTTCTCCCTCCTTCTTTACCAGAAGAACTTTTATGGACTTGCAAGTTCTACCCAACACTCTTTTACTAGGAAAAGAGGTACTGGAACTCACCAGGAACACGTTTCTTGTTCTCTCACAATGGCAATTGTGCACACCTCAGAGGCATAGCTGCCAAGTTATCCCTTTTTTTAAGGGATTTTCCCTTATGCTGAATAGGCTTCCTCGCGAGAAAAGGGAAAACTTGGCAGCTATGCTCAGAGGTGTCAGCACTGAGTTCCAGTGAGTTCCGGCTGAGAAAAGCCCTGCTTCTACCATTGTCCAATCATCGATAGAAGAAACTTAAATGGTAGTCACAATCTCTGTTACCTGGGATGTCAAAGAATCTTCCATGGCAAGAAGCATCCCATCCTAACTCTAGAGCTTCTTCCTCTCTATCTGCGGCTACTACTACTACTACTACTACTACTACTACTACTACTACTACTAATGAAAAGAGCATATCCATTTTTTTTCATCCTGCATGCTTTGTGTTATTTGCTCATAAAAATTAATTCATATTTTTCATTTCATTCTATAAGACTGTCGGTATTTTCTCTCCATTAAGAGCAGAAGTAGAGAACCTCAAGTCTACCTGTCAGATGTGACCCCCTCTCCCAGTCTTTCTGCCTCACCCTGAAAATCCCACACCCAACTCACCCCATCACTGGGCTTGCTCTACACCAGGACTGCTGGTCCTGTTAGCTAGGGATGGTGGGAGTTTTAGCCCCAAAACAGCTGGAGGGCCAAGTTTGGCCATGCCTGCTCTACACCTTCCCCGAGTTCTTTTACCTGCTTGGGAAGTCTCCTTGAACTCTGATAATGTCACATTCTTGTCTGCATGGATGATGGAGAAGGGTGCACAAGTCTCCATACAAATAGAAACTTGGCCTGGTTTTGTCTGAGGCCCTGGCCAACACTCAGGTGTAGCTTTTAGAAGATGGTTTGGAGGGGAAAGTTACACTTTAACAGCCATGGCTTCTTCCAAAGAATCTTGGGAGTTATTATTTTTTTATAAAAAAATACAATTTATTATTTTTATGATAACAAAAAAAAACCAAATAAACCCCACACACATAACAACCAAAAAATTAAACCATAAATCTTAATTGACTTCCCTCCATTCCCCCTCCTGGTTCCATTATTTTATACTTAATCATGCACGTCCATAAAATCTTAGATTCTCAACAGTCCATTTTTAACACTTTATTCATCTTAGTAAAGTGATTTTTAGAAGTTCAACTAATGTAGAAGCCTATACAGAAAGCTTGCAAAGTATGCATTAAACACTTTCCCTTTTAAAAAAAAAATCAATGTCCTTTTTCTTTCTTGGGTTTCAAATTATCCAATATGTCCCGCATAGTTCACTAATTTGTTTTGCCAATTATCTTTATCTTCTTTGCCAGTGGCTTCTTCCTTCTATAGGGATGGTCTGGTCTTGGCCTGGGATCCACTCTCAGATGCAGGGACAGAGTCATAGGCTCAATAAATCCATTAAGTCATGTATCTTTCAAAATCATAGCATCTGTTTTTTTAAACAAAAATCATTTTCAACATTCTCTTCAAATCTTTATATGTCACTTCCCAGACCTTCTTAATACCTGTAACTCTACATTGCCACCACGAATTTTGGGAAATCTAGTTTGTTAAGGGCGCTAAAAGTTGTTAGGGGACTCCCATTCCCCTCACAGTTCTACAGTTCCCAGAGTGGTTTTGAGAACCAAGGAGATGAAGTTAAGACAGAAGGCCAGGAAGGAAGGGAAACGAATGACTTCACATATTTCATGTGTATTTGAGGGGACGCAACTTGGAGGACGCAACTATGTAGTCACATTTTCTGTAACGATATTATCCGAGTCAAAGAACCTCAAACACATTTTCTAAAGTAATTTATTTTCTGAAAATATTTTCCGGTTATATGGACTGGAATTCCTCTTAGAATACAGATTAATCTGGGAATAATATTCATTTTGAGAGCGTTCGTCTTTCCCCAAAGGGTGAGGTCTAATAACTCCCATCTATCAATGTCTGAAGAAACCTAACTGTATATTTGCTTTATCTTACTAACTGATTTAAATCTCTTGGTTTTAACAGATTTTTTTGGGGGGGGGGGGAATGTGGAATTGATACTCCTTTAATGAATGCATAAGCAAATTTTCACCTATTGGCGTCATTTCCGATTTGGACCAGTTAATAGAGTATCCTGATATTTTGCCGAAAGCATCTATAATTTCTGCATCAACACAGCAATAAGAAATAAACAGAAGAATATCACCTGAAAATAAAACCAATTTATATTCAGCTGAATTATGGGCTATTCTGTAGATCTCCCAATATTGCCAAATAGCTTAAGGCAGGGGTTCCAAGAAAATATGTAAAAATATTTACTGAAGCACTTTCTGAATGCCTTTTGTCCCATCCCCCCACCTTAACCTGCATCATCTGTGCCAGATGGACCTGATACAGTTATGGTGATACTGGTTGTATCAAGTGGCTAAATTTAGACAGCCTTTTAATTTTTTGGAATTAATTTACAAAGGGTGTGCAATGCGGGTTCTCCGAGGGCCTTTCGGCGGTTCCCTCGCTACGAGAAGCCAAGTTACAGGGAACCAGGCAGAGGGCCTTCTCGGTAGTGGCACCCACCCTGTGGAATGCCCTCCCACCAGAGGTCAAAGAGAACAACAATTACCAGACCTTTAGAAGGCATCACAAGGCAGCCGTGTTTAGGGAAGCGTTTAATGTTTGATGGATTTCTGTATTTTAGTGTTTTGTTGGAAGCTGCCCAGAGTGGCTGGGGGAACCCGGCCAGATGGGTGGGGTATAAATAAATTATTATTATTATTATTATTATTATTATTATTAGCACGATTTGCGGTGGGGGCTAGCAAACCACTCCTGAGTCAAAGGTGGGGGCATGAGTGGCCACAGTCTGATTGGTCCTGGGCTGTTGTTGGGCAAATTAGTATGTTGCAAGTGGTAAGTCCAGCCCTGGGGTATAAAAGGATAAATGCACGGTTTCTCTTTCTCTTTGCCTGCGTTTTCGGATCCCCTCCATCCCTCCGCTGTTTTTTAGGCCTCTGTGTTGACATTACTGTGCCTCTCCAGGGGTCGCCTGTATTCAGGGGCCAGGTAGGAATTTTTTTCCATTTGGCTGATTGGCTGGTGCCATCTGATTTTTTGCCTAAAGGTAAAGGAGCCCCTGACCATCAGGTCCAGTCGTGTCCGACTCTGGGGTTGCGGCGCTCATCTCGCTCTATAGGCCGAGGGAGCCGGCGTTTGTCCGCAGACAGCTTCCGGGTCATGTGGCCAGCATGACCAAGCTGCTTCTGGCGAACCAGAGCAGCGCACAGAAACGCCGTTTACCTTCCCGCCGGAGCGGTCCCTATTTATCTACTTGCACTTTGATGTGCTTTTGAACTGCTACGTGGGCAGGAGCTGGGACCGAGCAACGGGAGCTCACCCCATTGCAGGGATTTGAACCGCTGACCTTCTGATCAGCAAGCCCTAGACTCTGTGGTTTAACCCACAGCGCCACCTGGGTGGTTTTTTGCCTACTGCATAGCAAATAGTCTCAACTTGTAAGGTTGGCGGTCAGGCATTGGTTATTTTGGTTGTATTAAGGGGTCTTATTGATTCTGTTGGCACCTAGTTAATGCCTGCATGGTGGGGAAAATCCCGGTCAGGAATACGGGGGCTCTATGCAGTGTCCATAACCCCAGGTCAGGGGCCAGGACCGCATACTGAGCCCCTGTGAGACTGAAGGGAGAGTGGAGAGTTCATGCACCCGGGTCCCCATCTCTCCCTGTAGGATTTCCCCATGTTGACAAGGCAAGTTATTATTTCTGTCCTTAGGTGACAGTTGAGAACCAATGCCTACGCAACCACTCACATGTTTTGTATTCAATAAAAGTTGTGGCCAAATTCATGCCAAAAACCATTAAACAAAAATTCTGTCTATGTTGTGAGTTATTTGAGGGGTGGTTTGGGGGACCTCCACACGCAATTGTTCTGTGCTGGGGCTGAAGAATTGGAGCAATTCAGTCAACTGCAATGTTAATAAACTGCTTCCAGGTGAACTCAGCGACCCACAAAGTTTTGCGTCATTCCATTGCTCTATTTTTCTGCACTCTCTTCTTCCACTTCTATGTTTGTCCGAGCCTCTGTGCTCCTCTAGTCCAAGAGCTTTTCGAGAAGCGAGGTTGCTTTAATGCTGTGTGCTTTTTCTTTTCTTAAACCAGAGCTGTGAATGATTTTTTTTACTGGGCTAGGTTGTACTCAGGAGTGAACCCACCTGCTCCTTCAGCAGCTCCTCTGTTTCCACCATGCCACCACCCTCTCAAATGGGGGTGAATGATTTTTTAAATCCTTCTTTGTTTGAAAATAGAAAAAAAGCATTCCAAAGCTGTTTGTCACTTCACAGAGTGTATTAGAGAGGGAGATTTGCCTTGAAATGCAAAACTGAAGCATTTCCCTCCCTGAATTTAAAAAAAACAACCCAGCAGAAACTAAGCTGTCCAGTGTAAAGCTTGTAATTGTTGCTTTTGTTCTGTTCTTTAATGAAAGAAGCAGAGCAGTTTCTATTTGTTTAGATATTCCTCGCCTAAATTGATGGGGGCATTTTTGCCATGGCCTGGGCTCCCCCCTGGAAAGAAGAACCAGATAGTATTTGCTAGGTTGGACTAGATGACCCCAGGGTCCCTTCTTCCACTACAATTCTATGATTCTAAGTGGGCCACTCTCTCAAGGGGATTCATCCAGGCTTAAATAGACAGCTTCTTTCCAAAGCACTTTGAATCACCCCGTTTTTACTCCTCCCCTCTCCCTCCATATGCAATATGGGCTTTTTGAATTGCCTGTTTCAAGGAGCTGAGCAAATTTTGTGTGGAGCCAGGAACTGGCCCAGAGATTCTGATTTTTTTTGCCAAAATCATACTGTTGGGAGTTCTTGTTCTGGAGTGGTGTTTTGGTTGGTTAGTTGGCTTTTAGTCTGGCCAGAAGCATGCATAACTAAATCTGTAAGGGAAATGAGTTGTGGTTTTTTAAATGAAGGAATAAGAAAGCACATGTGCCAAAAATGTTTCTTTTGATTGTTTATTATTAGTAGTAATAACTGAAAGGAAGGAAGAGATTCTTGACTTAGCGAGGGATAGACTCGTGCCATGTCGGATTCCTGGGAGTCCAAATTAAGAGAGATGATTACTTGATATTAAATTTCTTCTGCTGATGATCAAACAAAGGTCCAGCTTTGAAATCCCTCTCAGTTACTTCAGTTTGCTAAAGAAAAGGAGGAGGAAGAGGTGGTTTTACTCATGACCACACATATTGAGAATATATAGTGTTACATATATGTGCTGGATCAGTTCCAGCAGTCATGCTCATAGCAGGCCCATTGAAATCAATGGGTCTACACTGAATGACTTTGGAGATCATCCTGTAATTAAACAGCTGCCTTTCACCCGATGAACCAAGGGTGAGTTAGAGCAACTAACACTCAGAGCTCATCCACACTTGCACTTGTCCCATGCCTAAGGAAGAGTGGGTCTGAGAGGTTTTCTGCTTGACCCACACTTTCTAGGCATGGGTCCAGTGGTTTTCCCCTTGGCCCCCACCATTTGCAGGGGAAACCCGCTCTTTGGTGCTAAATCAGAGCAAGCGTCAACCTGGAGAAAACCCAAATTGCCTTTTGCTCTGTTTGATAAACCCTCAGTGTTGAAAGCATTTAAAAACAACTTACAGTCACAAAAATAAAGAGAAGGTACATCCCAGGTGCCAAAAGCTAGAGTCTATTTCAGGCAGAATGAGAGAAGGCTGGTTTACCGGGCCAACTATGGCATTCCTCACAAACCTTCAATGAGCCTTCATGCCACCTGCCCTACCTTCTTCCTTGCAGTCAGTCCAGATGTTGGCCCTGACTGTCAGCTTCCTCCTCCTCCCGCTTGGTTTTCCTCTAGTAGAACCAAGAGAGGAGGAAGATGGGGACCAAACAAGAATTAGCTGGGGCTGCCTGCCATTGGCTTTGGTGCCAGCCGCTGTAGGTCTGTCTGCTTTCCTCCCCACTGGGCAGCAATACCCAAAGTATCTGGGTTTCACCCATTTAATTTCTCAATGAAATGCTTTAGCTGAGAATCCTGCATTGCAGGGGGTTGGACTAGATGAGCCCTGGCATCCCTTCCAACTCTACATTTCTATGATTCTACATGCAGGCAGGTGACCTGTGCACACCCCCTTTTGCAGTAATAAACATTTACTAACAAACGTGAGATGCCTTAATGAGGAACGCAGACTTCACCTTTACAGCAGAGACGGAATAGGCTGCATTTTCCAATGCGCGTAGTTCCACGAGGGCAGAAGGCAAAAAAGCATTTTCCACCGGCACTCTCACATTTACTGGTACCATCCCTCCATTGCATGTTTCCTGCACAGAGAAAAACAGTCCTATTGCTTGGAACCTGTTACATGGAAGTCTAGAAGCATTCACACAAAGCAGAAATGATGTTATCTTTATGCATAAAACTGGTGGCGGACATTTGTTTGGGGGATGAATGGGAAATTTTGATGAATGGAGGCCTTTCTGATTGCTAGTCAGCATGAAACAAACATAAACTGTAATAACAAGTCCCCATTGAGTAGCCAGCTCCTCGTTCATCACACTTTGCCTTTCTGATTTCTCTGGCTTTCATTTCTCCATAGCCAGCAGTTGCCTGGTGGGATGGATGTAAGGGGGGAGAGAGAGAGAAGCAAGCAGGGGAAAGCCCCCTTACCCCCCCCCCCACTATGCCATTTCTGTCCCCCATTTCCATCCAAGGAGATCAAGATGGATCCCCCTCTTTTATCCTCACAACAAACCTCTGAGGTTGGCTACAGTGGGGGGCGGGGAATGACTGGCCCAAGGTCAGCCAGCGAGCTTCATGGCTGAGAGAAGATTTGAACCCAGCACTCTGACCACGGCACCATGCTGCCTGTCTGCATCACTTGCATGTGGAGGGGAAGGCATGTCAAAGTAAGGTGGGAGTCATGCATTTAAACCCAGAACACAAAGTCATACTTGCACTTCCTGGCTCTTTTGCAGCAGAGAGTTTTCTGTGTGCAATGCATGGAAGACCCAACTCCAGGACGCATAATGACATCAGATAAAATTCTCTTGCACAAGGCTTCCCAAGCATCCAACAGCTGCCTGTCTGGCATTTAGGAATTTTGCAGAATGCGCACTGCAAGTCCTGAACTTAGCATTTCCCAAGCAGGAGGAGCACATGCAGATCAGGAGACCTCTCTGCTGGGCTAGGTTGTACTCAGGAGTGAACCCACCTGCTCCTTCAGCAGCTCCTCTGTTTCCACCATGCCACCACCCTCTCAACCAGAACCAGGACTTACATTACATGCTTCATTATTTCGGCTGCTGATTGTAAACCTTAAGCTCCTTCTTGGACTTTTTACTTTCTGTCACAACAGCAGGGGGCGCAGGGCAACTTTCTAGTTTCACATGGCTCTCTGAGTGCGGGTTTAGCTCTGTGAGATTCAACGTAGGCCAACAACCTCTCTTCCCTCAGGCCTAAGGACACCCCACTCATTGTATCAAGCACAGATGATTCTGATCCATTGCATTTCCCCCTCACACAGTTCAAACTCTAAAGAAACAAAATCACTCAGCGAAGAACACACTAGGTGATATCCTACTTCAAAGAATTATCTGTGAGATGCTCTACCACTACATATAGCCTTGATAATCAGATATCATGGAAGATCACTCATCAGTGGCTTCAGCCATGTTTGAAGGCAGTACATCATTGATGACCAGATACAGAGGACTAGATGGCCACATCTTAGCAGACGCTGCTAGAAATTTCCAGTGTTGGGGAAAAGGAGGTAGCTACTTGGGTCTAACTCAGTATTCCTTCCAGAACGTATTAGAGAGTTTCAATGTAATGTCCGAGAGGACCATGCCTAAGAGCATGTACAGCCTATGAATCACCATTGAAAATACGATCATTAGCTCATGATCCAGCCAAGGAGAAGCATTCTAACTGAGTTAGTGAACTCCTCCCAATGAAATGCAGTCCCGCCCACCATGTAGATTACAATTACCTTCATCCTCCAAAGCTTCATCGTAACCAGCTGGGTTTTCATCCTGAGGACCACTCAGATCTTCCAAAGCCTCTGCCTCTTGTTTCTCGGCTTGGCCCAGATCTGCTTCATCAGACTGGGCAATGCCAAGGAAGACCACAGCGAAGAAAAGACAGACGAACTTCATGGTTCTTCTAAGACTTGTTGTGTGCCGCTGAAAGGAGTCACAAGGATGAACTGGCAATGGTGATGCCTTCACAGAGTTCATGCCTATATATGCAGCTGGGATGCCAAGATGGCTGCCCTAATGGGACAGGTTTCATTGTCTTTGAAGTAGCTCTCTAGATAAGGGTGTGAAATAAAGATGAATACGGCATTTGAGATTACTTCAGACTTTGCAACACAGTTCTCTTTGATGTTGCCCCCAGTCTGTAGGCCTTTTGTCAAAGTTGCCATCTTTGCATTTGCACTGTTGCTAATCACCCTCTCGCTCCCCACATGCTTGCCTATTCATCTCCCCGCCAGGCAGCTGACACATCCTTGCCACAATCTATGAAACAATATTTATTGTGTTGGTTCTGGGCTCTGAGAAAAAGAAGGGGTGGAAGACTGGCAGTGGGCGCATCAACAGCAGCTGCAACAAGTGCAAAATCAAGCTAGAAACGTAAAAGTCTGCTTTTAAGTACAAAAGACAAAGAAAAGCATACAAGATTAAGGAAGCTTGCATTAGCAATCTTTGTTTGAAGCCGCCCAGAGTGGCTGGGGAAACTCAGCCAGATGGGTGGGGTACACATAATAAATGATTATTATTATTATTAGCAGCAGCTCAGGTGAGATTATCTCATTGCCTTAGCTCACTGGAAGCTAAACAGGTGCCATCCATTGCCTGCTAAAATAGTCTAATCTTAGGCTGTAGTAACAAAAGCATAGTATCGAAATAATGAATCGTTATAGTCAGTGTTTCCCCCCCCCCTCCATAAAAATAGATTTCGGTACTTGCAATGAAGTTGTTACAGTGAGTAAGAACAAAAAAGAGGTGCTGGTACTGCATACATTTGAGTACCCCCTGGGGGAAAATGTACTGCATATAGTTTCAGTCTGATCTACACAGCTTGGGTATTGTAGCTGGCTGTGGACAACACGCTGCAAAGGAAACCGGCTAGAGTAGGATGGCCAGGTTGGTGAAGAACAGAAGAAGAAGAGTTTGGATTTGATATCCCGCTTTATCACTACCCGAAGGAGTCTCAAAGCGGCTAACATTCTCCTTCCCCTTCCTCCCCCACAACAAACACTCTGTGAGGTGAGTGGGGCCGAGAGACTTTTGAGAAGTGTGACTAGCTCAAGGTCACCCAGCAACTGCACGTGGAGGAGCGGGGACGCGAACCCGGTTCCCCAGATTACGAGTCTATCACTCTTAACCACTACACCACACTGGCTCTCACCACACTGGTGAGGGGATCTCCTAATAAAAAATATTGGAAAGATAGGATTAACCTGGAAAAGGTAAGATGAAGGACAAACAAGACAGCTCTCTTTATATACCTGAAGAACTAATAGACTGTGATCAGGATGTTTCCAGCCACATGATGGTAAGGAAACAGATCAGCAGATGGGGAGGCAGGGGGTTATTAGGAAGGAGGTGCTGCAATCCTGATGAACGGACCAATATATTTGGAGGCCACGTCAAAGATAAATCAGCCATTAAGAATAAAGTAATCTCTATATGTGGTGTTATATTGCACTCTTATCAAGGGTGTGAATTCAAAGCCAGTGGAACACAGCCCATTACAAACCCTGTACATAGGAATATTTTATTGCTAATAATAATAGTGGCTGGGGCAACCCAGCCAGATGGACAGGGTATAATAAATAATAACAAAGTTGTTGTGGTGGTTGTGGTTGTTGTTATATCCTGTCCATCTTGCCCCGTCCACACTTAAAGGCATTAAAGGTAAAGGTACCCCTGACCATTAGGTCCAGTTGCGGACGACTCTGGGGTTGCAGCGCTCATCTCGCTCTATAGGCTGAGGGAGCCGGCGTTTGTCTGCAGGCAGTTTCTGGGTCATGTGGCCAGCAAGACTAAGCCGCTTCTGACTAAACCAGAGCAGCACACGGAAACGCCGTTTACCTTCCCACCGGAGTGGCACCTATTTATCTACCTGCACTTTGACGTCCTTTTGAACTGCTAGGTTGGCAGGAGCAGGGACCAAACAATAGGAGTTCACCCTGTCGTGGTGATTCGAACTGCTGACCTTCTGATCGGCAAGCCCTAGGTTCAGTGGTTTAGACCACAGCGCCACCCGCGTCCCTTAAGGGCATTACTGTTGTTAATTATCTTAATGGCCTTTTACAATGAGACAAACAAGTTTACAGCTGTGACATGGGCGTAGGCAGGGGGGGCAGGAGGGGGCAGCTGCCCCCCCCCAGAAGCAAAAAAATTAATGTATTGTACAGACCATAACCAGCACTTTTCCCCTCCAAAAACTGAAGTGGAAAGGGCTTTGCTTTAGCAAGAGCACCTAAGTCTCCGCTTGCTGGGGGGGGGGGGGACACAGCAGTAACAAAAACACATCAAATAAATAAAGCAAAGTGGCTACCAGTAGTTAAGCAGTTAAGACAATGGAGCATATATCCCCAGGCAAGATCCGATAGCTGACCATTTCACCCTATTGTTCTTAAGTGGGAGTTGTCAATGAGCATTCAGGAGCATTAAGAGTTCTATTGGCGATTTAATGAGGGTGCAGACTCAGAGGATTCAATTTGACTAAGGTGGCTCTGCAAGGCTAAAAAGAAGTGAATAAGAAAGGGGGGGCTGTAGCTTTGACAGACACAGTGATGTTTATAAAAAGCATTGGTGTTCCAGTCTGCCCCTCCTCCTGCATCTGTATACTGTAAATCAGGGGTGGCCACCTCCCAAGAGACTCTGATCTACTCAGAGTTTAAAACTGGGGGTGATCTACCCCCTTTTGGGGGGTTCAGGTCAAAGCTGTTGAGTTTTTTTAAAAGGAAGGGAAGCCCTGTTTTTTGGGGTTTAGGTCAAACTTGTTGAGCTTCTTTTAGGAGGGAGGGAGGCCCATTTTTGTTTAGGGCTTCAGGTCATAGTTCAACTTTTTTGAGGGAGGATTAAAATTTTGGGTGAGCTTTTTTTAGGGGTGCCAGTGACCTACCAGTGATCTACCACAGACATCCAGTGATCTACTGGTAGATCACAATCTACCTGTTGGACGTGCCTGCTGTAAATCAAGCAGAGAGAAAGCTGCTTACAAGGCTCCTGTACATGCAGAGTTCCAGCATCACAGCGTCACCCAGAGGCACCCACAAATATGAGTTATCCCTCTCTCTATTTCTTCCTTCCTTCCCTCCCTCTTCCATCCTTAATAAAATACGGGGGGGCAGATAAGCCCCACATAGAAAGCCCATCAACATGGGGGGATGACTCTTTCAAATACGGTATTTACCAGTAATGGGGGGGGGGGAGAGGCACCTAGGCCTCTAGGAGTTGGCTACTATGCCTAGGAGTAGGACAATTCAAGAAAGCAGAACGATGCATATGGTATGGTAATATATCAATAGAATCGTAGAATTGTAGTCGGAAGGGACCAAAAGGGTCATCTAGTCCAACCCGCTGCAATGCAGGATTTTTTTCCTAAGGTGGGGCTTGAACCATGGTTGAAATATTATGCTGATATGCAGCAATGCCTCGGAGCCGTCATGGCTGTGGCCATGCCTTGCCTCGCCCTCGCCCGCCCTGCCACCCCCTCTCGCCTGCCCGACCCTCCCGTCCTCTTGTTGCAGAGTTCCAGCATCACAGCGTCATCCAGAGACACCCACAAATATGAGTTATCTCTCTCTCTATTTCTTCCTTCCTTCCCTCCCTCTTCCATCCTTAATAAAATATGGGGGGGCAGATAAGCCCCACATAGAAAGCCCATCAACATGGGGGGATGACTCTTTCAAATACGGTATTTACCAGTAATTGGGGGGGGGGGCACCTAGGCCTCTAGGAGTTGGATGCTATGCCTAGGAGTAGGACAACTCAAGAAAGCAGAATGATGCATATGCTATGGTAATATATCAATAGAATCATAGAATTGTAGTCGGAAGGGACCACAAGGGTCATCTAGTCCAACCCCCTGCAATGCAGGATTTTTTTCCTAAGGTGGGGCTTGAACCATGGTTGAAATATTATGCTGATATGCAGCAACGCCTCGGAGCCGTCGTGGCTGCGGCCGTGTCTTGCCTCGCCCTCGCCCGCCCTGCCACCCCCTCTCGCCTGCCCAACCCTCCCGTCCTCTCCAGCCAAGCAGGGTAGCCGCCAACGCTACCAGCCCCAGAAGCACAAGGTGGCCGCTGCTGCCACCGCCACGATGTCATCAGGCCCGCTGGCCCTTTAGCCCCGCCCACTTTGTGGCCCCTCCCCTTCCGTGCCTTGGCCCCGCCCCTGAACGACCATGGCTTGCCCCCCCCCCCTAGTTTTGATCCTGGCTACGCCCCTGAGCTGTGAGGTTCCTCTGTCATCTTTACAGTGGTCCTCTTTTGCAGACTACATACAAAAATAGAAATAGAAAATAGAAATACTTTATTGTCACTGTACCACTTGTTTACAGTGAGATTAAACGAGTCCCCCCCCCCAATCTTTCATTCCTTGTTACACTCTGTGTGCTGTCGTACGACCACCAACCCTGAACATCAGCTGCAATATTGCTGTCTTCCATTCAGCAGCCTCATGACTCATGGGTAGGAACTGTTCTTTAACCTGTTGGTGCGGCTTATCATGCTTCTATATCTCCGGCCCAAGATCAAAAAGGTGCTGGCCAGGGTGTGAGTCATCCCTGAGAATGTTCCTCGCTCTTCTTAGGCAACGGTCTCCCGCGATAACATCTAGCGGACTCAGGGGACAGCCCACAATATTGTGGGCTATCTTCACCACCTTTTCCTTTAGCAAATCCTTATATGTAGCCCAATTTATTTTCTTTTTTTTCTTTTTTACCGTTATTGCTTCTAATGGTGAAATCCACCAGGGTGTCTTAGGTTCTAGTAATTCTTTGTATTTTACCTATACTCTATATATCTATTTTCATAGAATCATAGAATCATAGAGTTGGAAGAGACCACAAGGGCCATCCAGTCCAACCCCCTGCCAAGCAGGAAACACCATCAAAGCATGCTTGACATATGCCTGTCAAGCCTCTGCTTAAAGACCTCCAAAAAAGGAGACTCCACCACAATCCTTGGTAGCAAATTCCACTGCCGAACAGCTCTTACTGTCAGGAAGTTCTTCCTAATGTTTAGGTGGAATCTTCTTTCTTGTAGTTTGAATCCATTGCTCCGTGTCCGCTTCTCTGGAGCAGCAGAAAACAATCATTCTTCCTCCTCCATATGACATCCTTTCATATATTTGAACATGGCTATCATATCACCCCTTAACCTTCTCTTCTCCAGGCTAAACATACCCAGCTCCCTAAGCCGTTCCTCATAAGGCATCATTTCCAGGCCTTTGACCATTTTGGTTGCCCTCCTCTGGACACGTTCCAGTTTGTCAGTATCCTTCTTGAACTGTGGTGCCCAGAACTGGACACAGTACTCCAGGTGAGGTTTGACCAGAGCAGAATACAGTGGTACTATTACTTCCCTAGATCAAGATGCTATACTCCTATTGATGCAGCCCAGAATTGCATCGGCTTTTTTAGCTGCTGCATCACACTGCTGACTCATGTCAAGTTTGTGGTCTACCAAGACTCCTAGATCCTTTTCACATGTACTGCTCTCAAGCCAGGTGTCACCCATCCTGTATTTGTGCCTTTCATTTTTTTTCTGCCCAAGTGTAGTACCTTACATTTCTCCTTGTTAAAATTCATCTTGTTTGCTTTGGCCCAGTTGTCTAATCTGTTAAGGTCATTTTGAAGTGTGATCCTGTCCTCTGGGGTATTAGCCACCGCTCCCAATTTGGTGTCGTCTGCAAACTTGCTCAGGATGCCCTCAAGCCCATCATCCAAGTCATTGATAAAGATGTTGAATTAGACTGGGCCCAAGACAGAAATTTTCTTTCTTTTTTAAAAAATATATTTATTAATTTTTTCAACACAGCGTAAAAAACAAAACATAATACATAACAGAAAAAACATAATAAAACAGAACAAAAAACCATAACAATACATTACAACAAAAACGACTATAATTTCAAACTATCTTATATCCCATATCTTTGTCGACTTCCTCCATTCCCTCCCAACTATGTTTCTATATATCACTTCCTTAGCACTTTCCAAATCTTGATTCCAATCTTTTTCATAATTATCTAAACCAAATAATACTCTTAATACCTTATCAATACAATAAATATTTTATACTTATCTCAGAATATAATTCTGTTCTAATTAAATCTTAAAAAATACATTAACATAATATCACTTAACTAAATCTTAACACATAATACACTTATCTAACTCTCTTCTACAACCTCCTTTTACTTCCAAATCCTTTGCTAAATACTGCTAATCTTACAATTCTTCTCTAAATAAACTTTAAATTTCTTCCAATCTTCTTCCACCGCTTCTTCCCTCTGGTCCCGGATATATCTATTTTCTAATGATAAAACATAGTCCTATCTTTCCAATATTTCTTATTGGGAGTTCCCCTCACCAACCTGGCCATCCAACTCCAGACAGCTTCCTTTTCAGCGTGGTGTCCAAAAACACCCCCCTCTTTCTCTGAAATAAATATTGTTTCATAGATTATGGCAAGGATGTGTCAGCTGCCTGGCGGGGAGATGAATAAGCAAACATATGGGGAGCGAGAGGGTGATCAGCAACAGTGCAAATGCAAAGATGACAACTTTGACAAAAGGCCAAAGATTGGGGGCAACATCATAGAGAACTGTGTTGCAAAGTCTGAAGTAATCCTCAAATGCCATATTCATCTTTATTTCACACCATTATCTAGAGAGCTACTTCAAAGACAATGAAACCCGCCCCATTAGGGCAGCCATCTTGGCATCCCAGCTGCATATATAGGCATGAACTCTGTGAAGGCATCACCATTGCCAGTTCATCCTTGTGACTCCTTTCAGCAGCACACAAGAAGTCTTAGAAAACCATGAAGTTTGTCTGTCTTTTCTTCGCTGTGGTCTTCCTTGGCATTGCCCAGTCTGATGAAGCAGATCTGGGCCAAGCCGAGAAACAAGAGGCAGAGGCTTTGGAAGATCTGAGTGGTCCTCAGGATGAAAACCCAGCTGGTTACGATGAAGCTTTGGAGGATGAAGGTAATTGTAATGTACATGGTGGGCGGGACTGCATTTCATTGGGAGGAGTTCACTAACTCAGTTAGAAATACTTCTCCTTGGCTGGATCATGAGCTAATGATCGCATTTTCAATGGTGATTAGTAGGCTGTACATGCTCTTAGGCATGGTCCTCTCGGACATTACATTGAAACTCTCTAATACGTTCTGGAAGGAATACTGAGTTAGACCCAAGTAGTTACCTCCTTTTCCCCAACACTGGAAATTTCTAGCAGGGTCTGGTAAGATGTGAGATGGCCATCTTGTCCTCTGTATCTGGTCATCAAAGATGTACTGCCTTCAAACATGGCTGAAGTCACCGATGATATCTGATTATCAAGGCTATATTTTGTGGTAGAACATCCCACAGATCATCTGATGTCATTATGGGCCCTGGAGTTGGGTCTTCCATGCATTGCACACAGAAAGCTCTCTGCTGCAAAAGAGCCAGGAAGTGCAGTATGACTTTGTGTTGTGGGTTTAAATGTATGACTCCACCTTACTTTTGCCATGCCTTCCCCTCCACACGCAAGTGATGCAGACAGGCAACATGGTGTCGTGGTCACAGTGTTGCATTCAAATCTTCTCTCAGCCATGAAGCTCACTGGCTGACCTTGGGCCAGTCACTCCCCGCCCCCCACTGTAGCCAACCTCAGAGGTTTGTTGTGAGGATAAAAGAGGGGGATCGATCTTGAGCTCCTTGGATGGAAATGGGGGACAGAAATGTCATAGTGAATAATGGGGGGGTAAGGGGGCTTTCCCCTGCTTGCTTCTCTCTTCCTCCACCTTCCATCCATCCCACCAGGCAACTGCTGGCTATGGAGAAACGAAACCCAGAGAAATCAGAAAGGCAAAGTGTGATGAATGAGGAGCTGGCTACTCAATGGGGACTTGTTATTACAGATTATGTTTGTTTCATGCTGACTAGCAATCAGAAAGGCCTCCATTCATCAAATTTCCCATTCATCCCCCAAAGGAATGTCCGCCAACAGTTTCAGGGCCGTCTTAAGCAAACCCGGCACCCTGGTGCGATCCCTCTGGTGCCCCCCTTTCCCAGAGTTGACACCCCCCACTGGCGGTGGCGGCGGGAGCTGCGTGGGGCTCGGCGGCGATGTCTTCGTCGCCTTGCGCTGCCGCCATGGCACCACTGGCCGAGCTGCTGGGTGAGGCGCTAGGGCGCCCAACGGCTTGGCGGTGCCCGTGGCCTCGCTCGTGGGGCTCTACTGCGGCGCCGGCAGCAGCGCAGCCAGAGCCCCCGCGGCAGCAGGAGCCAGAGCCGGAGGTGAGCCGGGCGCGCAGCTGGCCGCTAGCCTGGCCGCCTTCTACATGTGCTTCCAGCCGGCCCGAAGCAAAGCTGGAGCCGGAGCGGCACCGGAGCAGCGGCAGCAGCACCTGGAGATCAGCGCTGGCAAGAAGCCATACGCGCCATGCCGACAAGCGCCGGAAGGTGGGCTCTGCAGACAGAACAGGGTCCTAGTGCCCCTGCTCCGCTTGCTTTGCTCCCTGCTCTCCCGTGAGCGGCGCGGCTGGTGGAGGGAAAAGGGAGGCCACTGCGCAGCTCCCCCACTTGCTGGGGCGCCCCTCAGCGCCTCCTGAGCACCCAGGCGCCATGGTGCACTGCGCCACCGGGGGTCTACCTAGAGCCGGCCCTGAACAGTTTTATGCATGAAGATAACATCATTTCTGCTTTGCGTGAATGCTTCTAGACTTCCATGTAGGAGGTTCCATGTAATAGGAGTGTTTTTCTCTGTGCAGGAAACATGCAACAGAGGAATGGTGCCAGTCAATGTGAGAGTGCCGGTGGAAAATGCTTTTTTGCCTTCTGCCCTCGTGGAACTACGCGCCTTGGAAAATGCAGCCGATTCCGTCTCTGCTGTAAAGGTGAAGTCTGCGTTCCTCATTAAGACATCTCACGTTTGTTAGTAAATGTTAATTACCTGCCTGCACGTAGAATCATAGAAATGTAGAGTTGGAAGGGGCGCCAAGGGTCATCTAGTCCAACCCCCTGCAATGCAGAATTCTCAGCTAAAGCATTTCATTGAGAAATTAAATGGATGACACCCGAATAGTTTGGGTATTGCTTCCCAGTGGTGTACGGTGCCCATTGGGACTGGTAGGGAGGAAAGCAGACAGACCTACAGCGGCTGGCACCAAAGCCAATGGCAGGCAGCCCCAGCTAATTCTTGTTTGGTCCCCATCTTCCTCCTCTCTTGGTTCTACTAGAGCAAAACCAAGCGGGAGGAGGAGGAGGAAGCTGACAGTCAGGGCCAACATCTGGACTGACTGTGTCACAGTGGCCGGAGTGGACTACTTCAGAGTAACGACGCTACGCAGCTCTGCATTTTATTCTTTTATTGGTGCTGCGTATTTACAGTGCTCAAGTCATTGCTATTTACACGGAGCGATGTTGTCAGTCGGTTTCAGAACCTCCTAATGGCTTTTGGCGCGTCTTTCTCCAACACAAAAGCTTTGGCAGACCCATCCTCTTGCCCCTCCTCTTCCTGCGTAATTCTGGAGTTGGGGGGATGGGTCTTCCCCCCTTACTTGCCCCTTCCTGTCCCACCTGGGACCCTGGCTCCTCTACCTTGCCTGAGCCTCGGACACGACTTCCTGCTTCCCCACTGGAATCGGAACTCTCCCTGCTTTCCCCTTTGCTCGGGGACGGGCTTGAACTCAGGAGGGGAGGGACTTCGCGATATCCCCTGTCCCTCACATCCACCCCCCTCCCAAGCTCTCCTTCACCCCTCCCCAGGCCCCCCCCATGTGTCGGTGACGACTGGAAGCCTAAAAACTCGGTGCTCTCCGAGCCCGTTGGTGTGAACACCTCCCCCCAGTCCTGCGAGCCCCCCCCTTCCGCCTGGGAGGACGGGAATCCCAAAAAGTCCGTGGCGTCAGAGCTGGTGGGGGTAAAAATGTTTTGCCAATCTGCTCCTTCCTCTGACTGGGTGGATCTTGGCGACACCCATACCTCATCCTCTGGTTCCTCAAACTCCGCTTCCCAGCGCCATGGGGAGCTGTTCTCCCGTGCCTCCTCCTCCTCCCCCTCCCTTTCCATGTGCCAGGGCTTGGGTCTGTGGGGAAAGAGGGCGTGAAATTCTTCCACCAAGAATTCCTCCTGTATCTGAGTGGCGGGGACCCATTCATTCTGGGACGGTGGAGCATCCTCCCATGCCATGAGGTACTCCAGGCCCCCCACCCCCCACCTTGAATCCAGGATGGCCGTGGCCTCATTGAGTTGCTCCCTGCTTTCCCTCTCCCCCCCTCCCTCGGGGGTTTGTTCGCTGTCTCTGAGCCTGCTGCTTTCCCTGTACGGCGACAGCAGCGATCTATGAAACACTGGATGCACCCTCATGTCCTCTGGCAGTGCCAGCCTGTATGCCACCGGGTTGACCTGTTGCGTGACCGTGAAGGGGCCCAGCCATTTGGGTGCCAGCTTTTTGCACCTCCCTCTGGTGGGAAGGCCCTCCGAGGACAACCACACCTTGTCCCCCACCCTGATGACCTCCCCTTGTCGCCTGTGGCGATCTGCCCCCTTTTTGTACGCTTCCTTGGCCCTCTCCAAGTGTTCTCTGAGCTGCTGGTGCACCGTCTCCAGTTCCTCTGCCCAATCCTCAGCCTGTGGGCCCTCCTCCTCCTCCTCCCTCTCCCTCTCTGGGAAAGATCTGAGGTCGCGCCCGTAAGTGGCCTTAAAGGGCGACACCCCTGTGGAGACGTGCACTGCATTGTTGTAGGCAAATTCTGCTAGCGGCAAGCGATCCACCCAGTCCGTTTGCCGCTGGCTGACGTAGCATCTCAGGTACTGCTGCAGAATGGCGTTGACCCTCTCCGCTTGTCCGTTGGTCTGCGGGTGTCTAGCCGTCGACAAGCTGACCTCCACCTGCAGGAGGTTCATGAGCCGCCGCCAGAACCTGGAAACAAATTGGCGGCCACGATCCGAAATAACCCTTAAAGGTAATCCATGCAGTCTGAAAATGTGATCAACAAACAGTTTGGCTGTCTCTTCTGCCGAGACTGCCCTGGCACACGGTATAAAGTGACACATTTTGGACATGAGGTCCACCACCACCAACACTGCAGTCTTACCCCTGGACGAAGGCAGATCTGTGATGAAGTCCATGGACACCACTTCCCACGGCCTGTGTGGTGTGGCTAAGGGCTCCAGCAACCCTGGTGGCGCTGCTCTGACCACCTTCGCCCGCTGGCAGGTGGTACAGCCCCTTACATAGTCTCGAACATCTTCCCTCACCCCTGGCCACCAGAAGTGTCTCATGACTAGGTGAGTGGTCTTGTCCCTTCCAAAATGCCCCGCTGTAGGGTTGTCGTGCATCTGCTTGAGGACCGTACGTCGAAGCTGGGTGGTGGGTAGGTACAGCGCACCCTTGTAGAAAAGCAGCCCTCTGCGTTCTGCAAAGTCTTTTGCCTGCTCCCTCCCCCCTCTCAGTTCTCTGAAGATGCGGTTGGCAAATTCATCCGCTGCCGTCAGTGCTGTGAGTTCTGCCTCGCTCACCACTGCTGCTCCGCAGGACCATGCCGACGGGGGGAAAATGTGCCTTGGGGCTGGTGGCGCCTCCTCCTCCATGTACTCTGGCTTGCGGGAGAGGGCATCCGCCCTGACATTCTGCTCTCCTGGGATGTAGTGTATGGAGAAGTTGAAGTTCGAGAAGAACTCCGCCCACCGTATCTGCCGCTGGTTGAGCACCCTGGCAGTTCTCCAGAACTCCAGGTTCTTGTGGTCTGTGCACACCTGGATGGGGTGCTTGGCGCCCACCAGGAAGTGTCTCCAGTGCTGGAACGCCGCGTGGATCGCAAGAAGTTCCCGATCAAAAACTGTGTAGTTTCGCTCGGGCTGGGTCAACTTCCTGGAGAAGAAGGCACAGGGTCTCCACTCTCTGTTGGCGTCCAGTTGCAACAAAATGGCGCCCACAGCCTTATCAGAAGCATCTGTTTCAATGCGTAGGGGCGCGTCCTGAACCACGTGGAACAGGTTCTGGTCTGAGGCGAACACCCTCTTGAGGCTTTCGAACGCTGCTTGCGCCTCTGGTGTCCACCTGAACTTCTGCTTGCCTCTCAGGCAGTCAGTGATGGGAGCCGTAACTCGAGAGAAGTTCTTGATGAACTTCCTGTAGAAGTTGGCAAAGCCTAGTAGGCGTTGGGCATCTTTGCGCGTCCTGGGGCTGTGCCAGTCCAGGATGGTCTGCACCTTGTCCTTGTCCATTGCCAGCCCCTTGTCTGACAGCTTGTAGCCCAGGAAGTCCACCTCCTTGGTGTGAAACTTGCACTTCTCCAGCTTCACATACAGGTGGTTCTCCTTCAGGCGCTGTAACACCTCCCTGACGTCCTTCACGTGCTGCACCGGGTCGTTGGAGTAAATAAGGATGTCATCCAGAAAGACCAAGCATTTCCTGAAGAGTAGGGACCCCAGGACGTGGTGCATGAAGGCCTGGAAGCATGCTGAGCCCCCTTGCAACCCGAAGGGCATCACCAGATATTCAAAAGAGCCCAGAGGCGTGAACATCGTGGTTTTCCACTCATCGCCTTCCCGGATCCTGATCAAGTTGTACGCCCCCCTCAGGTCTAGCTTGGTGAAAATCTTGCCTCTGCGTGCCGCTGTCAGGAGATCATCCACTCTGGGCATGGGGAAAGCCACTGGCTCTGTCACCGAATTCAGCCGTCTAAAATCCACCACAAGACGGCGCTGTTGCGTGTCTTTCTTGTCCACCCAGAAGACCGGGCTGCCCCCTGCTGCCTTGCTTTCTCTGATGAACCCCCGCTTGAGGTTCTTGTCGATAAAAGCGCGCAGATCCTCCAGTTCCTGGTCTGACATGGCGTACAGCTTGGCTGGGGGTATAGTTGCCCCAGGCACCAGGTTGATCTGGCAGTCAAAAGGCCTGTGTGGGGGCAGGTGGTCGGACTCCGCTTCACTGAAGACCTCCTGCAGGTCCCAGTATGGTTTGGGTATCGCCTCACCCCCTTTGACGTGCATGGTGGCCACCGTGGCTATCGGAGGCCCCTCCCCTGGTTGGTGCTGCATGCAATGTTCCAGGCAAAAGTCCGATCCAAAAGTGATGCATCTCTGATGCCAACTTATGGAGGGGTCGTGGCGCGCCAGCCAGCTCATGCCCAAAACGATTGGGGGGTCTGAGATGGTGGTGACGTTGAATGCCAGTGTCTCTGAGTGCCTTCCAACCGTCATTCTCATGGGGGGGGTTTGATGAGTGATGGCCCCTCCCAGCAGCTCTCTGCCGTCAATGGTTGCCACGTGCAGAGGAAAATCCAGCTGCAGAAGCTGGATCTGGTGCTCTTCTGCAAAGTTTCTCGAGAAGAAGTTGGCTGAGGCACCACTGTCAATTAGGGCGAGGACCGTCAATGGATAGCCATTTGGGAGCGTGAGCGTCACTTCTAGAACCACTCCTGCTCTGGGAGGGGTGGGCTGGCTCTGCTCCTCTCTGTGCGGGTGGGTGGGCTGGGGCTGTTGTCTGCTGACTGTGCCTGGCTGCCGCCCCTTGTCTCCTGCAGCCAGGCTTTCCCGTTTCCCTGCTGTGGTGCTGCGTCAGTGGGGGAGGGCACAACCGTTCCCGCCTTTCCTTGCCACTCCCTGCGATGTGGGCAGTCTCTGACGAGATGCTGGGGGGAGTTGCAGAGAAAGCAATTCCCACCCCTTCCCTCCTTGCGTCTTGGCGCCGCTGGGGTTTGAAAAGCCCGCGCGCGCGCGCTATCAATCTGCATGGGTTCCTGGTCCTGACTGGCCCCAGGCGTGGCTTGAAAGGGTTGTTGAGGGAGTGGCTTCTCCTGCGACCGTGGGAACCAAGCCCGCTTTGCGCGCGTTGCTTGCTTGTCGCTCCATCTGGATTCCTGCCTCACCCCCACCGCCAGAGCCGCTTTGCTCAGTTGATCCATATTACTGGGCTTTGGACCTCTCGAGAGCTCATCCTTCACCTCCTCATGCAACCCCAAGTAAAACGCCGCTTGCATTGGGGCAGACTCCAGATCCCACCCCAATCTGTGCACCAGCATGGTGAATTTCGCCCAATACGCGCGAACTGTCATATTTCCTTGGCGTAAATTATGAAGTTCCTCCTTAGTCTGGTCCATATGACTATCGGACGAATACATCGTTTTCAAACCTTCTAGAAATAGTTTGACATTCTTCATGCAAGGATTCCTTGTTGCAATTAACGGTCTTAGCCACTCCCTGGCCGCCCCTGTAAGGTGCTCCACAATAAACGCTACTCTGTGCTCATCATCAGGGAACTCATCGTGGTGCAGCTCAAGAGCATACACAATCTCAGTCTCAAAGCCCTGAAACTCCTTCGGGTCTCCATTGAACTTGCTTACTAGGGTCCCGGCTCTCCTTCCTGGCAGCACTTGGACTTGGGGTGCCCCTCCCGCCTTGTTTTTCTCTGCATCCAGCTTGTTTTGGAGGTCTACCGCCACCGCCCTTAAATGCTGCTCTTTTTCCTGGAGCTCTCTCACCTGTTCCGCAAGTTGTAGCCGGTCGTCCTGGACCTTCTTAGTCTCCTCTTTAGCTGCCTTCAATTCTCCCTGCGCCTGCAGCGACAGCTGTTGCAGTTCTAGCTGGGCTTGCTCAGCGATCTGCCGCCACTTCTCCGCCTCTGACACGCTCATCCCGGCAACTCCAAAGTAGCCCAAAAATGATTAGGAGGTTGCTGTCACAGTGGCCGGAGTGGACTACTTCAGAGTAACGACGCTACGCAGCTCTGCATTTTATTCTTTTATTGGTGCTGCGTATTTACAGTGCTCAAGTCATTGCTATTTACACGGAGCGATGTTGTCAGTCGGTTTCAGAACCTCCTAATGGCTTTTGGCGCGTCTTTCTCCAACACAAAAGCTTTGGCAGACCCATCCTCTTGCCCCTCCTCTTCCTGCGTAATTCTGGAGTTGGGGGGATGGGTCTTCCCCCCTTACTTGCCCCTTCCTGTCCCACCTGGGACCCTGGCTCCTCTACCTTGCCTGAGCCTCGGACACGACTTCCTGCTTCCCCACTGGAATCGGAACTCTCCCTGCTTTCCCCTTTGCTCGGGGACGGGCTTGAACTCAGGAGGGGAGGGACTTCGCGATATCCCCTGTCCCTCACAGACTGCAAGGAAGAAGGTAGGGCAGGTGGCATGAAGGCTGATTGAAGTCTGACTGAGGCTTGTGAGGAATGTCAGCCTTCTCTCATTCTGCCTGAAATAGACTCTGGCTTTTGACATCTGATATGTTCCTTCTCTTCATTTTTGTGGTCATAAGTTGTTTTAAAATGCTTTTAACACTGAGTGTTTATTCATGCTTCCTCAAACAGAGCAAATGGCAATTTGGGTTTTCTCCAGGCTGACACCTGATCTGATTGCACCAAAGAGTGGGTTGTCCCTGGGAAAGGAGCGGGGCAAGGGGAAAACCATGTGGACCCATGCCTAGAAAGTGTAGGTCAAGCAGAAAGCTGCTCAAACCCACACTTCCTAGGCATGGGACAAGCGCAAGTGTGGTTGAGCCCTAAGTGTTGGTTGCTGTAACTCGCCCTTGGACCATTGGGTGAAGGGCAGCTATTTAATT
Organism: Zootoca vivipara; assembly: GCF_965207765.1. Classification (NCBI taxonomy): domain Eukaryota; kingdom Metazoa; phylum Chordata; class Lepidosauria; order Squamata; family Lacertidae; genus Zootoca; species Zootoca vivipara. The sequence goes on from NC_142586.1 coordinate 113,526,703, forward strand.
ACAGGATGTTCTCTGATGTTATTTAGACCCATTGATTTCAATGGGCCTGCTATAAGCATGACTGCTGGAATGGATCCAGCACATATATGTAACACTATATACAACGACCCTCCAGATATGAACTTAATTTGTTCCAGGGGTCTGTTTGCACCCCGAAAATTACGTAAATAGAGGCACACTTCTGCACACACCCACAGGAAACCCAAAGTATACACTTCTGGGTTTCCCATTGCCATAACCCGAAGATTTTATATCCAGAGGGATACATAAGTAGAGGTATGACTGTATTCTCAATATGTGTGGTCATGAATAAAACCATCTCTTCTTCCCCTTTTCTTTAGCATAATGAAGTAACTTGGAGGGATTTCAAAGCTGGACCGTTGTTTGATCATCAGCAGAAGGAATTTAATATCAAGTAATCATCTCTGTTAATTTGGTCTCCAGGGAATCTGGCATGGCATGAGTCTATCCCTTGCTAAGTCAAGAATCTCTTCCTTCCTTTCAGCTATTACTACTACTAATAAACAATCAACAGAAACATTTTTAGCACATGTGCTTTCTTATTCCTTAATTTAAAAAAACACAACTCATTACCCTAACAGATCTAGTTATGCATACTTCTGGCCAGACTAAAAGCCAACTAACCAACCAAAACACCACTCCAGAACAAGAACTCCCAACAGTATGATTTTGGCAAAAAATCAGAATCTCTGGGCCAGTTCCTGGCTCCCCACAAAATTAGTGCTCAGCTCCCTGAAATAGGTAACTCAAAAAGCCCATATTGCATATGGAGGGTGGGGGAAGGAGTAAAAACGGGGTGATTCAAAGTGCTTTGGAAAGAAGCTGTCTATTTAAGCCTGGCTGAATCCCCTTGAGAGATTGGCTGACTTAGAATCATAGAATTGTAGAGGAGGGAGGTACCCTGGGGGATATCTAGTCCAACCCCCTAGGACTCCCTAGGTCAGTGATGGCAAACCTTTTAGAGACCAAGTGCCCAAACTGCAACCCAAAACCAACTTATTTATTGCAAAGTGCCAACACAGCAATTTAACCTGAATACCGAGGTTTTAGTTTAGAAGGGAAGGTCGGCGCATCCATGTGGAGAGAGAGTGGAGCAATACAGTGGTACCTTGGTTTTTGAACAGCTTAGTTCTCGAACTACTTGGAACCTGAACTCCTCAAACCCGGAAATGAGTGTTGTGGTTTTTGAACTTTTTTTTCAGAAGCAGAATGTGCTCTGTTCTTAGTATAACTTTCATTTTGATTGCCACACTTCCATGTTCAGCTTGCAGGAGAGCAGAAGCTGGATCGGGGCTGCTCAGCTGGGGAGGTGCAGGCTCTGTCACACTTTCCACTGAGGGGTTTGCGGCTTAAGAGGGAAGTTTAAAGGAGCCCCCACCTCCACATCAGATCCCCTGCCACCCCATGAAGGCAGCCAGGCTGAATAGTTGCTGAGGTTGGGGAAGGTGGAAGCAACCCGGAAGCTGCATCTGAGAGCCCCTGCACCACCTCACAGCAGCCAGGGGCTCCTCAGCTGTCCTGCCCAATCTGCACCTACTTGCACGCAAGCAGGAGCAGGGCAGGGATCTCTCAGAAGTGCAGGTTTTGTTCTTCCCAGATGAGAGATCCCCACACAAGTGCATAGCGCTGCACCGTCCCCACCATAGCTGCCAAGTCTCCCGTTACAAAATACGGGATCAGCAGTGCCGGCACCGGAAGTGGCTTCTACGCAACTTCCGGTGCCGGCGCTGCCCGATTTTTGGCGCTGCAGACATTTTGGAAATGGGCAGAGTGACTTCCTGTGCCGCTCTGCCCATTTCCAAAATGTCCACAGCGTCAGAAACATGCGCAGAAGGAGCCTCCCCTGGCCGGAAAGAAATCCGGAGTATTTACGGGATTTTTTAAAATCCGGGCTGCCAGCGGGAAACGGCTTTAAAAGTGGGGGTTTCCTGGGGAAAACGGGAGACTGGGCAGCTATGCTCCCCACCCACAGCGGAGGCTCCCCAAGGGAAAATGTGTGCCCTGTAGGTTGTGGCTCCATTGTTTGCACACACACCCTGACGCCCATCCGAGGCGCTTCTACTGGGACACAAGTTAAGTGGAGGACTCGACTCGCACCATCGCAGAACCTTGTCTGTCATCAGAGGCGGGTTGGTTTCCCCTGTGCTGCCCCACATCCAACAGAATAAACCTTCAGAAAGGAGTTCCTGCCATGGGTATTTTAATGAGCTGAGGTAATGAGGGTTGAGAAGAGTTTGTGTATGCATTCAACAGGGCTTAGTTTATTTTTTGGTTGCTATTTTTTCTCGTTGTTAATATTGCTTTATTGGTTATGAATGCTGTAGTACTTTGTGAATCCCATAACATGACTTCTGCTGTGATTGTGCTGCTTTGCTTTCTGTTGTTGTTTTGTTAATGGTGTTTTACAGACTAATTGTTTTACTGATGATTTTGTTCATCATTCTATATGATTTGTGATGTTCTGTTCTGTTATTGTTATTTGCTCTTTGGAAGCTGCTTTGAGATTCATGTGGATGAAAAGTAAGTGGCATAGAAATATAATAAATCAAATCAAATGAAGAAATCGAGAAAATCGAGACTCGGGGCACTGGGAGAGTTTGTAGTAGTAGTTACAGCAGCAGTGGTAGTTCAGTGCTAGTGATAACTATGTGTGATTGAGTGCTTTGAGGAAGAATGAATTGGATGCAATCTCAATTTTAATTGAAAAGGAATGATTCATTCATCTTGATTGGTTTCTTCCTCTGTTCCGATCATATGCTCTTAGTCTTTCTTGCCTCTTTCTTGCGCATGCTCTCTACTGAAAATGCACACAGCAGGACATAGTTGCAAAGCATCGTCCAACAGACTTCTCATAGCGACCGCACTTGTCACGGCATCTCCCCCCCCCCATAGAATTGCAGACGATGGGATTGCTTGGGAGGGGAACTTCTACAGGGGGTTACAGGTAGGTAGCCGTGTTGGTCTGGATCGAAGTAAAATAAAAAAAATTCCTTCAGTAGCACCTTAAAGACCAACTAAGTTTTTATTTTGGTATGAGCTTTCGTGTGCATGCACACTTCTTCAGATACAGTGAAATGGAAGTTTCCAGGCACTTATGTAGAGAAGGGGTGGGGAGGGGTGGGGATGGGGAGGGGGGATCACTCAGAAGGGTGGTGGAAATGGGTGATTGACTGACTGATAGCTGTTGATGACCGCAAACGACTGCAAATGGTTTTGCATGAAAAAGCAAGGGTTGAGATGGCTGAAGATCGCTTATCATGTATAATGATAATCATGTATAATGAGATAAGAATCCGATATCTCTGTTCAAACCAGGTCCCTCCATGGTTTTGAGCTTGGTGATAAGTTGCAATTCAGCAACTTCTCTTTCCAGTCTATTTCTGAAATTCTTTTGTAGTAAGACAGCTACTTTGAGATCTTGTATAGAATGTCCTGGGAGATTGAAGTGTTCTCCTACTGGTTTTTCTGTCTTCTGGTTCCTGATGTCAGATTTATGTCCATTTATCCTTTGGCGTAGGGTTTGGCCTGTTTGTCCAATATAGAGAGCTGAAGGGCACTGTTGGCATTTGATGGCATACACAATGTTAGAGGATGAGCAATTAAATAGTCCTGAGATGGTATGTTGGATGTTGTTGGGGCCAGTAATGGTGTTGTCTGGGTGTATGTGGCAGAAAAGTTGGCATCTGGGTTTATTGCAGGCTCTGGTACCAGTGTCCATGTTAAGTCTGGTGGTTGTATTATTGTGGGTGAGGAGTTGTTTAAGATTGGGTGGCTGTCTGTAGGCAATGAAAGGTCTTCCTCCCAGAGCTTGAGAAAGGGAGCTGTCATTGTCCAGGAGAGGCTGTAGATCTCTGATGATGCGTTGTACTGTTTTAGCTTGGGAGCTGTATGTGATGACTAGTGGTGTTCTGTTATTTTCTTTTTTGGGTCTGTCTTGCAGCAGGTTCTCTCTAGGTATCTGTCTGGCTCTGTTGATCTGTTGTTTAACTTCATCAGGTGGATATTTTAGTTCTAAAAAGGTTTGCTGTAGATCTCTTAGGTGAGATTCTCTGTCTGTAGAGTTGGAACAGATGCGGTTGTAACGTAAGGCCTGGCTGTATACGATGGATTGTTTGGTATGTTTGGGATGGTAGCTAGAAGCATGTAGATATGTTTGTCGGTCAGTTGGTTTTCTGTATAAGGTGGTGTCTATATGTCCATCCTGTATTTTTATAGTAGTGTCCAAAAAATGTATTTCTTGCATAGATTGGTTCATTGTTAGGTTGATGGTGGGGTGAAAGTCATTGAATGTCTGGTGGAAGGTTTCCAGGGTCTGTTGTCCATGTGTCCAGATAATAAAAATATCGTCAATGTATCACAGGTACAGGAGAGGTTTGAGTGGGTAGGAGTTAAGGAAACGTTGTTCTAAATCTGCCATGAAGATGTTGGCATACTGTGGGGCCATGCGGGTGCCCATGGCTGTGCCGCTGATCTGGAGGAACAGGTCATCACCAAATTTGAAGTGGTTGTGGGTAAGGACAAAGTGGCAGAGTTTGGTAGCAAAGTCCGCTGTGGTTTTATCTGAAATGGTGTTCCTTATGGCTTGTAAACCATCATTGTGTGGGATGTTGGTATATAGAGATTCCACATCCATAGTGGCTAGTATAGTATTGTTAGGAAGATTGTTCAAAGATTGTATTTTCCTCAGAAAATCTGTGGTGTCACGTACGTAGCTGGGAGCACTGATAGCATATGGTTTCAGAACAGAGTCCATATAGCCGGAAACACCCACTGTAATGGTGCCAATACCTGAGATGATGGGGCGTCCTGGGTTTCCTGGTTTGTGTATTTTGGGTAGAAGATAGAAAGTTCCTGGCCGAGGTTCCGCTGGTGTGTTTGTGGAGAATCTGTTCTTGGATGTGTAGGGGTAGCTCCTTAATAATCTTGTTCAGTTCTTTTTTGTATGCTTGTGTGGGGTCTGAGTCCAATTTCATGTAAAAGGAAAAATTGGAAAGTTGTCTGTGGGCCTCCTGAATGTAATCAGTTTTGTTCATGATGACGACAGCTCCACCCTCGTCCGCCTCTTTAATTATAATGTCTGGGTTGTTCCTGATATTTTCTATGGCTCTCCTTTCAGCATGGCTTAGATTTTGTTGTAAGTGATGGTGTTTTCTGGTCACATCCGTTTGGATTCTGTGGTGGAAGCAGTCGATGTACAGATCTAGTGTGGTATTGCGTCCATCAGGAGGGGTCCACGTGGAGTCCCTTTTTGTGTAACATCTTTTTGGTGGTAGTTGGTGGTCAATGTTCTGATCATTAATGTGTTTGGAGGGTGGTGGTTGTTCCCCAGTAAGTTGAGAGGTGTTGTGTTGTGGGGATGGAGCCACCTGGGATGAATAAAGACATAGGATTCTTATCTCATTATGCATGATCAAGCTTTCTTTAGTGCCTCAGCCCTTGCTTTTCCCCCGCAGGACCAATTGCAGCCATCAGCAGTCGTTAACAGCCATCTACAGGTTTACCACTCCCATCAGCCCATCACCCATTCTCCCCCACGCACACCCACCCTCTGTATATACATTAGGGTCTGACGCTTCTGTTTCAAGAGTCTCCATACCAATCATTGGAGACTGCACTTTTTACTTCTCTTAATTGAGAGAATGCCTTGTAGAATTTTGAGCATAACTTTGCTAGCGTGTGAAATAAGCGCAATTGTGCGGTGGTTGGAGCATTCTTTGGCACTGCCCTTCTTTGGGATTGGGATGTTGACTGATCTTCTCCAATCCTCGGCCACTGCTGAGTTTTCCAAACTTGCTGGCATATTGAGTGTAGCACCTTGACAGCATCATGTTTTAAAATTTTATATAGTTCAGCTGGAATATCATCACTTCCACTGGCCTTGTTATTAGCAGTGCTTTCTAAGGCCCATTTGACTTCACTCTCCAGGATGTCTGGCTCAAGGTCAGCAACCACACTACCTGGGGTGTACGAGACCTCCATATCTTTCTGGTATAATTGCTCTGTGTATTCTTGCCACCTCTTCTTGATGTCTTCTGCTTCTGTTAGGTCCTTTCCACTTTTGTCCTTTATTATGGTAATCTTTGTATGAAATATTCTTTCCATATCTCCAATTTTCTTGAACAGAACTCTGGTTTTTCCCATTCTGTTGTTTCCCTCTATTTCTTTGCATTGTTGGTTTAAGAAGGCCCTCTTGTCTCTCCTTGCTATTTTTTTGGAAATCTGCATTCAATTTCCTGTATCTTTCACTATCTCCCTCGCATTTTGCTTGCCTTGTCTCTCCCACTATTTTTAAGGCCTCATTGGACAGCCACTTTGCTTTCTTGGATTTCCTTTTCATTGGGATGGTTTTCGTTGCTGCCTCCTGTATAATGTTATGAGCCTCCATCCACAGTTCCTCAGGGACTCTGTCCACCAAAGCTAAATTCTTATACCTGTTCCTCACTTCCACTGTGTATTCATAACACTGCGGGTTACTGTACTAGAGGTCAATTAGTTTCTTTCTGTGTTATATGTAGCTACAAATTTGATGAATGGATGACCTCCTCAAAGGTCATTCTATACCTCCATGCAGGCAATCCCATCTATCTGGGATTCATGCATAGAATGTCCAGTAGAATCAGAGACTTGTAAAGAACATGAAAGTTCATGTAGACCAGCCATCTGCCAAGGCAGGAAACCCATTAATATACCATCTGTGATCAGGGGCATAGGAAGGTGGGGGCAGGGGGTGGTTCACACCGAGTTCCATCATGGAGGGGGGTGACAAATTATCAAAGAACAATTACTGCCCTTCTAGGGCGGTTCATAAAAAACTTTTTTTAAAAATAAAATGCCTGCTCCAAAGGTCTTATCTTACTACACTAGGGATTGTATAGCTATATATGAAATTTCATGCATATCAGTTAATATCTTGACCCTCCTCCATGAAAATAGCTGTTTACTTGGCCGTTTTCCTATGTCGTGAAGGCTGAAGTTTTAATTCAGTGGAGAAGGGTCACCATCCCAAAGAGGATAAAATGGGTTGACTTTGGTACTCTTTTGTCATCCCCTGCCCCAATGTCTTTCTAACTGAGCTGGCTCCCTGCATGTAACATAACAGGCACACTGGATAAAGTGTGGCATAGTTTTCTGGCATTTTTCCGCCGTTTACGCCTGAAGGAGTATTTTCATCACACACAAGAACAAGACAAAGTAGAACAAACTACATCCCCACAACACAACACCTCTCAACTTACTGGGGAACAACCATCACCCTCCAAACGCATCAATGAACAGAACATTGACCACCAACTACCACCGAAAAGAAGTTACACAAAAAGGGACTCCACATGGACCCCTCCTGATGGACGCAATACCACACTAGATCTGTACATCGAATGCTTCCGCCACAGAATCCAAACGGATGTGACCAGAAAACACCATCGCTTACTACAAAATCTAAACCATGCTGAAAGGAGAGCCATAGAAAATCTCAGGAACAACCCAGACATTATAATTAAAGAGGCAGACAAGGGTGGAGCTGTCGTCATCATGAACAAAACTGATTACATCCAGGAGGCCCACAGACAACTTTCCAATACTGCCTTTTACATGAAATTGGACTCAGACCCCACACAAGCATACAAAAAAGAACTGAACAAGATTATTAAGGAGCTACCCCTACACATCCAAGAACAGATCCTCACAAACACACCAGCGGAACCTCGGCCAGGAACTTTCTATCTTCTACCCAAAATACACAAACCAGGAAACCCAGGACGCCCCATCATCTCAGGTATTGGCACCATTACAGTGGGTGTTTCCGGCTATATGGACTCTGTTCTGAAACCATATGCTATCAGTGCTCCCAGCTACGTACGTGACACCACAGATTTTCTGAGGAAAATACAATATTTGAACAATCTTCCTAACAATACTATACCAGCCACTATGGATGTGGAATCTCTATATACCAACATCCCACACAATGATGGTTTACAAGCCATAAGGAACACCATTTCAGATAAAACCACAGCGGACTTTGCTACCAAACTCTGCCACTTTGTCCTTACCCACAACCACTTCAAATTTGGTGATGACCTGTTCCTCCAGATCAGCGGCACAGCCATGGGCACCCGCATGGCCCCACGGTATGCCAACATCTTCATGGCAGATTTAGAACAACGTTTCCTTAACTCCTACCCACTCAAACCTCTCCTGTACCTGTGATACATTGACGATATTTTTATTATCTGGACACATGGACAACAGACCCTGGAAACCTTCCACCAGACATTCAATGACTTTCACCCCACCATCAACCTAACAATGAACCAATCTATGCAAGAAATACATTTTTTGGACACTACTATAAAAATACAGGATGGACATATAGACACCACCTTATACAGAAAACCAACTGACCGACAAACATATCTACATGCTTCTAGCTACCATCCCAAACATACCAAACAATCCATCGTATACAGCCAGGCCTTACGTTACAACCGCATCTGTTCCAACTCTACAGACAGAGAATCTCACCTAAGAGATCTACAGCAAACCTTTTTAGAACTAAAATATCCACCTGATGAAGTTAAACAACAGATCAACAGAGCCAGACAGATACCTAGAGAGAACCTGCTGCAAGACAGACCCAAAAAAGAAAATAACAGAACACCACTAGTCATCACATACAGCTCCCAAGCTAAAACAGTACAACGCATCATCAGAGATCTACAGCCTCTCCTGGACAATGACAGCTCCCTTTCTCAAGCTCTGGGAGGAAGACCTTTCATTGCCTACAGACAGCCACCCAATCTTAAACAACTCCTCACCCACAATAATACAACCACCAGACTTAACATGGACACTGGTACCAGAGCCTGCAATAAACCCAGATGCCAACTTTTCTGCCACATACACCCAGACAACACCATTACTGGCCCCAACAACATCCAACATACCATCTCAGGACTATTTAATTGCTCATCCTCTAACATTGTGTATGCCATCAAATGCCAACAGTGCCCTTCAGCTCTCTATATTGGACAAACAGGCCAAACCCTACGCCAAAGGATAAATGGACATAAATCTGACATCAGGAACCAGAAGACAGAAAAACCAGTAGGAGAACACTTCAATCTCCCAGGACATTCTATACAAGATCTCAAAGTAGCTGTCTTACTACAAAAGAATTTCAGAAATAGACTGGAAAGAGAAGTTGCTGAATTGCAACTTATCACCAAGCTCAAAACCATGGAGGGACCTGGTTTGAACAGAGATATCGGATTCTTATCTCATTATACATGATAAGCGATCTTCAGCCATCTCAACCCTTGCTTTTTCATGCAAAACCATTTGCAGTCGTTTGCGGTCATCAACAGCTATCAGTCAGTCAATCACACATTTCCACCACCCTTCTGAGTGATCCCCCCTCCCCACCCCCACCCCTCCCCACCCCTTCTCTACATAAGTGCCTGGAAACTTCCATTTCACTGTATCTGAAGAAGTGTGCATGCACACGAAAGCTCATACCAAAATAAAAACTTAGTTGGTCTTTAAGGTGCTACTGAAGGAATTTTTTTTATTTTACTTCTACAGGGGGGGAAAGGCAAGAGACTTTAACGTGCTTTTCAGGTATCTCGCCCTTTTTTGGCTTAGTAGCTCACTTTAACATAGCAGTCACTGCTTTTCTGTAATAAATAAATGTTTTCCAAAGTAAAGCATGATATATTTAATCTCCATGCATTTCGGCTTTTTTGTTTCTGTTTTGTTTCTCTCACATCCTCACTTTCCACCCCCCCCCTGCAGAAACTAAAGTTCCATTCACCATATTTCTATACTAGTTTGCAAATTTTATTTTTTAAAAGTCCTCATGAAAATCCAGCAACTGTCTCCTAATAAACACATATTTGCAAGCAAAGACAGACATTTTTTTCAAAGCAGTTTTACACAATATGGTACCTATTGCATGCCATTTTAATTAATATGTGCATATTTAGGCATGTGTTGCCCCGGTATTTTATGCAATTCTTTTTTCTTTCTTGCCTAGATCAATATTTTTGTTTTGACAAAAAATGACAACCATCTTTGCATTTTTCTTTATAAACCACACACACACACAAAAACCCAATGCCATACCCCCCTCCAGGCGGAGCAAATTTGTCACACCCCTTCTCCCATGTGGTTTCCTATGGAATTATCCCAAGATGTGTGTAGCTGTTCTTATGGGCTGACTCATTGGGTTACACTTGCCCCAGTCTTCCATCCTGGAACAAAAGTGGGATCTCATTGGATTGCCCCAAAGTGAAGCACTTCAAGGAACTTCAGAGATGAACATGTTTTCAGAACTGTAGACAATGCAAAACTTGTTGTGTTCCTCTTAACACTTCCCGTATAAGGATAATACCCAGGAAGTAGGGGCAGAAATGAAGCAAGACAGAGTTCTGGAAATGTCCAGCTTCTAACCACATGATATTATTATTATTATTATTATTATTATTATTATTATTATTATTATTATTTACAGAACTCTCCAGTTCCCCTTTGGGGCAAGGTTCTTGAAGTCCTCTTGTTCTTGTCTGATCTGTACTTTCTGCTACATCTACTCAAGGAAAGTACGATACTGTAGGTCTCTCTGCTTTCCTCCTTACCAGTCCTAATGGGCATGTAGATATGTTTGTCGGTCAGTTGGTTTTCTGTATAAGGTGGGGTCTATACGTCCATCCTGTATTTTTATAGTAGTGTCCAAAAAATGTATTTCTTGCATAGATTGGTTCATCGTTAGGTTGATGGTGGGGTGAAAGTCAACCCGTGTGGGGTTCCTCTCTGTATAAAGTCTTCAAGCTGTTCCTGTGCGTGCCTGACAAATCTGCCCCATTGTCAAAATTTATCTTTCCCCCCACCTCCAGTCTCCATTGTTGTGTGTCCCGGCTGAGGTGGGAAACAGAAGAAGGATGGCCATCGGTCAGGGATGGTCTAGTTGAGATTCCTGCATTGCCCCAGGGGAGACCACAGGGACCATCCAGTCCACCCCCCTGCCAAGCAAGAAACACTATCAAAGCATTCTTGACAGATGGCTGTCAAGCCTCTGCTTAAAGACCTTCAATGAAAGAGACTCCACCACACTCCTTGGTAGCAAATTCCACTGTCGAACAGCTCTTACTGTCAGGAAGTTCTTCCTAATGTTTAGGTGGAATCTTCTTTCTTGTAGTTTGAATCCATTGCTCCGTGTCTGCTTCTCTGGAGCAGCAGAAAACAACCTTTCTCCCTCCTCTATATGCCATCCTTTTATATATTTGAACATGGCTATCATTTCTTGGGCTCCTTGATCACTGCAGATGGTGACAGCAGTCACGAAATTAAAAGACGCCTGCTTCTTGGGAGAAAAGCAATGACAAACCTAGACAGCATCTTAAAAAGCAGAGACATCACCTTGCCGACAAAGGTCCGTATAGTTAAAGCTATGGTTTCCCAGCAGTGATTTATGGAAGTGAGAGCTGGACCATAAAGAAGGCTGATCACCAAAGAATTGATGCTTTTGAATTATGGAAGAAGAGACTCTTGAGAGTCCCATGGACTGCAAGAAGATCAAACCTATCCATTCTGAAGGAAATCAGCCCTGAGTGCTCACTGGAAGGACAGATCGTGAAGCTGAGGCTCCAATACTTTGGCCACCTCATGAGAAGAGAAGACTCCCTGGAAAAGACCCTGATGTTGGGAATGATGGAGGGCACTAGGAGAAGGGGACGACAAAGGACGAGATGGTTGGACAGTGTTCTCGAAGCTACAAACATGAGTTTGACCAAACTGCAGGAGGCAGTGGAAGACAGGAGTGCCTGGCATGCTATGGTCCATGGGGTCACGAAGAGTCGGAGACGACTAAACAACAACAACAACAATCATATCACCCCTTAACCTTCTCTTCTCCAGGCTAAACATACCCAGCTCCCTAAACCGTTCCTCATAAGGCAGCTTAAGAGTTAATAGCAGGAGCCAGAGAACCAATATATAATTTGAATCACATTATTAGACTTCACGCAGTAGTCGAAATCATAGCCAATGCTACAGCTGAATTGGATGAAACCAGGACAGCTGTCATTCAGTTGAAATTGGGACTGGATTACCTTCTGGCCCACGAGGGAGGGTTCTGTGCCGCCTTGAACCTGACAGGTGGAGCCTGCTGCTTTAATATTTCTGATCATGGTGAAGCCATTCGAAATCTAGCAGCAGAAATAGAAAAGGTAGCCCATATTCCGGTTCAAACATGGAACGGATGGGACATGTCTTGGTGGACCGACTGGCTCCCAAACTTAGGATGGTTCCGAGGAATATTGATGATGTTAACAGGTCCTCTGCTAATCTTACTGCTCATTTGCTTGTGTATCCCCTGCTTCTTGCAATGTTTACAGAATATGATGCATAAGATGGTGTCTCGAATGGTAAGGCCCCAAATTATAGCCCTGGTACGGGAATACCAACCAGTACCATCATGGGACGCGACGGAAGGCTCCGTCGGTCTAAGACAAGAGTTGGGAATTTAGGAAGAGATTTGCTAATTGACTTATTGAGCTAAATTTGACCATATAGTTTGCATGGTCTGCATTGTATAATTCTGACTGTGCGGCTCAGCCCCATATTCCTTAGATGCTTGCTTTTCTCTTTAAATCCATTAAGTGTCTTTCAGTGCCTCTGTGCCTCTGTGCCAAAGTGTAATGTAAGCATAAGGAACAGTGAGACAGGATGCCCTGCTAGCTATCAGTGAATGGGGGGGGGGGCTTAGAGGGGCTTATCAGTGGATGATGCACTTCCAGCTTGACGCACAAACCAGCCTTGCTGAAGGCTGATTAAACCGCTGAAGGCTTTGCTGAGTTTTACATTGTCAGCATGTGTGTATGATAAGGACAGGACACGGATCTTCCTGTATGTGTATTTGTAACCTATGACCCTCTTACGTGTGCACACTTACAGAGTGGATTCCTGAGGAGGGGGAAGGAGCCCAAGAAGTGTATAAGAATCCATGCAAACTGTCTTTCTTGGCTCTTGTCGTGAAGCATCACCAAGTGCCTCTCTATATAGAGAATTAAACTCTTTCTCTCAACTCAACCCTCGGTGTCATTATTGACTGTCTTTCTCCCTGCTGAGCGCGACGCAAGGAACCTAGCTTAAGCCAATAAGGCAACATTGCTTCCCTTGATCTAGACGCTATGATCTAGCCCATAATTGCATTGGCTTTTTTAGCTGCTGCATCACACTGCTGACTTATGTCAAGTTTGTGGTCTACCAAGACTCCCAGATCCTTTTCACATGTACTGCTCTCAAGCCAGGTGTCTCCCATCCTGTATTTGTGCCTGTCATATATATTTTTGCCCAAGTGTAGTACTTTACATTTCTCCTTGTTAAAATTCATCTTCTTTGCTTTGGCCCAGTTGTCCAATCTGTTAAGGTCATTTTGAAGTGTGATCCTGTCCTCTGGGGTATTAGCCACCCCTCCCAATTTGGTGTCATCTGAAAACTTGCTCAGGATGGCCTCAAGCCCATCATCCAAGTCATTGATAAAGATGTTGAATAAGACTGGGCCCAAGCCAGAACCCTGTGGCACCCCACTAGTCACTACTCTCCAGGATGAGGAGGAGCCATTGATGAGCACCCTTTGGGTTCGGTCAGTCAGCCAGTTACAAATCCATTGAATGGTAGCATTGTCTAGCCTGCATTTTACTAGCTTCTTTACAAGAATATCATGGGGCAACTTGTCAAAGGCCTTGCTGAAATCAAGATAGGCTACATCCACAGCGTTCCCTTCATCTACCAGGCTTGTAATTCTGTCAAAAAATGAGATCAGATTAGTCTGACATGACTTGTTTTTCAGAAACCCAAGCTGACTTTTAGTGATCACAGCATTCCTTTCTAGGTGCTCACAGACCGTTTGCTTAATGATCTGCTCTAGAATCTTTCCTGGTATTGATGTGAGGCTGACTGGGCGGTAATTGTTTGGGTCCTCTCTTTCCCCCTTTTTGAAAATGGGGACAACATTTGCCCTCCTCCAGTCTCCTGGATCTTCGCCTGTTCTCCAGGAATTCTCAAAGATTATTGCCAGTGGTTCTGAAATCACCTCTGCCAGTTCTTTTAATACTCTTGGATGCAGTTCATCTGGCCCTGGAGACTTGAATACATCTAAACTAGCCAAGTATTCTTGTACTACATCCTTACTTATTCTGGGCTGTGTTTCCCTTGCTGAATCATCTGCTCCATATTCTTCAGGTCGGGCATTGTTTTCTTTTTTGGAGAAGACTGAGGCAAAGAAGGCATTGAGGAGTTCTGCCCTTTCTCTGTCCCCTGTTTGCATTTCACCATCTTCTCCTCTAAGTGACCCCACTGTTTCCTTGTTCTTCCTTTAGCTACGGACATACCCATAAAAGCCTTTTGTGTTGCTTTTAACCTCTCTGGCGAGCCTGAGTTCATTCTGTGCTTTAGCTTTTCTGACTTTGTCTCTTCTACACGTGCTGGCTATATGTTTGAATTCCTCTCTGGTGATTTCCCCCTTTTTCCATTTTTGGTACATATCCCTTTTAAATCTTAACTCAGTTAAAAGTTCTTTAGATAGCCACCCTGGCTTCTTTAGGCACCTTCCATGTTTCCGTCTCATTGGTATTGCCTGAAGTTGTGCTTTTAATATCTCTCTTTTAACAAACTCCCAACCATCATGAACTCCCTTCCCTTTTAGTATTTCTGTCCATGGGATCTCACCCAGCGTTTCCCTAAGTTTTCTGAAGTCGGCTTTCTTAAAGTCTAGGATTTGAGTCTTAGTATGCTTGGTTGCTCCTTTCCACTGAACAATAAACTCCAGAAGAGCATGATCACTCCCACCTAATGATCCTGCCACTTCTACCCCACCAACCAGGTCATCACTATTGGTTAGGACCAGATCTAAAATGGCTAATCCTCTTGTTGCTTCTCCCACTTTCTGGACAATGAAATTGTCTGCAAGGCCAGTGAGGAATCTGTTCGACCTCATGCTCTTGGCTGAGTTTGACATCCAACAAATATCAGGATAGTTGAAATCCCCCAATACTACGGTACTATCTCACTTCCTTTTGAATGCTTGGTCATCTGTTCCAGGAAGGCATCATCTGTGTCCTCAGTTTGACTTGGGGATCTATAGTAAACTCCCACAATGAGACCACGGTTATTATTCTCTCCCTTAATTTTGACCCAGATACTCTCAATTTGGCTTTGAAGTTTTAAATCCTGGATCTCTTCACAGGTATACACATCCCTGACATATAACGCTACTCCTCCTCCTTTCCTCTTTGGTCCATTTCTCTTAACATTGATATTGTTGCAGGCCAAATAACATTAAAACCAAACTGGCAGTAATGGTGAGTCTTGGCAGAAAAGTGTTATTTAACCTGAGCATAATTTGCGGTATACATGTAGAGAAGATCAAGCATGGACCACCTGAACTTTAGAAATAAAAATATTTTGGTAGCATTGCAAATTGTCCACAAGGGGGATCCACATCCCAGAAGGGCATAAACAAACACACATTTCCCAGCAACATATCAAATATTTATTCAAAATAGTACACAGATTTTCTCAAAATTCCCACATCATGGAAGCATTTCTGCAGCCAAATTAGCAGCATGCCCATCTCGTTGCTTGGGTTATAGCCATTGCTGAAAGAAGCAGATGTTTCTTTCCATTTTAATCTTCAGGAGGTCTGAATAAAGGAAAGAGATTTCTGTAGTGATTCACAGGTTTATGTGTTAACAGGGAGAGTACACAGACACACAAACACAAACATTTCTGTAGGCTGAATCAGGGTGGGGGGAGAAACTCAAAGCCAGGGTCTGAATGTGGCCTTCCAGGCCTCTCCATCTGACCCTCAGCAGCCCGAGCTACACAGGCTATTTCAAAGTCACACAGAATACTGGCTCTACTTTGCCGGCCAAGAATGTGTCCTTGAACTAATCCCTTTCTCTTGCTTGGAAGGAAGATAGGGAGATGTATGCATGCATACAAAAGTCAGAATTATTCTCATTGCCACACCCACATTTATCTCTGACTCCATCCAGCAATGGATGGATGCTCAAAAGGAAATATGGCTCTTGATTTTTTTTATATATAAAAAATCTCACCACACATGGCCTCAATGTACTGCTGACCTTCCATGTGTCCCTATTTTCCAGGGACAGTCCTAGATTCACAGAAGCTGTCCCAGTTTCAGATTTGATCCCGTAATATCCCACTTTTTCTGAGGACACCCCTATTTTCATTGGAGACATGTTGGAGGGCATGGTAGGATGTCCCTATTTTCATTGTATGTTTCCGAGCACAATTCAAAGTGTTGGTGCTGATCTTTAAAGCCCTACATAGCCTTGGTCCAGTATACCTGAAGGAGCGTCTCCACCTCCATCATTCTGCCCGGACACTGAAGTCCAACAACTGAGGGCCTTCTGGCGGTTCCCTCATTGCGAGAAGCCAATTTGCAGGGAACTAGGCAGAGGGCCTTCTCAGTAGTGGCGCCCACCCTGTGGAACGCCTTCCCATCAGATGTCAAAGAAAAAAACAACTACCAGACTTTTAGAAGACATCTGAAGGCAGCCCTGTTTAGGGAGGCTTTTAATGTTTAATAAATTACTGTGTTTTATTTTTCTGTTGGAAGCTGCCCAGAGTGGCTGGGGAAACTCAGCCAGATGGGCAGGGTATAAATAATAAATTGTTGTTGTTGTTGTTGTTGTTGTTGTTGTTGTTGTTGTTGTTGAAGGTTATGGGATTATGTGACCCACGGTTCAAGGAGATAAGTAACTATACAGCCTTTTGAAAACATCTGAAGGCAGCCCAGTATAGAGTAGTTTTAAAATGTTTTATTACATTTTTATATATGTTGGAAGCTGCCCAGAGTGGCTGGGGCAACCCAGTCAGATGGGCAGGATATAAATAATAAAATTATGATGATGATGGAATAGGACATTTCAATTTCCATGAGAGAAATGTTTCAGGGTAGGTGCATTGTGTGTTGCCAAAAACTTAGTTTAATGTTAATGTTAGTTGCTATGAAATATAATTAATAGCAATAAATTAAGTTTTCAGCTTATTTGCATTCACCCACCAACCCCAAGTTGTCCATGTAATCATAAAAAAACCTCATTTTCTTCTTTTTCTTTTTCTAGAAGTGCCTGAACATTGACTCATAGCTAACTTGTCTTGGACTACAATACCTGTGAGCCCCAATCAATATGAACAGGGCTATGGGAACTTGTAGTCCAAAACATCTAAAGGGCACAATGTTTTGGATGTTTCGCACTTCATTATTTGTAAATAAAGGAAATGCTTTAAAAATGGCCCAAATCATCAGTGATTCTCACTGCTTGTGGAAGTGGGGAGTATGGGGTGGTATTTTAAGTTTTGTTGCAACCATATTAGAAAAATCTTAATGGAAGTCAAGTTGAAGAGAAATGTGTATGTAAAGTGGGTGTAAAAATAATATAAAGCATTCGTTGAGCAGTCCCTTCTAACCTTTACAAAGTTTTGTATTGGGGGAAAAATGCAATTTAAGAAGGAAATGAAATAAATGTTGCCCTCTAACTGGGAGCAGATAATTAATTAATGTTAAACTCCTACTGGCAAATCAGCTGGGTAAAACTGAAGCCTACTATACTAAATGTGTTCTGGACGACAAGTGCAATAATATCACAGTGGCTGTGGCACAGTTTCTTTCGGTATTCATACATATGAAAAATCATCATACTTAAGACTAAACAAATAATGTCTCGTTCTTCCTCTCCCGGGGGGTTGTCTGTATGAATCTGCATTTTATTCTGAATCTATGTTACAGTTCTTTGGACCGCAAGAAAGATTAATAATTAATCAATGGGCATAAATTTAAATATGAGAGCGGGGGGAGAGAGAGAGAGAGAAAGCTGCTTATTTTAAATTTTGAGGTTAATTAGCTTTTGTATTTCATTTTATCAATATTTTAAGAAAGAAGTTCCATTAGAGTTCAATGGATTTGAACTAGGAAGAAAACTTACGGTACACAGCATATGGTCTCTCCAGGACAAGTTGCACTCCGCACGATCCTCTCACATTGAGGCCCGCAAGTCCCACCAATATCCTGGCATTTACGAGGTTCCCCTGCATGGACGAATCCTACATAGAGATATTTTATTTTATAATAATAATAATTATTATTATTTATTATTTATACCCCACACATTTATACCCCACTCATTTTATGAAGGATTTCCACATTCTGACATTCCTGACTGCATTATCATGGGCCATTCCAACTGCCTCTTTGAACTGCAGTGGACTACTCT
The DNA here is from genome assembly GCF_965207765.1 of Zootoca vivipara. Lineage (NCBI taxonomy): Eukaryota > Metazoa > Chordata > Lepidosauria > Squamata > Lacertidae > Zootoca > Zootoca vivipara. Next base: position 113,545,026 of record NC_142586.1, read on the forward strand.
TTAACCGTCTCATAAGAATACCAGAGTTCAACATGTATAGCCATTATGAATTTTCAGATGTTTTATATTCAGCATTCGTAAGGTAGGTGTTACTATGCCTGCACTGGGCTTTCCATTTTGGACCCAGGGACCCAGGTGGTGCCACTGAGCCTAGGGCTTGCTGATCAGAAGGTCGGCGGTTCGAATCCCTGCGACGGGGTGAGCTCCCATTGCTCGGTCCCAGCTCCTGCCAACCTAGCAGTTCGAAAGCACGTCAAAATGCAAGTAGATAAATAGGAACCGCTACAGCGGGAAGGTAAACGGCGTTTCCATGTGCTGCTCTGGTTTGCCAGAAGCGGCTTTGTCATGCTGGCCACATGACCTGGAAGCTCTACGCCGGCTCCCTCGGCCAATAATGCGAGATGAGCGCGCAACCTCAGCGTCGGTCACGACTGGACCTAATGGTCAGGGGTTCCTTTACCTTTTACCTTTAAGGTAGGTGTTACTATGCCTGCACTGAGCTTTCCATTTTGGGAATGACACTGGAGTGTAATGGATTATATGTTTCCCCCAGTGAACAGGGCCAAACCTCTGGAGAGGCAGTTGCCAAAAATGGCAATCTGGAAGGGGTAGCAGATTTGCCTCTGGGTGCTGCCCTCAGTTCCTGCCTCCTGCCTCCTTGGCTACAGCAGTGACACATCCTCATCCCTGGGACAGTTTCTTCAGGAATGCAAGAAAGCTTTCCTTCTCCCACTCTTCTCATTGCTTCTCCAGTTCCTCCTCTATCCTTTCTGACTCTCCTGATTTTCTGGTCTGAAATCCTCACTTAGCTTGCATGCTTGGCTTGCAGTATTCGAGGTTTCAATGCTGGGTGACTTCCAGGGAAGGGGTTGAGTACTTCCCAACAGCTTGTACCCCATCAGTAAGTGCTGAGTGGAATGAAGAACTGAACCTTGCCCTACTGCCATGTCAACCCTGCCTTGCCTACTGCAGTCAGTAAGATTTGGCCTGATTTTAAACCAACGTCTGGTGTCTTGTCTCTGTTATTTCAGGGCTCTCACAGGTCACAGAATCACGTTCCAGGGCAAACATTTTTCCTGATTCCCCTTGCTTGTTCCTCAACATTTTCTGCCAATGAACTTCATTTGGACACATCAGACATTGCACTTCATATGGCAGGAAAAGGCAAATATTTATCAGTATCAGACAATCCTTTATATTAGAAATCCTTATCTCATGTTCAAAACACATTTACATACATCCTTTAAAATCTGGAAAATGCAGCATAGCAAAGAGAAGGTGTGAACAGGATTGGATGATGGGGCAGAGTCTGAGAAGGGAGACAGCATAATCACTAGATCAAGGGAAACAAGAATGAAGGAGGGAAGTGTTGAGAGTAGATGCTGAAGAGAGAAAGAGACAGGTCTAGAAAAGAGAGAGGAGAGAGAGCAACATAGATCAAGGCATATGGCTTTCATATTAGCCTTGAAGGGAAAGCAGAAGTGGAGTAGAAAGCCATGCTGGTTAATGTATCCCAATTTCCACATTATGTCTGAACATTCTGATTTTGATCTATGCCTTACCTGGAGAAGCTAAGAACATCGCTGAAAGAGCAATGATGTAAAAGATGCTGATCTGCATTGCTGAAGTTTGACTGGAAATGCCAAGTTGGAAACCAAAGAAGGGAGACCAAGAGTGCTCTCGGATTCCTGTGTCATCCAAAAGATTGCATGCTCACGTATTTATAGGTCTGCAAACAGCATTTACACGTCTGCCCTAGGATTTGGCATCCTACAAGTACTGGATGTGTTAGCAGGAAGTCCAGTACTCCCCATGAATTCCTGGTGCATGAAAAAGAAGTAAAATAAACTAACTTGTACGTTCATAGTCCAGTCAGTTCAAGACATTAATTTTATTGTTTTCTGTGTTTTTATTAAATTGCCTGTATTTCTCTTCCTGTATCCTGCTGCTATAGTTCATAGCTAAAACTAATGAACTAAACTGAACTGAACAGTATGTACAAATTAGTATGGTGAGCACTTTGAGTCTCTTTGTCTTAAAACAAAGTTCCCTTGTTGTTTTTAAAGAATAAGGCCACATTTAGTAAAATGCAGCACTGTTAGAATCCAGAAAGAACCTCCATCTGGGCAAAATATCTGGATTAATTTGGTGTGCACTTTCGGTTGAAGAGGCAGGCCTCAGGTTTTCTGGCACCACTGCTCCCCTGACTAGCAAGAAGATGTGACCAAAAGGAGACCCTTGTTGGATGGGACCAAAGGTTTATCCATGATCATGATCTGGAGATGACCATGGGAAGCCCACCAACAAAACATAACCACAGCAGTGTGCCTCATCAACAAGTGGTATTCAGAGGCTCTCATTATCCTCTCTGGGTGTTGGACCCAGAAAGTGACTGGTTGCATAGGGGCTGGTCATGTTGTGTGGATGCCTGATTATCATCTTCTGAAGCAACTACTCTATTCCAAACTTAAAAATGGAAAGTGTAATGCTGGTGCTCAACAAAAGAGGTTTAAAGACTGTCTCAAGGCAAATCAAAAAAAAAAAAGGAGTATAAGCACTGACAACTGGGAAACACTGGCCTGTGAGTGCTCCAGTTGGAGAACAGCCTTTACCAAAGGTGTCATGGGCTTTGAAGAAACTCGATCTCAGGGCGCAAGGGAGAAACGTGCTAAGAGGAAGGCACGCTTGGCAAATCCACACCGTGATCAACTCTCGCCTGGAAACCAGTGTCCCCACTGTGGAAAGACGTGTGGATCCAGAATTGGCCTCCACAGTAACTTACAGATCCATTGTTCAAATCGTGTTTGTGGAAGACAATCTTACTCGGCTACAAGTGATCGCCAAAGAAGAAGAAGACGCATAACTACTGGAGTTGGAACTAAAATGCAGTGCAGGTTTAACACAGATAGGCACCTTTCCATAGCAACTTTCCATAACAACAGGTACCAGTCAAAGCTTGTAACCTGATCCAGCTAATTACAGACCAATTAGTCTTTTGAATGTGATTTACTAAAAATTGAACAAGCAGGTTTTACATTTGGACGCTCCACCATTGATCACTGCTTAGAGTTAGATTATTTCATCTATAAATACGTGAAACATTTGGAAAAAGTCATTATATGTGGCCTTTGTGGCCCTAAAGGCAGCATATGATTCTGTTTCTAGGGATAGGCTCTGGGCTAAACTGGCCAGCATGGGTATTGACAGAAGGCTATTACTTCTGATAATTAACCCTTTAGATGATTAACCCTTCAGATAAGATTTGCACAGGATGCCAGACTTTCTAGAGGAATCCCAGTCCAAAGAGGGGTTAGACAAGGATGTTTATTAGCTCCTTTTTTGTTCAATATCTATGTTAATTCTTTGATCACATGCTGTCATGAAATCGATACTCCCCCCCCCCCCCCGTGTTTTCCAGTGGTAGAAAAGTGCCAATTCTAATGTATGTGGATGACGCTGATCTTCTTTCTCAAACTAATGTTGGTTTGAAACGAGCCTTAGGGAAGTTTAGCGACCAATGTAGCACTGTATTGTTAACAATTAACTTTGCTAAAACTAAAATTGTTCATTTCGACCGCTCTTTCAAGAAAGACAATTGGAGTATGAAGGGAAACGCCATAGAACAAACTAAGATCTTCCAGTACTTAGGCATAACCTTCTCTTATAATGCCAAATTTTCAACAGACCTGACCGCATCAGCTACTTCAGCAGGAAGAAGAGCAAATGCCATCCTTAGATTATTCGGAAGGAAAGGCTCCGGCTTCCTTCCTAGGGCCCTAAAAGTTTTTCAGGCAAAATCTTTAGCCCAACTCTTGAATGGCTCTCAAATCGGACTTTCTGCCAATCTTATGACCCTTGAAACAGTACAATCACAATTTTTAAGATCTCTATTTGGTACCCCAAAGTGTTTTAAATTCAGCATTCGTAAGGTAGGTGTTACTATGCCTGCACTGAGCTTTCCATTTTGGGAATGACACTGGAGTGTAATGGATTACATGTTTCCCCCAGTGAACCAAACCTCTGGAGAGGCAGTTGCCAAAAATGGCAATCTGGAAGGGGTAGCAGATCTGCCTCTGGGTGCTGCCCTCAGTTCCTGCCTCCTGCCTCCTTAGCTACAGCAGTGACACATCCTCACCCCTGGGACAGTTTCTTCAGGAAGGGAAAAAAGCTTTCCTTCTCCCACGCTTCTCATTGCTTCTCCAGTTCGAGGTTTCAATGCTGGGTGACTTCCAGGGAAGGGGTTGAGTACTTCCCAACAGCTTGTACCCCATCAGTAAGTGCTGAGTGGAATGAAGAAATGAACCTTGCCCTACTGCCATGTCAACCCTGCCTTGCCTACTGCAGTCAGTAAGATTTGGCCTGATTTTAAACCAACGTCTGGTGTCTTGTCTCTGTTATTTCAGGGCTCTCACAGGTCACAGAATCACGTTCAAGGGCAAACATTTTTCCTGATTCTCCTTGCTTGTTCCTCAACATTTTCCGCCAATGAACTTTATTTGGACACATCAGACATTGCACTCCATAAAGCAGGAAAATGCAAATATTTATCAATATCAGACAATCCTTTATATTAGAAATCCTTATCTCATGTTCAAAACCCATTTACATACATCCTTAAAAATCTGGAAAATGCAGCATAGCAAAGAGATGGTGCGAACAGGATTGGATGATGGGGCAGAGTCTGAGAAGGGAGACAGCATAATCAATAGATCAAGGGAAACAAGAATGAAGGAGGGAAGTGTTGAGAGTAGGTGCAGAAGAGAGAAAGAGACAGGTCTAGAAAAGAGAGAGGAGAGAGAGCAACATAGATCAAGGCATATGGCTTTCATATTAGCCTTGAAGGGAAAGCAGAAGTGGAGTAGAAAGCCATGCTGGTTAATGTATCCCAATTTCCACATCATGTCTGAACATTCTGATTTTGATCTATGCCTTACCTGGAGAAGCTAAGAGCATCGCTGAAAGAGCAATGATGTAAAATATGCTGATCTGCATTGCTGAAGTTTGACTAGGAATGCCAATTTGGAAACCAAAGAAGGGAGACCAAGAGTGCTCTCGGATTCCTGTGTCATCCAAAAGATTGCATGCTCACATATTTATAGGTCTGCAAACAGCATTTACACGTCTGCCCTAGGATTTGGCATCCTACAAGTACTGGATGTGTTAGCAGGAAGTCCAGTACTCCCCATTAATTCCTGGTGCACAAAAAAGAAGTAACTCAAACTAACTTGTACGTTCATGGTCCAGTCAGCTCAAGACAGTAATTTTATTGTTTTCTGTGTTTTTATTAAATTGCCTGTATTTCTCTTCCTGTTTCCTGCTGCTATTTTGTTTAGTCATTGAACTGAACAGTATGTAAAAATTAGTATGGTGTGTGCTTTGAGTCTCTTTGTCTTAAAATATAGTTCCCTTGTTGTTTTTAAAGAATAAGGCCATATTTAGTTACAGGTAGGTAGCCGTGTTGGTCTGGGTCGAAGTAAAATAAAAAAAATCCTTCAGTAGCACCTTAAAGACCAACTAAGTTTTTATTTTGGTATGAGCTTTCGTGTGCATGCACACTTCCTTCAGGTATCTGAAGAAGTGTGCATGCACACGAAAGCTCATACCAAAATAAAAACTTAGTTGGTCTTTAATGTGCTACTGAAGGAATTTTTTTATTTTGCCATATTCAGTAAAATGCAGCACTGTTAGAATCCAGGAAAAACCTCAATGTGGGCAAAATATCTGGATTAGTTTGGTGTGCACTTTTGGTTAATGAGGCAGGCCTCAGGTTTTCTGGCAACACTGCTCCCCTGACTAGCAAGAAGATGTGACCAAAAGGAGACCCTTGTTGGATGAGACCAAAGATTTATCCATGATCCTGTTCTGACAGTGGCCTGCCAGATGTCCCTGGGAAGCCCACCAACAAAACATAACCACAGCAGTGTGCCTCATGAACAAGTGGTATTCAGAGGCTCTCATTATCCTCTCTGGGTGTTGGACCCCTGGTGCTGCTCTAGAAAATGGAAATGGAGCTGATATATTCAATGACAAGGTTTATCTCCTTCCTTCCTCATTTGGTTTATTGTTAAAAGCAACAGAAACCCAGTTTAGCAATCACAGAAGCAATGATGTAAGCATGTACAAAGTAGTAGAAGACTACAATGCACTACAAATATTGCAAGCTAAGTCCACTAAATGAATGCAAGCAGTGGCAACAAGGTAAGCAGCAATGGTCTCTTCAGAGAATAGTGGAGGAAATCACCAAAGTTGCACCTCATTTTGTGCCTCTTCCTACCAATTGAAGAATATGTATAGACCGCAGCCATGGACCCCTTATTGCCTCAGTAATTTTTCCAAGATTTTTCTTCCTCTCAGGAAAGCATGATTCCTGTAAATCATGCTGTGATGCTATTGTGTGCCCCTGGACACTTTCCATATGAAGGAGAAGCATGAAAAATATTTAAAATCCTCATTTTGGGATCACAGCAACAGGAGTGAAATCCCTTTAGTTGTACTCCATTGCCCAGGTGCATGGTACAAATTTTAGCTTCGCCACATACAGTCAGGAGGGGTGAGACAGGAATGGTTCAGAGTCCTTAAAATGAGTAATAAGCAATTTATCTCTCTATCCAGGGAGCACAGAAAAGTTCCTTCAGCCAATGTACTGCACAGTGCTTTCTCTCCCTGGAACACCTTATCTCTTAAAGAACAAGGCACTGTGGTTTTCTTTCATCATTCTCCTTCTCAAAGGGACATTAATCCCAAAAGCTTACCTGTAAGTATATGCTAAGTCTTGAACAGTAAGTCTTGGACATTAAGCTTTGGAGAAGCCAAGGGCACCAAGTCTCTGAAAAGACAGAGAAGTTGGAATGTGTTCTGCTGTGGTGTTTCTATCTTTCTGTAGTATTTGAGATCCCCTTCAGGCTTCAGCCATTTGGGCTGACGTTCTTCACCTTGCCCAATCAAAAACAAAATAAAACCTTTAATAATTATTGACATTCCTCAGGGGTAATCCTAATGTGTGTTTGGGTGGTGAGGAATGCTGTTTCACAATTGGCATTTAAGTATGAATATAAAAAAGTTATGGTAATATAATAATAATAATAATAATAATAATAATAATAATAATAATAATTTATACCATCTGGCTGGGCTCCTGCATAACTGTTCAACATCAACTTCATTGGACTGGTCGTGTTGTGTGGATATGATGGTCATTTTCCAAAGCAACTACTCTATTCCGAACTTAAAAATGGAAAGCGTAATGCTGGTGGTCAACAAAAGAGGTTTAAAAACAAAGGCAAATCTTTAAAAATGTAGTATGAACACTGACAACTGGGAAACACTAGCCTGCAAGTGCTCCAGTTGGAGAACAGCATTTACCAAAGGTGTCATGGGCTTGGAAGAAACTCGATCTCAGGGCGCAAGGGAGAAACGTGCTAAGAGGAAGGCACGCTTGGCAAATCCACACCGTGATCAACTCCCGCCTGGAAACCAATGTCCCCACTGTGGAAGGACGTGATTTCATACCAACGCTGGGACTTTTTTCATCTTAAAGTACAACACATCTCAATGCCACATTAAAGCTAATATAAGGGAATTCCCAAGAAGAAGCTACAGGGCCCTGATAAGGACAGCAAGACGCAACTAGGTCTTATAAAATTACAGAGACTTGTAAAGAGAATCAAGTGTATGGGATCGAAAACAAGGGCTTATACAATGGCAACAAGAAGACAATTGAATGCTAACGACAATGATCCCCTGAGTGACATCAAGGATTTAATCACTGAAATGAATAAGACGCTAAACGATAAGTTGGACTCAGTGGAAGCCAAATTAGAGAGCAACTCCAAAGTAATATTAGAAATGACGGGCCAAATTAAAGACTTATATGGCAAAAATAAAGAAGACGAAAAAGTGATGAAGGATCTGAACACCAAAGTTAACCAGCAAGAAGGAAGTATCAACAAATTGATAACAGAGAGCAAGGAATTAAAGAAAAAGCAGGAAAAGGAGGAGAAAGATAGACAAGACCTCGTAAAGATGCAAGAGGAGCTGGCAGATCAACTCGCTCTCGTGGAATTAAGGCAGAAGGAGCTGATCCTCAGGCTGAGGGGCGTACCGGAGAGGCCTGGGGAGATAATTGATGAGAAGATCCTGAAAGAACTGGCGGAGTGGCTAAATGTTAAAGAGGATGATTTGTTGTTAGATGTGGACAAAATATATAGATGTGGACAAAATATATAGGATAAGAGGGGACAGAACTAAAAAAAAATAAAGGACCTGGTGATTGTCTGATTTTCCTAAATTCAGGCCTGCTGAAAGACAAGATCCTACAGAGAAAAAAGCAGGAAAGCTTGGTGATAGACGGCAAGTCTATCGCCATCTTTAAAGAAATACAGAAGAGATTCCGACTTAAAAGACAGAAGTACAGGAGATTGACTGAGGCCCTGGTGAAAAAGGGAATATGGTTTGTATGGGAATTCCCGGAGGGTCTCACCTTCACATTTAAGGATAGAAGAAAGACAGTAAAATCTGTTGAGGAAGCTGATAGATTTCTGGAAAGATTTGGGAAAGAGCTGGTGGGGGAAGAAGAAGATACAGGCTAGACAGGTGGCGAGAAAGCCTGACAAGGGAGACGAAGAGAAGAGAAGATAGATAACTTTAAGGACAGTGCGGTGTGCCTATTTGGGTGGTGGTGGATACTCAGAGCTAATAACCAGAGGTATTTGTATTACTTGACAAGACAATAAAATTTGATTTCTTTAAGAGTGGTTAGGAAGAGTGTTGCAAATAATTAACAACCAATGGGGTCGAAAGGAAAATAAATAAAAATAAATAAAATAAAAGGGTAAATATATAATAATAATAATAATAATAATAATAATAATAATAATAATAATAATAATAATAACAACAACAATGGAATTAAGTATTATATCTTGGAATATTAATGGGCTAAATTGTAAGAGGAAACGAAATAGAGTAGAACATATATTGAAAATGGGAGGTAATTTGTCTACAGGAGACCCACGTTGCAAAAAAACACGAAAAGGTCCTGATAAATAACTGATTGGGGAATGAATATATATCTGCGGACAAGAAAAAGAAAAGGGGAGTAGTAACATATGTGAAAGGGAATTTAAAATCAGAGAAAGTGTTTCAAGATGAGGAGGGAAGGGTAGTTGGGGTAAGAGTTTACACACCTAAGGGGAAAATTATTGTAGTAAATCTCTGCGCACCAAATGGATGTAAGACAAACTTTTTTATGATGATTGGGAGGATGGTGAGTGAAGTCAAAGATGAGGAGGAGATCATTTTAACAGGGGACTTTAATGGAGTAGCACTGCCAACCATGGACAGAACAGATGACATAAGAAAGGGAGGAGGGAAATTGCCAAAGACATTCTTCCAGATAATAGATAACTATGAATTAAAAGATATATGGAGAATTAGAAATCCAACGGAAAGGAAATATACGTATTTCTCAGATGCAAAGAAATCAGCTTCGAGAATTGATATCTTATGGGTATCAACAGGACTAGCAGCATTAGTAAAAAAATGTGAGATCTTAACCAAATCGGTAACGGACCACAATCCAATCATGGTAAGGATAAATGAGAATGTTAAAAGTATTAAGAGATGGAGAATGGATGATAGGATGTTAGAAAATGACCAGTTCGTAAGTAAAATGAGAGAATCGATTAAGGAGTTCTTCCAAATCAATGTATCACAGGAGGTCAACCCAATGATAGTATGGGATGCCAGCAAGGCCTTTGTAAGAGGGTTATACATGCAACAAAAAAGCAGATATAAGAGAGAAAGAGCAGAAAAAGTAGAGAAATTAAAGAATGAGATTAAATCAAAAGAGATGGAATTGGCGAAAAAACCAAAAGATGGAGCTTTAAGAATGCAGATAAAAATATTGCAAAATAATTTAAAACAATTTATGAATGAAGAAATAGAAAATAGAATTAAGTGGGCAAAACAGAGGACATTTGAATTGGGAAACAGGCCAGGGAAGTTATTAGCTTGGCAATTGAGGAAAAAGCAGAGCGAACAATTAATTATGACAATAAAAGAAGGGAATAAAAGATGGACGAAGATGGAGTAAATACAAGAATGTTTTGTCAGACACTACAAAAAATTGTACAAAGGGGGAAATATTGATAAAAAGAAGATATATGAATATATTAAGAACTTTAAGGGTACGTCCATAAAACAGGAGGAGATGGAAACGCTAAATAAACCAATATCAAGCCAAGAGATAGAAGATGCCATATGCAAACTTAAATTGGGGAAGTCACCTGGCACGGATGGCCTATCAGGGAAACATTATAGTGTGTTTAAAAGTGAATTGATAGAAGTGTACAAAAAAAAATTAGTAAATATGGTCCTGGAAAGAGGGGTTGTACCCCAGACATGGCAGAATACGTACATAACCCTAATTCCAAAAGATAAAAGCAAAGTAGAAGAGATCGGAAATTATAGGCCAATCTCATTATTGAATATTGATTATAAATTGTTTGCGGGAATATTGGCTAACAGAGTTAAAGGGGTTCTGAATAGGGTGATAGGTCAAGAACAACAAGGTTTCTTACCTCAAAGAAAGATGTCAAAAAATATAAGAATACTACTAGATTTATTTGAATATGCAGACTGGAACCCCAGCAAGAAAATTGCATTTATCTTCCTCGACGCCGAAAAGGCTTTTGATAATTTGGCCTGGGAGTTCATGATAGAGGCATTAAAAAGATTAGGGATAACGGGGCAATTTATGAAGGGAGTTAATGCAATATATGACAAACAAAAAGCAAGGTTAATTATTAATGGAAATATTACGAAGGAATTTGAAATATCAAAGGGAACCCGACAGGGTTGCCCGTTATCCCCACTGTTATTTATCTGGTCATTGGAATTTTTGATAAAGGATATTCAAAATGATAAAGAATTTAAAGGCATTGCGGTAGGGAAGAATAACATAAAAGTAAGGGCCTTTGCTGACGATCTCATAATAATGACAGAAGATCCAGTGGAAACATTGACCAACTTGAAAGGAAAACTAGCAAGATATGGAGAAGTAGCCGGATTAAAGGTAAACAACGGGAAGACGAAAATAATGACTAAAAATATGCGAAAGGAAGAATTAGAGAAACTAAAATTATTGATTGGGAAGTGGTGAAAAAGGTCAAATATTTAGGAATCATAATAACTAATAATAATGCGGATCTATTCGAAAACAATTATGCCAAAACATGGAAAATCATAAAAGATGAGCTGGATAAATGGAAAGGATTAAACCTGACTTTCGCGGGGAGAATAGCTGCAATAAAAATGATGGTGCTCCCAAAAATGATTTTTTTTGTTCCAAATGATACCCATAAAAATTAAAAAAGAAACATTTGAGGCGTGGAGGAAGGATTTGAACAACTTTATTTGGCAAGGTAAAAGAGCAAGGGTACAATATAGAATATTAACAGATATCAAGGAAAGAGGAGGGTGGGGAGCCCCCAATTTAAAGCTATATTATGCCGCGTCATGCATCTGTTGGATGAAAGAGTGGTTCCTACTGGATGATCTGGAACTGCTCAGATTGGAAGGATTTAGGAATATCGGAGGTTGGCATGCTTACCTGTTAAGAAAGAAAAAAAGGAGAATATATATCATTTACAAATCATGTATTCAAAAAATCATTAATCAATATCTGGGAGGAATTTAAAAATTTATTGGAACCTAAGGTGCCATGGTGGACCTCACCGTTGGAAATAACAGCAATGAGCAACGAACCCAAAGGAGGGAAATGGCTCACATATAAAGAACTGCTAATTAAAATCAATTATGAATAGGTCTTAAAATCCTATGACCAAATTAAAGAGTATTGCCAAAGCTGGCTACATTATCTCCAGCTGCAAAGTATCTTTGAAAAGCACAGAGCAATAGGATTTACAGATAACAGGTCTAAATGGTAAGAACTGTTAATAGATAATTCTGTCAAACCATTGGCCAAAATCCATAAATACCTATTAGAATGGGAATTGAAAGACAAACAAGTTAAGCATGTAATGATAAAATGGGCTCAGGATTTAGGCAGGGTTATATATAGCAACCAATGGGGAAAATTATGGAAAGGAAACATAAACTTCACAGCATGCATGGGAATTAAAGAGAACCTGTGGAAGATGGTCTACAGGTGACACCTTACGCCAGAACAGTTAGAAAAATATACAAAAATAATCAAGATAAGTGTTGGAAGTGTAGGGAGAAAAAAGGTGATTACTTATATTGTTGGTGGAGGTGCGAAAGGGTGTATAAATTTTGGTCCGAAGTGTACGAGGAGATGAAAAAGATGTTAAGATTCACGTTTGAGAAAAAACCAAAAATTATGCTATTAAGTTTGCTCCCAGACAGCTTACCGAGGGACAGGAGGAATATCTTATTATACGCATGTGCGGCAGGTAGAACTTTGATAGCCCAAAATTGGAAAAAGGAAAAAATCCCATCTATAGAGGAATGGCGTATTAGACTGGCAGAATATATGCACTTAGCCAAGTTAACAGCAATAATTAGGAGGACCCCTAGGCAAGAGATTAGGAAAGAGTGGAAATAAGTTGAAGATTATTTTTATAAACAGGGAATTAACTCAAAATGGGTGATATGTTTAGAATAAAACGCATAAGATGATTAAGCAAGTGGAAAATATAAAAAGTTGTTATACGATATATGGGTTAGAATCTAAAGGAGTAGGAAAAGCCTAGTGAAAATGCATATAAGAGGGAACCAAAGGTAAATGGTTGGAAGTTATTTTTTAAAAAAATTAATTAGTTTTCCCCCTTTTTTCTTTTTTTAACTTCTTATTCATATTTTTTCCCCTCCTTCTATCCTTGTTTGCTTAATTTTGGTCTATTTTTGAATTCTTGAATTTTTTCAAACCTTGGAAACTAGGTTTGGTCATACCGGATTATTTTTGTTATGTTTGTTTATGTTCAGTTTAGTTAGATTTGATTATGTTATGCTTATGTTATGTTATGTTTTGTTATACTTGTTATGTTATGTTATGTTTACATTGTGTTATGCTATGTTATGATACAGTTTGTATATTTTAACTTGAAATAAAATAAAGTTTTTATATATATATATAAAAAAACCTACTGGAGTTGGAACTAAAATGCAGTGCAGGTTTAACACAGATAGGGCACCTTTCCATCACAACTTTCCATAGCAACAGGTACCAGTCAAAGCTTGTAAGCTGATCCAGCTAATTACAGACCAATTTGTCTTTTCAATGTGATCTGCAAACTATATACAAAACATCTGTGTCTAAAACTGTGTGAATGGTTGGACCATAATGATTTACTAGAAATTGAACAAGCAGGTTTTACATTTGGACGTTCCACCATTGATCACTGCTTAGTGTTAGATTATTTCATCTATAAATATGTGAAACATTGGAAAAAGTCATTGTATGCGGACTTTGTGGTCCTAAAGGCAGCATTTGATTCTGTGTCCAGGGATAGGCTCTGTGCTAAAATGGCCAGCATGGGTATTGACAGAAGGCTATTACTTCTGATGATTAAGCCTCATGAAAATAAAACCCTTCAGATAAGATTTGCACAGGATGGCAGAATTTCTAGAGGAATCCCAGTCCAGGAGGAAATAATTAATCAATGTTAAACCCGTACTGGCAAATCAGAAATCTGAAGCCTACTATAAATTTGAAGCCTACTATACTAAATATCTTCTGGACGACAAGTGTAATGATATCACAGTGGCCGTGGCAAAGTTTTTTTCCGGTAGTCATATCTATCAAAAATCATCATACTTAAGACTAAACAAATATTGTCTCATTCTTCCTCTCCTAGGGGGGGGGTGTGTGGTCTGTATGAATCTGCATTTTATTCTGAATCTATGTTACGGGTCTTTGGACGGCAAGAAAGATTAATAATTATTCAATGGGCATAAATTTAAATATGAGAGAGAGGGGGGAAAGAGAGGGGAGAGAGAGAGAGAGAGAGAGAGAGAGAGAGAGAGAGAGAGAGAGAGAGAGAGAGAGAGAGAGAGAGAAAGCTGCTTGTTTTTTTCGAGGTTAATTTGCTTTATGTATTTCATTTTATCAATATTTTAAGAAACAAGTTCCATTAGAGTTCAATGGATTTGCAAAACTAGGAAGAAAACGTACGCATCACAGCATATCTTCTCTCCAGGACAAGTTGCACTCCGCACGATCCTCTGACACTGAGACCTGCAAGTCCCACCAAAAGACTCGCATTTATGAGATTCCCCTGCATGGACGAATCCTAGATAGGGATATTTTATTTAATTTTACGAAGACATTTCCACATTCTGACATTCCTGACCCCATTATCATGGGCCATTGCAACTGCGTCTTTGAACTGCAGTGGACTACTCTTTAACCGTCTCATAAGAATACCAGAGCTCAAGATGTATAGCCATTATGAATTTTCAGATGTTTTAAATTCAGCATTCGTAAGGTAGGTGTTACTATGCCTGCACTGAGCTTTCCATTTTGGGAATGACACTGGAGTGTAATGGATTATATGTTTCCCCCAGTGAACCAAACCTCTGGAGAGGCAGTTGCCAAAAATGGCAATCTGGAAGGGGTAGCAGATTTGCCTCTGGGTGCTGCCCTCAGTTCCTGCCTCCTGCCTCCTTAGCTGCAGCAGTGACACATCCTCACCCCTGGGACAGTTTCTTCAGGAAGGGAAAAAAGCTTTCCTTCTCCCACGCTTCTCATTGCTTCTCCAGTTCGAGGTTTCAATGCTGGGTAACTTCCAGGGAAGGGGTTGAGTACTTCCCAACAGCTTGTACCCCATCAGTAAGTGCTGAGTGGAATGAAGAACTGAACCTTGCCCTACTGCCATGTCAACCCTGCCTTGCCTACTGCAGTCAGTAAGATTTGGCCTGATTTTTAACCAACGTCTGGTGTCTTGTCTCTGTTATTTCAGGGCTCTCACAGGTCACAGAATCACGTTCCAGGGCAAACATTTTTCCTGATTCCCCTTGCTTGTTCCTCAACATTTTCTGCCAATGAACTTCATTTGGACACATCAGACATTGCACTTCATATGGCAGGAAAAGGCAAATATTTATCAGTATCAGACAATCCTTTATATTAGAAATCCTTATCTCATGTTCAAAACACATTTACATACATCCTTTAAAATCTGGAAAATGCAGCATAGCAAAGAGAAGGTGTGAACAGGATTGGATGATGGGGCAGAGTCTGAGAAGGGAGACAGCATAATCACTAGATCAAGGGAAACAAGAATGAAGGAGGGAAGTGTTGAGAGTAGATGCTGAAGAGAGAAAGAGACAGGTCTAGAAAAGAGAGAGGAGAGAGAGCAACATAGATCAAGGCATATGGCTTTCATATTAGCCTTGAAGGGAAAGCAGAAGTGGAGTAGAAAGCCATGCTGGTTAATGTATCCCAATTTCCACATTATGTCTGAACATTCTGATTTTGATCTATGCCTTACCTGGAGAAGCTAAGAACATCGCTGAAAGAGCAATGATGTAAAAGATGCTGATCTGCATTGCTGAAGTTTGACTGGAAATGCCAAGTTGGAAACCAAAGAAGGGAGACCAAGAGTGCTCTCGGATTCCTGTGTCATCCAAAAGATTGCATGCTCACGTATTTATAGGTCTGCAAACAGCATTTACACGTCTGCCCTAGGATTTGGCATCCTACAAGTACTGGATGTGTTAGCAGGAAGTCCAGTACTCCCCATGAATTCCTGGTGCATGAAAAAGAAGTAAAATAAACTAACTTGTACGTTCATAGTCCAGTCAGTTCAAGACATTAATTTTATTGTTTTCTGTGTTTTTATTAAATTGCCTGTATTTCTCTTCCTGTATCCTGCTGCTATAGTTCATAGCTAAAACTAATGAACTAAACTGAACTGAACAGTATGTACAAATTAGTATGGTGAGCACTTTGAGTCTCTTTGTCTTAAAACAAAGTTCCCTTGTTGTTTTTAAAGAATAAGGCCACATTTAGTAAAATGCAGCACTGTTAGAATCCAGAAAGAACCTCCATCTGGGCAAAATATCTGGATTAATTTGGTGTGCACTTTCGGTTGAAGAGGCAGGCCTCAGGTTTTCTGGCACCACTGCTCCCCTGACTAGCAAGAAGATGTGACCAAAAGGAGACCCTTGTTGGATGGGACCAAAGGTTTATCCATGATCATGATCTGGAGATGACCATGGGAAGCCCACCAACAAAACATAACCACAGCAGTGTGCCTCATCAACAAGTGGTATTCAGAGGCTCTCATTATCCTCTCTGGGTGTTGGACCCAGAAAGTGACTGGTTGCATAGGGGCTGGTCATGTTGTGTGGATGCCTGATTATCATCTTCTGAAGCAACTACTCTATTCCAAACTTAAAAATGGAAAGTGTAATGCTGGTGCTCAACAAAAGAGGTTTAAAGACTGTCTCAAGGCAAATCAAAAAAAAAAAAGGAGTATAAGCACTGACAACTGGGAAACACTGGCCTGTGAGTGCTCCAGTTGGAGAACAGCCTTTACCAAAGGTGTCATGGGCTTTGAAGAAACTCGATCTCAGGGCGCAAGGGAGAAACGTGCTAAGAGGAAGGCACGCTTGGCAAATCCACACCGTGATCAACTCTCGCCTGGAAACCAGTGTCCCCACTGTGGAAAGACGTGTGGATCCAGAATTGGCCTCCACAGTAACTTACAGATCCATTGTTCAAATCGTGTTTGTGGAAGACAATCTTACTCGGCTACAAGTGATCGCCAAAGAAGAAGAAGACGCATAACTACTGGAGTTGGAACTAAAATGCAGTGCAGGTTTAACACAGATAGGCACCTTTCCATAGCAACTTTCCATAACAACAGGTACCAGTCAAAGCTTGTAACCTGATCCAGCTAATTACAGACCAATTAGTCTTTTGAATGTGATTTACTAAAAATTGAACAAGCAGGTTTTACATTTGGACGCTCCACCATTGATCACTGCTTAGAGTTAGATTATTTCATCTATAAATACGTGAAACATTTGGAAAAAGTCATTATATGTGGCCTTTGTGGCCCTAAAGGCAGCATATGATTCTGTTTCTAGGGATAGGCTCTGGGCTAAACTGGCCAGCATGGGTATTGACAGAAGGCTATTACTTCTGATAATTAACCCTTTAGATGATTAACCCTTCAGATAAGATTTGCACAGGATGCCAGACTTTCTAGAGGAATCCCAGTCCAAAGAGGGGTTAGACAAGGATGTTTATTAGCTCCTTTTTTGTTCAATATCTATGTTAATTCTTTGATCACATGCTGTCATGAAATCGATACTCCCCCCCCCGTGTTTTCCAGTGGTAGAAAAGTGCCAATTCTAATGTATGTGGATGACGCTGATCTTCTTTCTCAAACTAAAGTTGGTTTGAAACGAGCCTTAGGGAAGTTTAGCGACCAATGTAGCACTGTATTGTTAACAATTAACTTTGCTAAAACTAAAATTGTTCATTTCGACCGCTCTTTCAAGAAAGACAATTGGAGTATGAAGGGAAACGCCATAGAACAAACTAAGATCTTCCAGTACTTAGGCATAACCTTCTCTTATAATGCCAAATTTTCAACAGACCTGACCGCATCAGCTACTTCAGCAGGAAGAAGAGCAAATGCCATCCTTAGATTATTCGGAAGGAAAGGCTCCGGCTTCCTTCCTAGGGCCCTAAAAGTTTTTCAGGCAAAATCTTTAGCCCAACTCTTGAATGGCTCTCAAATCGGACTTTCTGCCAATCTTATGACCCTTGAAACAGTACAATCACAATTTTTAAGATCTCTATTTGGTACCCCAAAGTGTACACCTAATGTAGTATTAAGGCAAGAGGCAGGACTTCCCAGAGTGGAATTAAAAGTCTGGGAGCAAGCCATATCCCTCTGGTTGAAAATTTATTACAATCCAAAGGGAATGTTACTTCACTTTCTGGCCGCAGTTCCCGATCCACCCTGGCTTATGCAAATAACTAATAAGATCAAACAAATTTCCCCTAAATCCTGAAGATCTTTTTAACGGAACTTTGAACAAGGGAAAAACAATCATTACTCAGAGACTTCACGATGTTGAATTACATCAAGAAGATGCCTTACTCCTGGAGAATTATAGATGTCAAAAATCGTGGCATAATATTGCAGCTGCCCCTTACTTATCTAACATCACTAATGAAGCCTATAAATGGGCCTTTTCCAGAGCCCGTTTTGAGCCCTCAGCTTTGCTGTACGGCAAATTTATGCGGGTACCAATTCATGAGTGCCTTTGCCCCTGCATGTCTAACAAGGTGGAATCTGTCACTCATATCCTTTTATTTTGCGAATTTTATAGTGAAGGAGCTTGACTTATTTTACCCCTTTTATCACAATTTACACCCTTACAATATTATTTGGAATTCTCCTCCGAAACCTTACGAAAATTCCTTCTGGAAGATTCCTCAAGTCCAGTTTCACATGATGTGGCCAAATTTTGCACTTTAGTTATTAAGAAACGTAAATCTCTTTTATTGAATAACACATTGCAAATTCCCTTTGCGTAATTGTTTTATTTCTGGTGATGTTATTGCTTATTTTCTTTTGTTTGGAATTATGGTATTGCTGGCTTTTGCTGTAATAAAACTAAACTGAAACTGAAACTAAACTGTAACATGTACATAGCCCTCCTACCTCTCAAGGGTGGACGGGCGAGTCATGCAAAACCCAATTTCACATCAAAGAGAAAGGCTGGGTGATGAACCACAGTTACAACCTGAATGTGGGGAGTGTATTTAAAATGTCACTGAGGCTCCTAGCCATCTGGATTATGTTACAGGAAGTAAGTGAGCTAGCAGTTACAAGCCTGTTAGAGGCCTCTTGTAAGGGGAATTCTGTTATCTCCTTTCAGGCAGTTCCCAGCCGTCTGGGTAGTATCTCCAGCAGAATCAGAGAATTATAAGGAACCTCAAAGGGAGGAAATCTGCAGAAAGAAAAAATACATATTCTGTGATTACCAGGTTTATGTATTAACACATAAGAGACAGTACACACACACACACACACACACGGGGGGGGGGGGACACGCCATAAGCATCCATTTTTCATGTCACAAAAATGCCATTGACCTGTAGTTTATTAATTTCTACACTTTTTAAAAGGAAAACTTACAAATCAGCAAATTTGACTGGACATCCAACTAATATGGAGTTTTAAAATGCCTTGGAGGGGGAAAATGAAAAACAAAACAGCACGTCCACCACTGGATAGGGGCCCACAGGCTGAACAATTCCCCCACCCCTGAGCTCAATACAGTGTGTGCTGCAAAAATGTAGTTTAGTGTTACATGCAAGGTGCCTTGGAATAATTTCCGTTCCAAGGATTGTGATATAAAGTTGTTGTTTTTTACTTATACTTATTATTTTTTCTTTTTCAGGACATTGAATCATATGTTAGTGGTCTTGGGCTTTAAGACCCATCAACCCCATCAATGCAGATAGGGATGGTGGAACTTGTAGTCCAAAATGTATGGAGGGCACCAGGTTGGAGATGGGTGCACTTTTGCCCGATTTTGTTCACTGTTTGCAAATAGGCAACACAGTTAATTTTTTGGGTGAGAATTCGTTAAAAAGCTCCACCATTCCTTTTTTAGATTCCCCCCAACAAAGAAAAACCTCAACAATTTTTTCCACACATCCCAAAAGCAGCTCAAGAACTCCCCCCCCCCAAAAAAACCCAACTCAACAGTTCTGTCTGGATTTTCACATTTTGAAACATTGCAACCCAATATTAACTTTTATTTAATGTTTGATTTTATATAGGATGTAAACTTCTTAGAAATTATGAATGATAAAGCCATATAAGACTTTTGTTAAATCAAACAAACAAATGAATCCTTTGATTAAACAGTACGTTGTTGCTCTGGCTTTTTATTTCCAACTTCGCTAATTTAAAAAATAATGGGATAAGGGGAGACCCACGAATGCCCTTTTGACCAGTGTGGATGAAAAGTGGTATATAACCACAAATAAATATATAAAAATGTCACCAAACATATTTGAAAGATGGAACAGCCAAATCCTTCTCACTCCAAGTTGAGGAGTAACTTCTGAGAGCATACCATCAGATCATAACATGAGGAACAAAGATGTGAAAACTGAAATATATGTTCCATTAGAGTTCATATATTAGAAAAAATATAAATCTTACGCTAAACAGCATAATGTGCCTTCTCCACATGTTCCTTGGGATGGGTATGGTGTGTTGCATTCAGATTCATTAGTGCAAAATCCCTTAATTTTACTGCAATCTTCACTAGATTGTACTGGTTCTTTCTTGCTTGCATGTCCTAGAGAAAAAGAACATTGTTTGATTATGGCATTCCTCCATTCTTACTTGATAACTATAGATCACCCCCCCCCCCTGCTGCTGCTGCTGCTGCTGCTGCTGCTGCTGCTTTGGAATGGAACGGAATACCCTTTAACCCTCTCATAGTAATACTGAAGTTCAGCATGCATTTGTCCACTGGTTTGCTTTGTGTACTTTTGGGTTGTAGCCTTATTAGCTCATAGGGGTCCTTAAGTTGCGCCCAGGCAGGGACAGGGACAGTCAATAACGACACCGATGGTTGAATCCAGAGAAAGACGTTAATCTCTAATTAGAGAGACTCTTGGTGATCCATGTTTCACGACAAGAGTAAAGAAACACAAATTTGCAAAGATTCTTATACACTTCTTGGGCTCCTTCCCCCCTCCTCTGTAAGTAAGTGCGCACGCAAGGGGGTCATAAGTTACAAGTACATATAAGGATATTTCCGTATCCTGTCCTTCTCATAAACACACGCTGACTCAGCAATGCTACCCCGGTGCCAGCCTCAAGCAGCCTTGAGTGTGCCTGATATTTGCGTCATCTCCTGGTGTAGACCTTGAGCATCTCCTGATGCTCCTTGTGCTTTCTGGCAAGGCCATCCTGTTGAGCTGTTGAATGTTTTCATTACACTTTGACACAGAGGCATAGAGGCAAAGAGAAAAGCATTTTAGGGAGAAAAGCATTTTAGGAATATGGGGGGGGGGGCTAAGCCACACAATCAGAATTATACAATGCAGGCAATGCAAACTATAGGATCAGATTTAGCTCAATAATACGATTAGCAATTCTCTCCCTACATTCCCACCTCTTGTCCTTGGACCGACGGAGCCTTCCATCGCGTCCCAAGGTACTGGTTGATATTCTCATACCAGGGCTATAAATAGGGGCCTTAGCATTCAATACACCATCTTATGCATCATATTTTGCACACATTGCAAAAAGCAGGGGATACACAAGCAAATGAGCAATAAGATTAGGAGAGAAACCATCCTCAATTGGGGAACCAGTCTATCAATCCAGACATATCCCATACATTCCAGGTTTGAACCTGCATATGGCTACTATCTGCTCTGGAAACCACAGATCATTTCCCCCACTATTGAGAGCTTTCTCCTGCAACTGCCGCTCTGTCAGCTGATCATTTTCCTCTCACGGGGTGTGGTGGCAAGCAACTCATAATTCCACATAGGGGGAATTAGCCAGGCAGGGTAGCAGATACCAGGGAACCAGATACCACACATCCTCTTGATAGGACATGGTAGGCTTTAGTACCACAGATCCAATATGCCTTTATGTCACCATGCTGTGATACTGGTGGTGCTTGCACTCTCCCCTCTTCCGCTTCCCAAATCAGGGGATTAAGGCTGTGGGTGATTCCATGTTTATGGGTTAGGTCTGAGCTTTCCCCCAAGGATGGTGGTGGCATCGGGCGTCGGGCAAGCAGGCCACAAGGCCGGCACACTGCTGGGCTGCTATCCGCCCATGCTGGTGGTGGTGGCATTGTGCATCTGGTTACTCTGAGATTGTCCTCCATATGTTCCAAATACTGGGCTCTTCAGAATGGTCTCATTCCATGGCTCCAGCACAGCGCATTCACAGGCTCCAAAGTGCAGACTGTGCAGTTGGTTTGGCTAGCTGAATAAGCCACCATTTCTGCCATTTATAGCCACTTATTATAGGCTCTAGAAACCACTATAGAAATTGCTTTCATCCAAGGTGTAGCTGCAAAATGCTCTTAAGAGGAAGGAGCAACTGGCTCCACTGGTGGATCATGAATTGCCAAATGGAGATGCACTTAGTATCTTCCATTGGATTTCTAGAAGGAGACCATTTGGGGGGTTGGGCTCTCATTAACTGTTTGGTTACTGTGAGCGATGTCGGCACACAAATAGCCAGTGGGAGCATTATGGTCAGAATCAATCCAGGTGTGATTTAACCATGCCAAAAACAGAAATGCCATTATAGCTCAAAATATGCCCACCCATAGGCCCATCCATTACTTAAGATGACTTGATGACCTCAGCCAATGCAATCCTATTGGCTAAACTGGGTCACTGCATTGTTTGCCAAAACACATACGGTATATGGAGCAAAATGATGAACAGAAATTTGTATGTTAAGTGAAAATGCACACAAATGTATGTTCACAGCTTTGTGTGGAATTGTTTTTTTAAAAATAATAATAATAATAACCAGAGGTTGGCGCAGAAATGCAAGCAGGAGAAATACGAGAAACCAAAGACACATACATGAATAAATTCTTCTTGTCTATTGGTATATCTTGTCCTGTTATACCCAGTTAAAAGGCTTCTGGATTTGTAACACCACTGACACCACTGCTCCCATGACTAGAAGTGGAGTAGAAAGCCATGCTGGTTAATGTATCCCAATTTCCACATTATGTCTGAACATTCTGAACATTGATCTATGCCTTACCTGGAGAAGCTAAGAACATCGCTGAAAGAGCAATGATGTAAAAGATGCTGATCTGCATTGCTGAAGTTTGACTGGAAATGCCAAGTTGGAAACCAAAGAAGGGAGACCAAGAGTGCTCTCGGATTCCTGTGTCATCCAAAAGATTGCATGCTCACATATTTATAGGTCTGCAAACAGCATTTACACGTCTGCCCTAGGATTTGGCATCCTACAAGTACTGGATGTGTTAGCAGGAAGTCCAGTACTCCCCATGTATTCCTGGTGCATGAAAAAGAAGTAAAATAAACTAACTTGTACGTTCATAGTCCAGTCAGTTCAAGACAGTAATTTTATTGTTTTCTGTGTTTTTATTAAATTGCCTGTATTTCTCTTCCTGTATCCTGCTGCTATATTTCATAGCTAAAAGTAATGAACTGAACAGTATGTCCAAATTAGTATGGTGAGCACTTTGAGTCTCTTTGTCTTAAAACAATGTTCCCTTGTTGTTTTTAAAGAATAAGGCCACATTTAGTAAAATGCAGCACTGTTAGAATCCAGAAAGAACCTCCATCTGGGCAAAATATCTGGATTAATTTGGTGTGCACTTTCAGTTCATGAGGCAGGCCTCAGGTTTTCTGGCACCACTGCTCCCCTGACTAGCAAGAAGATGTGACCAAAAGGAGACCCTTGTTGGATGGGACCAAAGGTTTATCCATGATCATGATCTGGAGATGTCCATGGGAAACCCACCAACAAAACATAACCACAGCAGTGTGCCTCATCAACAAGTGGTATTCAGAGGCTCTCATTATCCTTTCTGGGTGTTGGACCCAGAAAGTGACTGGTTGCATAGGGGCTGGTCATGTTGTGTGGATGCCTGATTATCATCTTCCAAAGCAACTACTCTATTCCAAACTTAAAAATGGAAAGTGTAATGCTGGTGCTCAACAAAAGAGGTTTAAAGACTGTCTCAAGGCAAATCTAATAAAGAAAGAAAAGGAGTATAAGCACTGACAACTGGGAAACACTGGCCTGCGAGTGCTCCAGTTGGAGAACAGCCTTTACAAAAGGTGTCATGGGCTTTGAAGAAACTCGATCTCAGGGCGCAAGGGAGAAACGTGCTAAGAGGAAGGCACGCTTGACAAATCCACACCGTGATCAACCCCCGCCTGGAAACCAATGTCCCCACTGTGGAAGGATGTGTGGATCCAGAATTGGCCTCCACAGTCACTTACGGACCCATTGTTAAAATCGTGTTTATGGAAGACAATCTTACTCGGCTACAAGATCGCCAAAGAAGAAGAAGACGCATAACTACTGGAGTTGGAACTAAAATGCAGTGCAGGTTTAACACAGATAGGGCACCTTTCCATAGCAACTTTCCATAACAACAGGTACCAGTCAAAGCTTGTAACCTGATCCAGCTAATTACAGACCAATTTGTCTTTTGAATGTGATCTGCAAACTATATACAAAACATCTGCGTCTAAAACTGTGTGAATGGTTGGACCATAATGATTTACTAGAAATTGAACAAGCAGGTTTTACATTTGGACGCTCCACCATTGATCACTGCTTAGTGTTAGATGATTTCATCTATAAATATGTGAAACATTGGAAAAAGTCATTGTATGTGGCCTTTGTGGACCTCAAGGCAGCATTTGATTATGTGTCTAGGGATAGGCTCTGGGCTAAACTGTCCAGCATGGGTATTGACAGAAGGCTATTACTTCTGATGATTAAGCTTCATGAAAATAATACCCTTCAGATAAGATTTGCACAGGATGCCAGACTTTCTAGAGGAATCCCAGTCCAAAGAGGGGTTAGACAAGGATGTTTATTAGCTCCTTTTTTTTTTCAATATCTATGTTAATTCTTTGATCACATGCTGTCATGAAATCGATACTCACCCCCCCCCGTGTTTTCCAGTGGTAGAAAAGTGCCAATTCTAATGTATGTGGATGACACTGATCTTCTTTCTCAAACTAAAGTTGGTTTGAAACGAGCCTTAGGGAAGTTTAGCGACCAATGTAGCACTGTATTGTTAACACTTAATTTTGCCAAAACTAAAATTGTTCATTTCGACCGCTCCTACAAGAAAGACAATTGGAGGAGTATGAAGGGGAACGCCATAGAACAAACTAAGATCTTCCAGTACTTAGGCATAACCTTCTCTTATAATGCCAAATTTTCAACACACCTGACCGCATCAGCTACTTCAGCAGGAAGAAGAGCAAATGCCATCCTTAGATTATTCAGAAGGAAAGGCTCCGGCTTCCTTCCTAAAAGTTTTTCAGGCAAAATCTTTAGCCCAACGCTCTCAAATCGGACTGTCTGCCAATCTTAAGACCCTTGAAACAGTACAATCACAATTTTTAAGATCTCTATTTGGTACCCCAAAGTGTACACCTAATGTAGTATTAAGGCAAGAGGCAGGACTTCCCAGAGTGGAATTAAAAGTCTGGGAGCAAGCCATATCCCTCTGGTTGAAAACTCATTACAATCCAAAGGGAATGTTACTTCACTTCCTGGCCGCAGTTCCCGATCCACCCTGGCTTATGCAAATAAGTAATAAGATCAAACAAATTGGCCTAAATCCTGAAGATCTTTTTAACGGAACTTTGAACAAGGCAAAAACAATCATTACTCAGAGACTTCACGATGTTGAATTACAACAAGAAGATGCCTTAGTCCCGGAGAATTTTAGATGTCTAAAATCGTGGCATAATTTTACAGCTGCCCCGTACTTATCTAACATCACTAATGAAGCCTATAAATGGGCCTTTTCCAGAGCCCGTTTTTGTTGAATGATTGTGTAAAAGTGTCATTATTGTTTCACTGTACCTTTAAGAGTCAGGAAAGATCTAGTGACTGGGGCTCTGCAGCTGTGGAGCAGCTTGACAGGTGTTGCTGTGAAGCTGATGATGCAGGGTATATCAGGGGTGTTGCGTGTTGCCTCTGTGCTGGGCGATTTCCCAGTGTGCTCTTGGTGGGTGGTTTGGTTGTTTTGTGTAAGCCTAATTTAATTTTTGTTATTTTTACTTTCTCCATTAAACCAAGCATTTGTTTAAGTCTTGGTATGACTCTATGTGTAAGTCCCTCAGCCAGCTCCTGCTGATGCAACTCAATTGCTTCTAACCCTAACAGATTTGAGCCCTCAGCTGTGCTGTACGGTAAATTTATGCGGCTACCAATTCATGAGTGCCTTTGCCCCTGCATGTCTAACAAGGAGGAATCTGTCACTCATATCCTTTCATTTTGCGAATTTTATAGTGAAGAACGAGCTTGACTTACTTTACCCCTTTTATCAAAATTTACACTCTTACAATATTATTTGGAATTCTCCTCCGAAACCTTACGAAAATTCCTTCTGGAAGATTCCTCAAGTCCAGTTTCACATGATGTGGCCAAATTTTGCACTTTAGTTATTAAGAAACGTAAATCTCTTTTATTGAATAACATATTGCAAATTCCCTTTGCGTAATTGTTTTATTTCTGGTGATGTTATTGCTTATTTTCTTTTGTTTGGAATTATGGTATTCTGTATTGCTGGCTTCTGCTGTAATAAAACTAAACTGAAACTGAAACTGAACTGTAACCTGTACATAGCCCTCCTACCTCTCAAGGGTGGAGGGGTGAGTCATGCAAAACCCAATTTCACATCAAAGGGAAAGGCTGGGTGATGAACCACAGTTACAACCTGAATGTAGGGACTGTATCTAAAATGTCACTGAGGCTCCTAGCCCAGTGTTTCTCAACCTTTTTTGGGCCATGGCACACTTGTTCCGTGAAAAAAATCACGAGGCACACCACCATTTAAAAAGTTAAAAAAATTAACTATGTGCCGCCCTATATTATAATTATGACTGTAAGAAACACTTGCCAAATATTGCTTTCCGGCGGGTCAGCGTTGTGTATTGGCGGCCGCCAGGCACGTGACAATGCAAATCGCCCTTCTCGTCGCCGCACGTCACGGCACGCCAGCCAGCGTCTCGCGGCACACTAGTGTGCCGCGGAACAGCGGTTGAGAAACGCTGTCCTAGCCATCTGGATTAAGTTACAGGAAGTAAGCGAGCTAGCAGTTACAAGCCTGCTAAATAGAGGGCCTCTTCTAAGGGGAATTCAGGCAGTTCCCAGCCACCTGGGATTCCCGGGTAGTATCTCCAGCAGAATCAGAAAATTATAAGGAACCTCAAAGGCCCAAAGGCAGGAAATCTGCTCATATACCTTCCATAACAGGTATCCATTCAGCCTCTTCTCCAAACCCACTAATCAAGGATTGCCTATCATCAACAGTGGCAGTCTCTTGCCCTGTCAACCAAGGCATCCCACTGAGAAGTTTTTATAATACCTCAGTGAAATGTGTTAATATTGATGAAGTGGTGACTTTCGGTCATCTGAAACTGCAGATTGTCCACAACAGTCTATTCGCATCTCACAAGAACATAAACCCACACACATTTTCCAGCAACATATTACATTTTATTCAAAATAGTACACAGGGTTGTTGTTGTTTTCAATAAAATAAAATAAAAACCAATTCCACTCAAGTATTTTCTGGAAGCCAAACAACAGCAGATCAATCTATTAATCTGGGTAATATCAGTTGCTGAAATAAGCAAATGTTTCTCTCCACTTTACCTGCAGAAAGAAAAAATACATATTCTGTGATTACCAGGTTTATGTCTTAACACATAAGAGACAGCACACACACACACACACACACACACACGCACGCACGCACACACACACACACACACACACACACACACATATTTATGGGGGGGACACTCCACAAGCAACAAAATTTCATGTCACAAAAATGCCAATGACCTGTAGTTTATTAACTTCTACATTTTTTCAAATGAAAGTTTA
The DNA here is from genome assembly GCF_965207765.1 of Zootoca vivipara. Taxonomy (NCBI): domain Eukaryota; kingdom Metazoa; phylum Chordata; class Lepidosauria; order Squamata; family Lacertidae; genus Zootoca; species Zootoca vivipara. The sequence goes on from NC_142586.1 coordinate 113,572,658, forward strand.
CAAATGAACAAATTTGACTGGACATCCAACTAATATGGACTTTTAAAATGCATTGGAGGGGGAAATGAAGAACGTAACAGCACATCAACCACTGGATTGGGGCCCTCAGGCTGAACAATTCGCCCACCCCTGACCTCGATACAGTGTGTGGTGCAAAAAATGTAGTTTAGTGTTACATGCAAGGTGCCTTGGAATAATTTCCGTTCCAAGGGTTGTGATATAAAGTTATTATTTTTTTCTATTTATTCTTATTATTCTTTCCTTTTCAGAACATTGAATCATATGTTAGTGGTCTTGGGCTTTAAGACCCATCAACCCCCATCAATGCAGATAGGGATGGTGGAACTTGTAGTCCAAAATGCATGGAGGGCACCAGGTTGGAGATGGGTGCACTTTTGCCCGATTTTGTTCACTGTTTGCAAATAGGCAACACAGTTAATTTTTTGGGTGAGAATTCGTTAAAAAGCTCCACCATTCCTTTTTTAGATTCCCCCCAACAAAGAAAACCCTCAACAATCTTTCCCACACACCCCAAAAGCAGCTCAAGAACTCCCCCCCCCAAAGAAAAACTCAATAGTTCTGTCTGAATTTTCACATTTTGAAACATTGCAACCCAAGATTAACTTGCGTTTAATGTTTGATTTTATATGGGATGTAAACTTCTTAGAAATTATGAACGAGAAAGCCATATAAGACTCCTGTTAAATCAAACAAACAAATGAATCCTTTGATTAAACAGTACGTTGTTGCTCTGGCTTTTTATTTCCAACTTCGCTAATTTAAAAAATAATGGGGTAAGGGGAGACCCACAAACGCCCTCTTGACCAATTTGGATGAAAGGTGGTATATAACCACAAATAAATATATAAAAATGTCACGAAACATATTTGAAAGATGGAACAGCCAAATCCTTCTCACTCCAAGTTGACGAGTGACTTCTGAGAGCATACCATCAGACCATAACATGAGGAACAGAGATGTTAAAACTGAAATATGTGTTCCATTAGAGTTCATAGATAAAATATAAAACTTACTCTAAACAGCATAATGTGCCTTCTCCACATGTTCCTTGGGGTGGTGGGTCAGGTGTGTTGCATTTAGAATCATTAATGCAAGTTCCCCCAATGTCAGTGCACTCTTTAGGAGTCATTTCTTCTCCTACGGTGCAAGAGAAGTCAACTGAAACAAGAATGAAGGAGAGGAGTGAGAGGAGATGTGTGTCAAGAGTGAATGAGAGAGATCTAGAAGAGGAGGAGGAGGAGGAGAGAGCAAGGTAGACAAAGAATATAGTCTTCATCTTAATCTTGAGGGGAAAGTCTTCAGCAGAATTGGAGGAGAAGGCTATCTTGGTTATTGAATCCCAATTTTTACATTATCTCTGAACATTCCAATTTTTACATTATCTCTGAACATACGAATCCAAGGCAGACCTTTTAACATCACAGTAATCCAAGTTTATGCACCAACTACCGGTGCTGAAGAAAGTGAAATTGACCAATTCTATGAAGACCTACAACAACTTCTAGAAATGACACCAAAGAAGGATGTTCTTCTCATTACAGGGGATTGGAATGCTAAAGTAGGGAATCAAGAGATAAAAGGAACAACTGGCAAGTTTGGCCTTGGAGTTCAAAATGAAGCAGGGCAAAGGCTAATAGAGTTCTGTCAAGAGAACAAGCTGGTCATCACAAACACTCTCTTCCAACAACACAAGAGACGACTCTACACATGGATATCACCAAATGGGCAGCATCGAAATCAGATTGATTATATTCTCTGCAGCCAAAGATGGAGAAGCTCTATACAGTCAGCAAAAACAAGACCTGGAGCTGACTGTAACTCAGATCATCAGCTTCTTATAGCAAAATTCCAGCTTAAACTGAAGAAAGTAGGAAAAAGCACTGGGCCAGTAAGATACAATCTGAATCAAATCCCTTATGAATACACAGTGGAAGTGAGGAACAGGTTTAAGGATTTAGATTTGGTGGACAGAGTGCCTGAAGAACTATGGATGGAGGCTCGTAACATTATACAGGAGGCAGCAACGAAAACCATCCCAAGGAAAAGGAAATGCAAGAAAGCAAAATGGCTATCCAACGAGGCCTTACAAATAGCGGAGGAGAGGAGGCAAGCAAAATGCAAGGGAGATAGGGAAAGATACAGGAAACTGAATGCAGATTTCCAAAAAACAGCAAGGAGAGACAAGAGGGTCTTCTTAAATGAGCAATGCAAAGAAATAGAGGAAAACAATAGAATGGGGAAACCAGAGATCTGTTCAAGAAAATTGGAGATATGAAAGGAACATTTCGTACAAAGATTACCATAATCAAGGACAAAAGTGGTAAGGACCTAACAGAAGCAGAAGACATCAAGAAGAGGTGGCAGGAATACACAGAGGAATTATACCAGAAAGATATGGAGGTCTCGTACACCCCAGGTAGTGTGGTTGCTGACCTTGAGCCAGACATCTTGGAGAGTGAAGTCAAATGGGCCTTAGAAAGCACTGCTAATAACAAGGCTAGTGGAAGTGATGATATTCCAGCTGAACTATTTAAAATTTTAAAAGATGATGCTGTTAAGGTGCTACACCCAATATGCCAGCAAGTTTGGAAAACTCAGCAATGGCCAGAGGATTGGAGAAGATCAGTCTACATCCCAATTCCAAAGAAGGGCAGTGCCAAAGAATGCTCCAACTACCGCACAATTGCGCTCATTTCACACGCTAGCAAGGTTATGCTTAAAATTCTACAAGGCAGGCTTAGGCAGTATGTGGACCGAGAACTCCCAGAAGTGCAAGCTGGATTTCGAAAGGGCAGAGGAACCAGAGACCAAATAGCAAACATGCGCTGGATTATGGAGAAAGCTAGAGAGTTCCAGAAAAACGTCTACTTCTGCTTCATTGACTATGCAAAAGCCTTTGACTGTGTCGACCACAGCAAACTATGGCAAGTTCTTAAAGAAATGGGAGTGCCTGATCACCTCATCTGTCTCCTGAGAAATCTCTATGTGGGACAAGAAGCTACAGTTAGAACTGGATATGGAACAACTGATTGGTTCAAAATTGGGAAAGGAGTACGACAAGGTTGTATATTCTCTCCCTGCTTATTTAACTTATATGCAGAATTCATCATGCGAAAGGCTGGACTAGATGAATCCCAAGCCGGAATTAAGATTGCCGGAAGAAATATCAACAACCTCAGATATGCAGATGACACAACCTTGATGGCAGAAAGCGAGGAGGAATTAAAGAACCTTTTAATGAGGGTGAAAGAGGAGAGCGCAAAATATGGTCTGAAGCTCAACATCAAAAAAACCAAGATCATGGCCACTGGTCCCATCACCTCCTGGCAAATAGAAGGGGAAGAAATGGAGGCAGTGAGAGATTTTACTTTCTTGGGCTCCTTGATCACTGCAGATGGTGACAGCAGTCACGAAATTAAAAGACGCCTGCTCCTTGGGAGAAAAGCAATGACAAACCTAGACAGCATCTTAAAAAGCAGAGACATCACTTTGCCGACAAAGGTCCGTATAGTTAAAGCTATGGTTTTCCCAGTAGTGATGTATGGAAGTGAGAGCTGGACCATAAAGAAGGCTGATCGTCGAAGAATTGATGCTTTTGAATTATGGTGCTGGAGGAGACTCTTGAGAGTCCCATGGACTGCTAGAAGATCAAACCTATCCATTCTTAAGGAAATCAGCCCTGAGTGCTCCCTGGAAGGACAGATCGTGAAGCTGAGGCTCCAATACTTTGGCCACCTCATGAGAAGAGAAGAATCCTTGGAAAAGACCCTGATGTTGGGAAAGATGGAGGGCACTAGGAGAAGGGGACGACAGAGGACGAGATGGTTGGACAGTGTTCTCGAAGCTACGAACATGAGTTTGACCAAACTGCGGGAGGCAGTGCAAGACAGGAGTGCCTGGCGTGCTATGGTCCATGGGGTCACGAAGAGTCGGACACGACTAAACGACTAAACAACAACAACAACAACTGAACATTCTGATTTTGATGTATGGCTTACCTGGAGAAGCTAAGAGCATCCCTGAAAGGGCAATGATGTAAAAGATGCTGGCCTGCATTGCTGGGAAGTTTGACTGGGAATTTCAAGTCAGAAACCAAGAAAGGGAGACCAAGAGTGTCATCAAAAAGAATGCATGCTCATGTATTTATAAGTCTTCAAATGGCACTTACACGTCAGCCCTAGGATTTAAGATTACCAAAGTAAAGGTTCTGATAGCAGGAAAGTTTTGGTCCACTGTTCCTCATGAAGTATTGAAGCATCAAAAACAAGTAAAATATAGTAGCTTGTACATTCAGAGTCCAGCCAGCTGGAAACATGATTTTTTATTGTTTTCAATGTCTATAATAAAAAATTAATTGCCTGTATTTTCTTTCCACTTTCTGGCTGCTATAGTCCATTGCTAAAACTAATGAACTGAACTGAAGAGTGCAGGCAGGTTAGTACATTGAGCACTTTGTGCCTCTTTTGTCTTAAAACAGGTTGCTATTGGTTGGTTTGTTTTCTTATTTTAAAGAACAAGGCAACATTTAGTAACACACAGGGACTTCCGGTCTGCTGCGCTGGCGAGAGGGGGCAGAAGCCTCAGCTCCGAGGCTTCTGGCTACTGCGGAGGGGGGGAAATCCGCGGGGACGCGCGGATCCCTGTTAAACCCCGGGTTGAGCTTCCCGGGGGCAAAAGCCTGGTGCTGCTCCAAAAACGCGACTCCTCCGCTGCCCAGGGAACTCGGCAGAGTCCCTGAGAGTCAGCGGGGTGGCAGTTGCGGGAGCCATTTGGGGCATTACATCACCTCCAGCGGCGAAGCCCTGAGCCTTCATCCAGTTAGCGGCGGATGCCTTCAAAAAAAAAAAAACGATTTGGAAAAAAACCTCCACGTGAGTAAAAAACTCTGATTGGCATTAATGAGCAAAGAATTGGACCCGGTGGGAGATTCCAAAATTTGGAAGTCGGTCTCCTACATTGCTTTGTAACGACGCAGTAATCTGATCCCTAACAGGGGAACGAGAAGAAGCAACCAATTTGCCAGAAAGTAGATGTTTAAACCCCCCCTCCCAGGAGACTGGATCTCAGTTCCTGGAGTGATCTGTAAATGGATTTAGAATTTTTATTGGAAACATGATGGGACTATGTTATTTAGTTGGATTAACAGTATAACCAGAACTGGACTTAAAATGGCTCTCACTATGGAAATTGACTCCTGCTACATCCAGTCTTCTTATCTTTTGCTTTCCCACGGGATTTGAGAGGCAAAGACGATGGCAGTCCCTGCATTAAGACAAGACTTTTATTATCAAAAGATCTATTTGGAACTCTTGAATATTAAAGATGGGCTGGCTAAGAATAATATGCAATGGAAACAAATCAATAAAAGACTTGATGAACTAAGCAACAACACGAATAATGATGAGGGAAGAGAAGAATACAACTTTAAGGACTTAGAGGAAGAATCACAAACGCTAGACAATATGGATAATTCAGAAGAATTTCAAAACTGCAAAGAAGAGGAAAAAGAAGGATGGCAAAATGCTCGACAAGTGGGAGATGTGGGGCAACTTCAGGACTGGAAAAAATAACTCCTCAATGGTGAACCAGGGGGGGGGGGTTCCTGCACACCCAGTGAGAGAGGGAGGGCAGGGAAACTGCTGGGGGAAAAAGATGGAAGGAGGGTGTTGGGAAACAGCAAGAAAAGTGGGGAAACAACAGGTTGGTTTTAAAAGGTATGGTTGGAAGTTTGCGGAAAGGGTAGGAGTGGGATGAAAAGTTATAATTAGGTGTTTTAAGGCTGGATTGACTGGAAGTCCGACACTGGTATGACTTAAGGAACTTGCTGAAATATCTGGGTAAACTGAGTCCAGGGGAAGGGGGGGGACAAATGATTTTTAAGATAGTATTTCATTTCTGGTAAAAATTTAAGTTGGGGAAATATTAATTAGAATGTATATATATTAAAAATTAGGTTTTTTAGAAAAAAATGAAAGGTGGTAATTTGAGAGGAAATGTTAATTGATTTTAAAATAATTGGTATTTTGTGAAAACTGCTCTATAAGGATTGAAATAAGAAACCAATGAGGGGGGAACCGGGGGAGTCCAAATGAATTAAGAATGATATAAGATTATTAGATATTTTTATTCTTTTTGTAGCTGTTTCTTTTTGTATTTTTGTATTTTTTTCTTGTTTTTTTCTCTTTTTTTCTTTTTTCTTCTTTTTTGTGCTTATTTTTCTTTCTTGTATTTTATGTGTAAAATGAATAAAGATGATTAAAAAAAAACCATTTAGTAACACACAGCACTGCAAAAACCTCCCGCTGGGCAAAATCTCTGGCTTAGGTTAGTATGCACTTTGGGATAATGGGCAGGTCGGTTTCCTGGCAGTCCTCAGTGTCAGGAGCCCAGCACACAAGTCATAATAAACTTGACAATTTATTGCAATACAAACATAAAAGTCTCAGATGTCTAACCGAATATCCGTGCCTTATGAATCAGTTGACCCTTCTGAAGAATGCTTCCTGGTTCTGCAGAATATCCTGAACCTATGACCCTTAAATTTCTGGGTTTGCTTCCTGTCTAATACCTTTGCCATACATCTCATAGGTCTGCAAATGGCACTTGCACATCAGCCCTCAGATTTAATATTCTCAAAGTAATGGATGTGATAGCAGGAAGCCTAGGTCCAGTGGTCCTCATTAAGTCTTGGCACAATGAAAAGAAGTAAAATACAGTAGCTAGTACATTCAGAGTCCAGCCAGCTCGAAACATGATTTTTATTGTTTTAAATGTCTTTTAAAAATTAAATTGCCTGTAATTTCCCCTGTTTCTGGATGCTATAGTCCATGACTAAAACTAATGAACTGAATGGAACTGAACAGTGCATGCAAATTAGTACATTGAGCACTTTGTGCCTCTTTGTCTTAAAACAAGTTGTTTTTCTTTCTTTTCTTTTCTTTAAATACGTATAAGGCCACATTTACGAAAATGCAGCAGTTTATTTGTTTTTTTAATAATTTTTATTAGGTTTTTAAACAAATTTTAACACATTCAAAAAACCCTCAAATTACATTTTACATACTCAATATACACGCCCCACGCCCCCGCGTGACTTCCCCCAACTTCCCTTTCTGGTTTGGAATGTATTCTTTTTGTTCTGCATATAGTTTTATATCCCTTCTGTAATAAAATAAACTTATTTCTTAATCAGTACTTAGTCTCTTAGTCCTTATTTATATTTACTATTTGTATTTGTCCATTGTAAGTGTATTACTCAAATCTTACAAATGAGTTCATTTCAATATATTGTTTCTGTTCCCAATCATTTTTGAAGTCATTTTTGTCTTTGTCTTTAAGTCTTTCAGTTAGCTTCGTCATTTCCACGTATTCCATTAACTTTTCTTGGCATTGTTCTTTCGTTGGTATTTCATCGCTTTTCCATCTTTGAGCTAATAACATCCTCGCCACTATTGTCACATATATAAATAAATTCTTCTTGTCTTTTGGTATATCTTGTCCTGTAATACCCAATTAAAAGGCTTCTGGATTTGTAACAAAGGTTATCTTAAACATTTTTTTCATTTCATTATAAATCATGTCCCAATAATTTTTTTTAATATTAAAATTTAACTTTATTGGAATTTAAATTAAAATACATTCACAAACACACTAAAAAACCAAACATATAGAAATAATAACATACAAAAAACCAATAATATAGAAATGATAATATACAATATCATATATAAATAATAACAATAATATAACATATAAAAAATACCATGTAGCTTCGACTACAAATAATAATAATCGTAATGTAAATGATAATAATCATAATAATCATAAAAATACAAAATAAAGAAAATACAAACAATCAACCAAAACAAACAAACATTTATTCAATTATTAAGTCATGTCCAAAATCACAAGATCAGCATATGCTTCAGCTATATTCCTAGTTCCTTATTTACCATACACCTTTATTTTAATCTTTCCCCTATATCTCCTCC